>NC_091434.1:74726321-75032229 GCF_964237555.1 Oryctolagus cuniculus | reverse complement strand
ACCACACATATATAACACTGACTTTTCGGCACATTTTACTTAAAGAAGTTGCTAAAGATTTTTCAATATTTTGGGGGCATCTTCAAATACTTAGCAATGATAGATAACTTTCATTGATTTTATCAGAAATGTTATTTTTAATTTAGAAACAAAGCCATTCCCAACCTTACATTTAGATTGGTGTGTGTAAGAAAAGTAAAAGTTTTATTACGGCCAATTTCCAAACACCAAAACACAAAACACCGTCTGATTGGGTTTATTTAATTAAAGTAGCTTTCTTCCGATCATAACCAGTAAAGTGAAAAGCTTGGTCAGAGGTGACGGTGGGCAAATATAGTAGACACTAATTACACTTCAAAATTTTCTAAGTTTGAATTACCAAAGTCATAGCAAAAGCTAAAACTGAGGGACTGGCGCTGTGGCATAGCAGGTTAATCTGCCACCTGCAGTGCCAGCATCCAATGTGGGTTCCAGTTGGAATCCTGGCTGCTCCACTTACATCCAGTTCCCTGTTAATGTGCTTGAGAAAGCAGCAGAGGATGGCCCAAGTCCCTGGGCACCTGCACCCATGTAGGAGACCTGGAAGAAGCCCCAGGCTTCTGGCTTCAGGGCCTTTGCAGTTTTCTGGGAAGTAAACCAGTGATGGAAGATCTCTCTCTTTCTCAACCTTTGCCTGCCTGTAATTCTGCCTTTCAAATAAATAAATAATCTTTTTTATATTTTTTTTATTTTTATTTTTATTTTTGACAGGCAGAGTGGACAGTAAGAGAGAGAGACAGAGAGAAAGGTCTTCCTTTGCCGTTGGTTCACCCTCCAATGGCCGCCTCGGCCGGCGCACCGCGCTGATCCGAAGGCAGGAGCCAGGTGCTTCTCCTGGTCTCCCATGGGGTGCAGGGCCCAAGCACCTGGGCCATCCTCCACTGCACTCCCTGGCCACAGCAGAGAGCTGGCCTGGAAGAGGGGCAACCGGGACAGAAAGCTGAAGATGTTTTAGGTGGTTTTTCTTCCCTGTTTTCAAAAATGCTTTATCACCTCAAAATCAATAATATTGTTTTTGAAACATACATTGGATGAGACAAATCACCAAAGATTTGAACCTCTTACAGATTAGTATTTTATTTGTTTTATATACCTTGGTACAGATAATTATTGATTAGTACAATGTATTTTTGCTATGAAATAATACAACTTACTTAAAGTGGGTATGCAAATGACAATGCCAAGTTATACAGAATATATTATGATGTCATTAAATTTAAAGTACAATCTTTTGCAGGCAGTCATACACTCAACTTACTGGAATTATTGGTAAGCTTAAATATCAATAAAACAAACTTTCATTGCTAGCAAATTTCAAAAATATTAAAAAGAAAGAAACCTAAATTGAACCTTCTCAAAGAAAATTTCTGTTGATAGTTTGAGGTATCTAATTTGTTTCCATATGTATACACACACTGATAAAATGCTTTCCAGAAATGCAGTGGAAATTTATATTCTTTCTAGCAACATATAAGCATATATCTTTTATAACCACACATTACTAAGTATGGTCCATTAAAAACTGCTCCCCGATTTGACAGAAAATTCATTCCATGGAATATTTCTAGCTCTTCTATAAGTGGTAAATATGCTTATTCTCCTGGTATGTTTCCTATTGGGATATTCATTATTTCTTCCTTAGTAAGGGTTATTTTTATGCTGAAAATATCCACAAAAGCCTATTTCTTTTTTGTGTTTTGTTTTGTTTGGCTAGCTATTGTCTTTTAATTTCTGTCTTTGGTGGACCTGGTTTTTGAAAACAAACACATAATTATTATTAAAGGAACCATGACATCATTTACAATTAAGATATTCATTTTGGGATACATATGTGTTGTTTTCTCCTGGTGCAGGGTGTAGAGTTTTATTTTCATACTATATTTCTGGAAAACAAATGTTTAAGAACGAGCTATTCCTACAGTCCCAGCAGTCTAAACTGAGGCTGAGAGAGCTTGTTTATTTTAAATGGAACTGTCCAACTCAATCTTTGCTTCACCTCTTTTCTCATTGTTTGAGAAACCTAACATCTGCACAATCTTTATTGAATTTAGAATTTTTATAGTAAAATTTCTTTAATTCAGGTAATTCTATTCTAACTAAGGCTAATAATATTACATAATTTATACACATTGTAGTTTCAAAATACTTTTACTTACCTCATTCATTCATTCACGTTTACCCCAGACCTATTTTGAAGAGTTGTTTTTAAAAATATTTAATTTTTTTTGAATAACAGAGTTACAGAGAGAGAGACAGACAGACAGACAGACAGATGGCTCAACCCTGTGGCTGGGCCAGGGCAAAGTTAGGAGCCCAAAGCTTCATGTGAGTTTCCTACATGGGTACAGGACCCAGAAATTTGGACCATCTTCCACTACCTTCCCAGGTGCATTATCAGGAAGCTGTGCTGAGCTTGAGAGTGAAATCCTATACTAGATCTTGGGGACAATGTTGTGGCATAGTGGATAAAGCCTCAGCCTGCAGTGCCGGCATCCCATATGGGCACCAGTTGGAGTCTCAGCTGTTCCACTTCTGTTCCAGCTCTCTGCTATGGCCTGGGAAAGCAGTAGAAGATGTCCCAAGTCCTTGGGCCCCTGCACCTGCATGGGAGACCCAGAAGATGCTCCTGGTTCATAGCTTCAGATTGTCCCAGCTCCAGCCATTGCAATGAGCAGATGGAAATGAACCAGCAGATGGAAGACCTCTCTCTCTCTCTCTCTCTCTCTCTCTCTCTGCCTCTGCCTCTGTCTCTGTCTCTGCCTCTCTGTAACTCTGCCTTTCAAATGAATAAATAAATCTTTAAAAAAATTATGGAAAACAGACAAAGTAGTGTTAAGAGGGAAGTTTATAGCAATTGGTGCCTACATCAAGAAATTCAAAAGGCATCAAATAAATGAGCTATCAATGCATCTCAAGGACCTAGAAAACAAAGATAGACCAAACCCAAAATCTTAGGAGATAAGATTTCAACTACAATCCAAATCAGACAAGGGTGCAAACTTTCACCATTGCTATTCAGTATAGTTCTGGAAGTTTTAGTCAGAAACATTATGCTAGAAAAAAACTTTTTTAAAAAGATTTTATTTATTTATTTATTTATTTGAGAAGTAGAGTTACAGACAGATAGGGAGAGACAGAGAGAAAGGTCTGTTATCCACTGGTTCACTCCCCCAGTTGGCTGCAATAGCCAGAACTAGTCTGATCCAAGCCAGGAGCCATGAGCGTCCTCTTGGACTCCCACACAGGTGCAGAGGCCCAAGTATTTGGTCCATCTTCCACTGCTTTCCCAGGCCATAGTAGAGAGCAGATTGGAAGAAGAGCAACCAAGACAGGAGCCAATGCCCATATGGGATGCCGGTACCACAGACAGTGACTTGGCCTAGAATTCCATAGCCTGGGCCCCACAAGAAAGAACATTTAAGATGAGTCCAATTCACAACAACTACAAAAAAATTAAGTACATTTGTATAAATTTAACCAAGGAGGTGTAAGATCATTATGATGAAAGTTACAAAATATTAAAGTAGTCATCCTTATATCCAACAAAATAGACTTTAACAGAAACATTGTTAAAAGAGATAAACAAGGGGCAGGCATTGTGGCATAGCAGGTAAAGCTGCCTTTGCCATGCCAGCATCTCATAGGGGCAGGGGATGAGTCCTGGCTGCTCCACTTCTGATCCAGCTCCCTGCTAATGTGCGTGGGAAAGTAGTGGAGGATGGCCCAAGTACCTGGGCCCCTGCAACCACATGGAAGATCCAGAAGTTCCTGGCTGTGGATCTGCAGCCGTAACTGCAGCTGTAGTAGCCATTTGGGGACCAAACCAGTGGTTGGAAGATCACTCTGTCTCTCCTTCTCTCTGTAAATCTGCCTTTCAAATAAATAACTTTAAAAAAAGACACAAAGAAGGGCATTATGTAATGAATAAGGGATTGATTCAACAGGAAGATGTGACTATAATAAATGTATATGCAACCAATGACAGGTGCTCGGCTATTTAAAACAAATATGAATACATACAAATGAAAAATAGACTCCAATAAAATAAAAATGGGGAACTTCAACACCCACTTTCATTAATGGACAGATTAATTAGACAGAAAATCAACAAAGAAACAATAGATCTAATTGGCACGATGGTCCAATTGGACCTAATTGATATCTACAGAAGGTTTTACGCCACAGTTGAAGAATACACATTCTTTTAATCTGTGCATGGGATTTTCTCTAGAATAAACCATATGCTAGACCATAAAGCAAGTCTCAGTAAATTAAAAATAAAAAAAGCTCTGAAATCATGCCATGCATCTTTTCTGAACACAATGCTATGAAGCTGGAAATTAACAACTTAAGAATCCAGAAAATATGCAAACTGAAGAATGTAAACAATATGATTATCTAATAGATTCAGAGAAACCATTTAATAAAATATTGTTTGTAATAAAAAATACCTTAAGCAAACTGGGTATGAAAGGGACATTCCTCAACACAATCAAGGCAACTTATGACAAATCCACAACCAGCATCTTATTGAATGGTAAAAACACAAGGATGCCCACTCTCACCATTGCTATTCAGTATAGTCCTGGAAGTTTTAGCCAGAGCCATTAGGCAAGAAAAAAAATCAAAGGGATACAAAATGGAAAGGAAGAAGTCAAATTATCCTTGTTTGCAGAAGACATGATTCTATATAGAAAGGAAACAAAAGACTCCACTAAGAGTCTATTGAAGCTCGTAAGAGAACTTGTTAAAGCTGCACAATATAAAATCAACATACAAAAATCAATAGCCTTTGTATACACAGACAATGCCATAGCTGCAAAAGAACTTCTAAGATCATTTGCATTCACAATTCTACAAAATATTTAAATAGGTTGGAATAAATTTAACCAAGAAGGTCAAAGATATCTATGATGAAAATTATAAAACATTAAAGAAATAAATAGAAGACATAAAAATGGAAAAATCTTCTATATTTATGGATTATACAAATTAATAGCATCAAAATTTCCATGACACATAAGCAATTTACAGATCCAGTGCAATCCCAATCAAAATACCAACCACATTGTTTTCATATCTAGATTAAAAGATGCTAAAATTCATATGGAAACACAAGGGAGACCCTTAATAGCTAAAGGAATCTAAAATGACAAAAACAAAGCTGGAGTCATCACAATAACAGATTTCAAGACAAACTACAAGGAAGTTATAATCAAAACAGACTGATACAGGCAGAAAAATAGAAATGTAGGCCAATGGCAAAGAAAAGAGGCTCTAGAAGTCAATCTATACATCTAAAACTAGTATTTCACAAAATAGCTAAAATCAATTTCTGGAGGAAGGACAGTTTCTTTAAGAAATGGTGCTGGGAAAATTGGACCTCAGCATGCAAAAGTATGAAACAAGACCTTTACCTTACACCCTATGCAAAAAACAACTAAAAATGGTTCAAGAGTTAATATGGTGACTGCCACTTCTTTTTAAAACAATTTCACAAATAGCTATTATATATGTTAACCAAAATTATTTAGCCATTCCTCAATTACAGAATATTTAGGCTGTAACTCTTTCATATAAATAAATGAATCTTTAAAAATATTCGTTAATTTAATGTATGATAGGCATTTGAGGCAAGATGCTCAGAACCTCAATGATGTCAACAGGCTTAATGACATAAAGAAGATTCCACATTAGATGGTGGCCACAGAATAACAAGTAAATGGGGATAAAAATAAATCCTATTTTTTTTAATTTATAATCGAGAAAATATCTGATTAGGAAAAGAGTAAGAAACAATCCAAAGGCAAATGTGTGTAATATTCATTTATAATATTTACTTTGTTTAAATACTGTTCTGTTAAAGTGCTGAAGTGTTCATGAAAAAATATGTTTGTCATATTTTCATGCCAAAGTAAAATTTATTCAATGACTTTGAGTTTCCTTAATTAGTCATCATTTTTTCTTTTTCTTTTTTTTTTTAACTTTTATTTAATGAATATAAATTTCCAAAGTACAGCTTATGGATTACAATGTCTTCCCCCCCATAACGTCCCTCCCACCCGCAGCCCTCCGCTTTCCCACTCCCTCTCCCCTTCCATTCACATCAAGATTCATTTTCGATTCTCTTTATATACACAAGATCAGTTTAGCATACATTAAGTAAAGATATCAACAGTTTGCTCCCACACAGAAACATAAAGTGAAAAATACTGTTTGAGTACTAGTTATAGCATTAAATCACAATGTACAGCACACTAAGGACAAACATCCTACATGAGGAGTAAGTGCACAGTGACTCCTGTTGTCGACTTAACAAATTGACACTCTTGTTTATGGCCTCAGTAATCACCCTAGGCTCTTGTCATGAGCTGCCAAGGCTATGGAAGCCCCCTGGGTTCACTGACTCTGATCATTTTTAAGCAAGGCCATGGTCAAAGTGGAAGCTCTCTCCTCCCTTCAGAGAAAGGTACATCCTTCTTTGATGACCCGTTCTTTCCACTGGGATCTCACTCCTGGAGATCTTTCATTTAGGTTTTTTAGTTTTTTTGTTGTTGTTGTTTTTTTTTTTTTTTTTTCCCCAGAGTGTCTTGGCTTTCCATGCCTGAAATACTCTCATGGGCATTTCAGCCAGATCCAAATACCTTTAGGGCTGATTCTGAGGCCAGAGTGCTGTTAGGACATCTGCCATTCTATGGGTCTGCTGTGTATCTTGCTTCCCATGTTGGATCATTCTCTCCCTTTTTTATTCTATCAGCTAGTATTTGCAGACACTATTCTTGTTTATGTGATCCCTTTGGTTCTTAGTCCTATCATTATGATCAATTGTGAACAGAAATTGATCACTGGGACTAGTGAGATGGCATTGGTACATGCCACCTCGATGGGATTGAATTAGAATCCCCTGGTATGTTTCTAACTCTACCGTTTGAGGTAAGTCAGCTTGAGCATGTCCCGAATTGCACATCTCTTCCCTCTCTTATTCCCACTCTTATATTTAACAGCGATCACTTTTCAGTTAAGTTTCAGTGCTTAAGAAGAATTGTGTATTGATTACAGTATTCAACCAAAGGTATTAAGTAGAACAAACAAAAAAAATACTAAGAGGGTAACATATCAAGTTGCTCATCAACAGTCAGGGTGAGGGCTGATCAAGTCACCGTTTCTCATAGTGTTCATTTCACTTTAATAGGTTTCCTTTTTGGTGATCATTTTTTCATTTGCTGGTAGCTATCCAATTGGCAAAAAGTATTACCTAAGCACCTGACCTCTTTAAGGACTGTCTAATAGACAGGAAGCTTCAAACTTCAATTCTAAAATACTTCTAACAAAATTGAATGAAGAATTAGCATCTTCCTTAAGAATAGAAATGGTTTTTGACCTTGCTTTATTAAAATAAATGCAAGGTTTTCAATAGTAGAAATGGCACTAAGGGAAACAATATGTTTCTTTTTTATTAATTTAATCATTTGTTCACCAACTCAAGTATCCCTGAGTATCCAGTCTGTACAAAGCATTGTCAGTGATTTTTGGGATTATACCAATAGCAAGGTAGAATCCTTATAATCATATCATTTAATACCCAGGATTAGAAAAATAAAGATACCCTGAATGTATTAAACAGGCAAGGAAGCAGAGTTCTTAGAGGAAGAGACTAAACCCACACATTTCTCCATAAGATTACTGGTCAAAAAAAAAAAAAAAAAAAAAAGAAGGATCCCTATCAGAGGTTATGAGAAGATGAATATATAATATTCTTTGCCCATAAGAAATTCCTCTAAATTGCTAGCATATTCTTCCAACAATTCAATAATTTGAATCCTAGCATACCAGAAATAAAAAGAGATGGAGCTTATAAGAAAAGGCAAACGTTCAGAGTAAGGCACACTGAAATTAAAATCCAGATCTCTGGAAGCAGTGGATGAGGGAAAGTTTGAGACTCTCATGGAATCCATAGGAGCCGGAAGTATGGTGCAGATGGTTAAGGCCACAACCTGTATCAGCATCACAAATGGATGTTGGTTCCAGTCCCAGCTGCACCACTCCAAATCCAGCTCTATGCTAGTGCTTCTGGGAAAGTGGCAAAGAGTGGCCTAAGTTTTTGGGCCCCTGTACCCACATGGGAGACCTGGAAGAAGCCATGGCTCTTGGTTTTGGATCATCTCAGCACCAGCCATTGTGGCCATTTAGGGAGTGAACCAGAGGATGGAAAATCTCTTTCCTACTCTCTCTAACTCTGCCTTTCAAATATATAAAATATTTTTTTAAAAAATCTATAGAATATCTATAGTCACTGACCAAAACATAAGAGCTAAAACAATAAAATGAAAAACGTAGGGGAAAACTTTAGAACACTGAATTTGGCAATGATACCTTGGATATGCACCAACAGCACAAACAAAAGGAAAAAAAATAGGTGAACTGGACTTCATCAAAACTAGAATCTTGCAAAAAGGTCACTATCCAAAATGGAAAAGGCAACACACAGATGACAGGAAATATTTTCCAATCATATACCTGATAAGGGATTAATAGTGGCAACATGCAAAGAACTCCTCTAACTTATCCAAAAGAACCTGATCAGAAAATGTACAAAAGACTTGAAGATACATTTCTTCAAAGAATGCAGTCAATAAACAAAAGAACAGATGCTCAAGATCACTAATCATTAAGGAAATCCAAATCAAAACCACAACAAAACACTATGTCACACCCAGTGTAAGGGCTATTAGTAAAAAAGAACTAGAAATGTTGGCAAAAATGTGAAGCTGGAATGTTTGTGGATTACTGGTAGGAATGTAAAATTGTACACCTGCTGTGGATAACAGTTTGGTGGTTCCTCAAAAAATTAAACAAAGAATTATCATGGAGCAATTCTACTTCTGGATATATGCCCCAAACGATTAAAAGCAATCATTCATATGGACATTTGTTTACCAGTGTTCACAGTAGCATTAATCACAACAAATTAAATGTGGAAATACCAAATTTTCAAAAATAGATGAATAAAAAAAATCTGACATATACATAAAACAGAATATTAAGGAATGAAATTCTGATACCAGGTAGAGTGAATGAACCTTGAAAATGTCATGATAAATTGGCTGGCGCCGTGGCTCACTAGGCTAATCCTCCACCTTGCGGCGCCAGCACACCAGGTTCTAGTCCCGGTCGGGGCGCCGGATTCTGTCCTGGTTGCCCCTCTTCCAGGCCAGCTCTCTGCTGTGGCCAGGGAGTGCAGTGGAGGATGGCCCAAGTGCTTGGGCCCTGCACCCCATGGGAAACCAGGAGAAGCACCTGGCTCCTGGCTTCGGATCAGCGCGATGTGCTGGCCGCAGCGCACTGGCAGCAGCGGCCGTTGGAGGGTGAACCAACGGCAAAAGGAAGACCTTTCTCTCTGTCTGTCTCTCTCTCACTGTCCACTCTGCCTGTCCAAAAAAAAAAAAAAAAAAGGTCATGATAAATGAAATCAGCCAGATTCACAAGGAAACATGCTGTATGACTCAACTCGTATGAGATACACAGTGTAGTTAAATTCCTAGTGGAGAAAAAAAGGAGAGCAGTGGCCCTCGTGGGCTAAAGTGAGGGAGAAATAAAGTTAATAATGGGCAGAGAGTTAGGTTGAAATTATGAAAATGTTTTGAAGATGGATAGTGGTTTTGGTCATACAACAGTGGCAGTGGGGTTATTGCCACTAAACTGTACACTGTAAAGTACTTAAAATAGCAAGTACATGTAAAGCGTATTTTATTGTAATGTTTAAAAAAAATCACAGCATTCCCTGAAATCTACCTATAAGAGTGACTCAACAGAATGTTGGAGTCACAGCAGTAAACAGTGTCTCAACCCTGAGAGGATGTGGATGTTTTCCCCTGTATATGTTTGCTGTATCCTTTATGTTATGCAGTACCACTCTTTCCTATGCCCATTACACATAAAGATTAATGTAAAAAAAGGAAAATATTACTGTATCATTGTTTTCATTTCCAGAATTAAATTAGATAAACATACTTTTGAATTTTAAAATTTGCCATGTTAGTCCCTTTTATCCTAAATAGGAATAAAGACACCCAACTCAGAGAGAATAGGATATAAAACATTTAAAACTAATACATGACAGGCCGGCGCCACGGCTCACTTGGCTAATCCTCCACCTGCAGCGCCGGCACCCCGGGTTCTAGTCCCAATTGGGGTGCCGGATTCTGTCCTGGTTGCTCCTCTTCCAGTCCAGCTCTCTGCTGTGGCCCGGGAAGGCAGTGGAGGATGGCCCAAGTGCTTAGGCCCTGCATGCACATGGGAGACCAGGAGGAAGTACCTGGCTCCTGGCTTTGGATCAGCGCAGCACGCCGGCTGTAGCAGCCATTTGGAGGGTGAACCAACAGAAGGAAGACTCTTCTCTCTGTCTCTCTGTCTCTCTCACTGTCTAACTCTGCCTGTCAAAAAACAAAAACAAAAACAAACAAAAAAAATACACATTCATTCCTTCCCAAAATTTGTCCCATGTCGGTCATTATGGCATTGATTTAACACATCGACTTTGTGAAAGGTTTAGTAATCTTTCTAAAATTGAGAGAAGGGGGCTAGCATTGTGGCCTAGTGGACTAAATTACTGTTTGCAATGCTGGCATTCCAGAGTGCAGTGCAAGCGTAAGTCCTGGCTCCTCTGATTCTGATCCAGCTTCCTGATGATGCACCTAAGAAGGCTGCAGAAGATGGCCCGAATGCTTGGGTCCATGCCACCAGCCTGGGAGACCCTGGATGGAGATACTGGCTCCTGGCTTCAGCCTAGTGTAGCCCTAGCTGTCCCAGCCATTTCGGAGTAAATGAGTGGATGGAAAAATTTCCTTGTATCCTTTAAGCTGTCTCTGTTACCCTGCTTCTCAAATAATTAAATCTTTTTTAAAAAATTGAAAGGGAGCCTTCAATTTCTACTGTCCTCAACCTTGCTCTGCATTTCACTCACACTGATGTTCTTACTGCTCTGTAAACATGTCAGACAAAACTGAGGGCTTTTGCAGTTGCTCTTCCCTGTGATTAGAATGATTCTTCAGTTGCTTAGCTAGCTCCTTCATGTCTCTGCTCTCATACTGCCTCTCGGAGGTTTTTCTAAACACTTTATAAAGAATATCTCCTTCCTTCAATTCTTTCTGCCCTTTTCCTTCACAGCATATTTTAAAATACAATGATAGAGAGTAGTGAAAAATATTCCCGCATTATCTTTCTCTCAAAGCTAGTATCAAGGTTGGTTGTCGGCCTAGCAGTTAAGCAACCCCTTTGGATGCCTGAATCCCACATCCAAGTTCCTACATTCAAGTCCCAGCCCTGTTCCCAGTTCCAGTTACCTATGTGAGCACCCTAGAAGGTAGAAAATGATGGCTCAAGTAGTGGGTCCCTTCCACCCATGTGGGACACCTGGATGGATTTCCTGGCTTCTTGAATCAATCTGGTCCAGCAGCAACCATCATGGGCATTTGGAGAACATACAAGCCGATAAAAAATTTCTCTCTCCCTCCCTCCCTCTTGCTCTCACTCTTGCTCTCGCTCTCCCTCTTTTCAAGTAAGCATCAAATCTCCATGTTTTGTTTACTATCTTATCTACAGAGTTTTTAATAGTTTCTGTACATGTACACAATCTATATATGGGAAATTGCAAAGAATATGTAAAAAATGAAATTAAAAGATATATTTATTTTAGTGCAAAAGTTTTTGAAATCTATGCATACCTTTTAATATACATTTTCCATAAACTTATTGAAAACCCCTCATATCTTCTGAAGGAAGAGCGGAAAAAAGGAAGAGGGAAGAAAGAAGAAACTCTACTAAATCCCAGGAAACATAAAGAATGCTGAAAATAGCAATGCCTAGAGTTCTGGAAATTACCCTTTAGTGAATCGGCCTGCCTTCACCTCTGCCCTTGGGATCTCAGCCAGGACATGCTCCCCACAAACTTCAGGAGTTGGTTGACAACTCCTGACCTACACATTTTGGAGGCCAATCATATAGGGCTTAGCGACAGTCCCAGTTAAATCAATTGGAAATTGAGCTCTAAACTGTGCTTTTTCTTATCTGCCACTTGCCAAAGCAAGTCCTCCAATTTATAATCCTCACCTTTAGGAAAGCTTTCAGGTTCAAGCCTTTTTATGCACCAATTTCAATACATGCTAAAATATTGTAGCACTTTAGTGCAAGGAAGGTGAAATATAGTTATCTAGAGTTAGTGAACCCACCTTTTTTCATGAATAAGAAATAAGAAATATCATTGTTTCTCCAGCCCTAGTAATGGTAAAAGCTGGACAAATTACTAAGCTTTATTAACTCATCTCTCCAGTATTCTTCGAAAGTTCCAGAGAAAAATGGTGATTTTAACAAAAAAAAAACATGCAGTTGTATAGCACATATGTATTTTTTATTCTGTATATGCATTAACGATGATGGTATCAAAGACATTGTGTAGGGTCAACAATATGAACAAGTTGTGGTTTCTCTTTTGCAAGCTCTATTGGAGTATAATTTTTTAAAATATGTATTTATATATTTTCATTCAAATGAAAGGCAGAGAGACAAAGAGAACTGGAGAGCACAGGAGGGAGGAAAGAAGAGTGGTGGGGAGTGGTGAGGAGAGAGAGACAAAACACTTTCATCTACTGGCTCACTCCCCAAAGTGTCACAACAGCAGGAGCTGAGCCGAGCTGAAACCAGAAGACTGGAACTCCATCCAGGTCTCCCACATGGGTATTAGGAACTCAAGTACTTGAGTACTTGAGTCATCATTGCTGCCTCCCAGGATACATTACATTACTAGGAAGCTGGATCAAAAGTGGAGGAGCTACCTAGTGGCGCCGGCACACCGGGTTCTAGTCCCGGTCAGGGCGCCGGATTCTGTCCCAGTTGCCCCTCTTCCAGGCCAGCTCTCTGCTGTGGCCAGGAAAGTGCAGTGGAGGATGGCCCAAGTGCTTGGGCCCTGCACCCCATGGGAGACCAGGAGAAGCACCTGGCTCCTGCCATCGGATCAGCGTGCTGGGCCGGCCACAGCGCGCCGGCCGTGGCGGGCATTGGAGGGTGAACCAACGGCAAAAGGAAGACCTTTCTCTCTGTCTCTCTCTCACTATCCACTCTGCCTGTCAAAAAATAAATAAATAATTAAACAAAAAAACAAACAAACAACAACAACAAAAAAGAGTGGAGGAGCTAGAACTTGAACTGTCACTCTGATACGGCTTGTAAGCATACCACACACTGGTTTAACCTACTGAGCCACAACGTTCACAATGTGAGGTAAAACTGATTTTAAAAAGACTATATATAATGTATATCATTTCTTGTTTTGACATATGCATATACTCATACCCTATCTATAGTCAAGGTAATAAACATATCCATCACTTTCAAGAGTTTCTTTTTTTAAAAATATTCATATATTTTCATATACTTTAAAGGGAAGAGAGAGAGAGAGAGAGAGAATTAATCTTCCATCCATTGGTTCATTACTCAAATGTCCACAACATCCAGGGTGGGCCAGGCTGAAGCCAGGAGCTTGAACCTCTATCCAAGTCTTCAGCGTGGGTGCAAGGGCCCAAGTCCTTGGACCATCATGCACTGCCTTCCCAGGCTCATTAGCAGGAAGCTGGATCAGAAGTAAAGTGAGACTCCACTAGGCACTCCAATATTGGATGTGGGTATTCCAAGCTACAGCTTAACCCAGTATGCCATGCCTGCCCCCAAAAGTTTTGTTATGTCCCTTTGGTATATTTTATTTATTTTCAGTGATGGCAATAACAACATATAACATGAGATCTATCCCCCTACCTGTATACTGCCGTACTCATGTTAACTACAGGCACTGTGCTGCAGTTATCTACAGGATATCTAGAACATGTGCCTCTTGTATAATAGTAACTTTATCACAGTGAAAAACCCTCATTTTTTCCCTCCCCCTACCTTCTGGAACCACTGTTCTATTTTCTGTTTCCTTAACTTTGACAAATTTAGATACATCATACAAATAAAATCATGTAGTCTTTGTCCTTCTACAATTGGCTTAACTTCACTAAGTATAATGTCTTCCAGGTCCATTCAAGTTCACATAAATGTAGGAAATGGTAGAATTTCTCATATTTTTATTCCGAATATATTGTATTGTATGTACCTACTACATTGTCTTTATTCTTTCACCTGATGATAGATTTTTGGATTACTTTTATATCTTGTCTTGAAAGCATTATGAATAATGCTTCAGTGAACATGGGAGTACAGATATACCTTTGAGATCCAGAGCTCAATTCCTTTACATATATACCCAGGAGTATATGTTAGTTCCATTTTTAATTTTTTTGAAGAACTTAGGTACTGTTTTCTATTTTCCATATGACTTCACCACATGTATCCAAGGGTTCCAATTTCTCTATACCCTCACCAACATATATTTTTATGACAGCCACTCTTAAGGTATGAAAGAATATTTTTTCTATACTTTTTTAATTTATTTATTTTTGACAGGCAGAGTGGACAGTGAGTGAGAGAGAGACAGAGAGAAAGGTCTTCCTTTTGCCATTGGTTCACCCTCCAATGGCCGCTGCGGCCGGTGCACCAAACCAGGAACCAGGTGCCTCTCCTGGTCTCCCATGCGGGTGCAGGGCCCAAGGACTTGGGCCATCCTCCACTGTACTCCAGGGCCACAGTAGAGAGCTGGCCTGGAAGAGGGGCAACCGGGACAGAATCTGGTGCCCCAACCGGAACTAGAACCCGGGGTGCTGGCGCTGCAGGCAGAGGATTAGCCTATTGAGCCGTGGCGCTGGCCCATTTTTTTCTATACTTATAAAACCTTAGCATTCTAGTGGATAAGCTAGTGATCCACAATCACCATTAAAGATGGCATTATATCATGGAATTCAGGGGCTGTGTTTCCATTGGTTTTATATCCTACTCAAAGTATAGTATAAATTGATAACATATGTTAAACAAAAAAACATCCAAACATTAATGTAACATAAATAAATTTCCAAAAATTTGTTTTAAGGCCCTGTAGGGTAAATTTTTTGAATTACTGATGTAAAAGAAACACTTTAAATGACAGATAATTGATTCAATGTGACAGTAAATACTGTGATTCGGTTATATGTGACTTTGTCAATTTGTGGTTCTATAAATATTTGTACTCCTCTAATGAAGAATGTCTAGATCACATTGCTGTCTGTTTCTCCACCCCTTAATTTCCAGGACATGTACAATTTCATTGCCTGTGTCTTTTCCATTTCTGAATGGACTTCCCACCAGATATTTCATGCACACATCCCTTTTCTTTAAACATATCCCTTTTAATGACACCACTCTTCTTTTTTTCCAACTCTCATCTATCTTGAAAAAGTGCCTTTTCCGGTTCTTATTACCTCATAAGGAAATAAAATATTCTAATCATGGAAAAGCAAAATTAGAGTAGTACAGTGGCATCCAGCAGTCATTCAACCTCTTAAGTGGTTGTTTTTATTGAAAAATATACACTTTTTTTAACTTTTATTTAATGAATATAAATTTCCACACTTTTTGTAATGGCCACAAATTCCCATCCTAAACTCAGTTTTGGTTTAACACAAATATACCTACCAAAAATCAGTATTCAAAATGAACATTTAAATAATCTTCAACCTTTCTTTTTTTATATTCTCTAGTACTGTAATTGCATGGCTTGTTATATGTTATTTCTTAAAATTTATTTA
Organism: Oryctolagus cuniculus; assembly: GCF_964237555.1. Taxonomy (NCBI): domain Eukaryota; kingdom Metazoa; phylum Chordata; class Mammalia; order Lagomorpha; family Leporidae; genus Oryctolagus; species Oryctolagus cuniculus. The sequence continues at coordinate 75,016,477 of NC_091434.1, read as the reverse complement.
TAATTGACACATAATAATTATACATATTTATGGGGTATAATGTGATAATTCAATGTCTTCAAAGTATAAAGTAAAATAAGATAATTTGTATTTCCATTTCCTAAACATTTATCATTTATTTATTTGTACTTGGAGTCTATGAACGCCTCTCTTCTAGTATAACAAAATATATAACAAATGTTTTGCTATAATATTACAGATACAGGTTACTTTAGCTCAACCATGTATTAAAAAGCCAATTTTAGTCCCAGCTGCTCCTCTTCCAATCCAGCTCTCTGTTATGGCCTGGGAAAAGCAGAAGATGGCCCAAGTGCTTGGGCCCCTATACCCACGTGGGAGACCTGGAAGAAGCTCCTGGCTTCGTATCAGCCCAGCTTCAGCCATTGTGGCCATTTGGGGAGTGAACCAGCAGATGGAAGACCTCTCTCTCTGTCTCTACCTCTCACTCTCTATAACTCTACCTCTCAAATAAATAAAAAGAAGGAGGAAAAAGATAAAAGGGGGAAGGCATTCATTGCAGAGAGGGGTATTAGGCTAGGTATACAGTAACTGTACTCACTCCCTCTAAACTTCCACATGAACCATAAGGGGTGCAATATTTTCATACATGATACAGAAAGCTTTGCAAAAAATCCAAGGAGACATTCTAAAGAAGCATTCATAGCAGCTTCTCAAACACATGCCACAATAAAAGGAAATCATAAAATGATAGGGATGAAATTAAAATTAAAGTAATGGTATGTTTAACAAGAATATATGGTATTTTTGGCTCCCTGTTATGTTACTTTAAAAATGTAAAGGTATTCCACTTTCTGCTTTAAAAAAAAAAAAGCCATAACAGAGTCTGGAGTCATGACATGGCAGGTAAAGCAGACGCCTCTGACACCAGCATCCCATGTGGATGCCAGTTCCTGTCCAGGCTGTTCCACTTCCAATCCAGCTCCCTGCTAATAGCTTGGGCACAACAGTGGAAGATGGCCAAGTACTTGGGCCAAGTACCCACATGGGAGATGCGAATGAAGCTCCTAGCTCCTGCTTTGGCCCACCTCAGCCCCAGCCATTGAGGCAATCAAGGAAATGATTGAAAGACCTCTCTCTCTCTCTCTGTTCTCCCACTCTCTTTCAAATAAATAAATCAAATAAATAATAACAGCATGTTTTCATTAACAGTAAGTTGCTAAAGAGAAAAGAAAAGGAACTATTTCTCCGTGGAATTGAAAATGATATAGAATAATTCAATTCCATATATAATGTCAACTTGAATTTTTCTGTGGCAGATTGTGCAGACTGGCACGAGGCATTCCCTCTTTTCTTCTCTCTTTAGCATGGTCTGGCACATTTTCTTGCTACCCAAAATGGTTTCAATCCTCCAAATTTCAGCTGCCAAGAGCTGATGGCTTTCCCAGTTGCCCAATGCCATTTCCTAAGCCTTCAATGAAGACACTCCATCTTGTAGGATGGCAGGATACCAACACTGTTCTCTCAGATTCCACAGAAGTATTCGGCACACATTCTCTGAATGTTCGCCCATAAATCCTCATGTCAGCACTATTTTTAAACATCTTACAGTATCCATTTTATTATGACTTTGCCACCTCAGATGGTCATAAACAGTCCTGAATAAAGATGCTGCAATATCTCTGTGTAAGAATCAATTAGCCAGTATATGCTGTGTAAGATGAGGGACCATCTTCCGATAGTACAGAGACATACTCTGCCATATTACAACAATGTGGCATTGTAATAGCCTAGTTTACAAAGTCCCTAGTGACAATTCATGAAATAGTTTAGTCCTTCAACATGAAACATGATGGTCAAATTATTTGCCATAAAAATATAGCTGGGCACTTGAGAAAATATTACTAGTCAAAACTGGCCACCTAAGTGTAAGCTAAATTTTCAACCAAATGTTCATAGCAAAACTACTTGTTTATTTTATATCTTTAAAAGCAATGTTGAAAAGTGAAAGGATAAGACTTAATGCCACAGAGACTGTGCAGGTGTAGTGAAATTTTTGTATAAAATTGACACTATCATTAACCAGTGTGAATTTTGACTCCTTCACCTCTACTCCAACAACAGTGATGGGTCTTCAAGAATTAGTCCCCAACTTTCCCTAGGGAGGGCTTTGAATTCGTGGGACAATTTGCTTATTGGGCCTGGAGGAGATACCAACTTAGATCATGTGGACAAGTGATCTATGGCCATAGTCTCATTTGACCATACTTCTATCAACTGAGCTCACTCAAGTGTCCCTATTTGCTAAAAGTCAGTATTTGAAATTTAGTCAATAATTACTGAGTGACCCTAAAATTCCTGGTTTTAATATGATCATCATTGTAGATTAGGAGTCACTCATTCTAAAATTATATTAGCTTATGTACTCCAAATACATTTTAATCCAGTTGTAGTCACTGCCCTCCTAAGAATACATTATAATCTACTTACCTTTAAACAAATTATTGCCTACATTGCTGAAAGATGGAAAACATCTGAGGCTATTTTAATTTCACCTCCTCAGATTTATACCACAGGGTCATATACATACTGGATGCTCAACAAATGGAAAAATAATTGACAAAAGACACAAATTTCCAAGACTGATGAACTCAACAGAGAAATGATTCATATAGTTTTAGTGTATTGCTTACATGAATCCATAGGAATCCCCTATTTCATCATGCCAGGCACTATTCTGGAAGCTGTGTCAACTATAAAGACACGTTCTAGATTCCTTTGGCGCATTCAGTATGCAAATCCTCAAAATACTTGCATTCTGTAAAAAGCACTATGAAACAAACAAGGTACCAAGATAGAAACTAACAGGGGACAACTCACTTTTGATGAGGGGATCAAGAATGACCTCTCTGAGAGAGAGAGCCATGAGCTACAGGTTATAGTTTGAGAAGCTAGCCAAGATAGAGTTATAGTAGTCCAGACATAAGGTAAAGCATTTAAAAAGCCTTTAGGAGGCCAGCCTTTTGATGCAGCAGTTTAAACCATGGCCTGCAAAGCTGAAATCTCACATGAGCACCAGTTTGAGTTCTGGATGCTCCATTTCTGATCCAGTTCCCAGCTAATGCCCCCTGGGAAGGCAATGGAAGATGGCCCAAGTTCTTGGACCCCTCCAACCCTTGTGGGAGCTGTGGCTGGTGTTCTGCGCTCTTGGCTTCAGCCTGGCCCTGGTCCAGTCCTTGCCATTGCTACAATTTGGGGAGTGAACCAGCGAATGGAAGATCAGTCTCAGAGATGGCTCTGTTTCTCTCACTCTCTCCCTCTCTTTCTCTCCATCTTTCCTTCTATCTATACCTCTGCCTTTTAAATAAATTAGTACATATTTTTAAAAGGCTTTTGGGAGTGATATTGATAAAAGTGTTCTAGGTACTAAAAGATCAGTATGGCAAGAGCTCACAAATGAGAGGAAGGCGGGTTCTTCCCAGTGAGGTTGGAGAGACAGGACATACCACAAGACTGAACTGTATGTCAGAGGAAGGAACTTACCTTTATGGATAATCAGTATCAGTGCTTTTGTGAAATTGTAGCTGTGATTGCTTCTCAGCCTTTTGGCTAAGATCAAGTGTGAAATTGTAGCTATGAGTCAATGAAACTGTTTTTTAATATTTATTTATTTATTTAAAAGGCAGAGTTACAGAGGGAGAGCAAAAGACAGAGAAAGAAATCTTCCATCTGTTGATTCACTCCCCAGATGGCCACAACCACTGGAGCTGGGCCAGTTCAAAGCCAGGAGCCACATGGGTGCCAGGTGCATGACCAGGGAGCTGGATCAGAAATGGAGCACATGGAAGTAGAACTAGCACTCATGTGGGATACTGGCAACGCAGGCGGCAGCTTAACCTGCTGTGCCACAACCCTGGCCCCCAATGAATATTTTTCAAAGAAGACACAATGATGTTGGTCTTCATGGAAAGTGAATTGCAAGAGAACAAATTATGGAAGCAGAGAGACTAATGTAAAGGTTGTAATCATGGTTCAAGGTAAATTGTGATGGCAACCTGAATTAACTTGATGGTATTCTAGATATAGAAAGGAGGGTAAAAGAGATATACTTGAGCAGTATGATTAAATAGATACCCATTTAACAGATAGTATTGATTTATTTGTATAGGGGATGGATAGGGAAAATAGGGTCATGAAAAAGAAAAGGTAATCAAAGGATACTTCAAGACTTGGGAATGACGGAGAAATTTATTCAGATATGGAGGTTAGTGGAAAGCCTCTGCAGCAGTTACAGGGAAAATCAAAAGTTGTTTCCATTATGACGTCTAGAATGATTCATTCAAGTAAATAAGTTTTAAACTATTTTTGAGGTCATGACTTCTCTTAGGCACGTATTGTATGACTCCTTCTAGCATTTTACAGTCTTTTGCATATCTAATAGGAACAGAAATCAGCTAAATACACAAAATTCTGTTTTTCCCCTGCTGCAGAAAATGTTGATGATATTAAATAAGGTGAATAGACTCCACTGATTCTGCTTCTGAATTCCTTACATTTTCATTGTTGCCAAAACTTAGTTCAGCAACAGGTAGCAAAAGCACAGAGCATTACCACAGGAGGACTCCCATAATTACCTGCAGCTCCTAGGGGATGTAAATACAGAGACACAGGGATGCTTTCGGCAGAGAGCCAGATCTAACTCATCTTTATTCTGTAAAAGCATCAGGTAGCCTGTGAGCCCAGCTCTGCACCATGGAAATCACACATACACCCAGCTTAAGTGAAGATATGCCACCTGTGTTCCATGAGTGCACAATGGTTTACTTCTAAGATAACCCCCCCCTTTAAACACCCACAACATTAAAAACAAATTTCTCTTAAGCAAAACTATTATCAGTTGCCTAAATATAGGGTCTAAATATAGGTTATAAATATAGGTCCAAGACATCAAACACTACATTTTATCTAGCATTTGGTTGTGAATGAGCTAGCCTTACAATCATGAAAACTATGTAGAATCAGATAAAATTGACTTTCAATTAAGTAGCAAATTTTAAAAATGTGATGGTAAATGTTAAGAAGGTGAATTCTATTTTAAATATTAAAACTAATGTGTAAAGAATTGAAGACTTCGATGGAATGAACAATTTAATGACTGGATTTGGTTTGCAGATTATATATAAACAAGTGTCACTGATATTAAAGGAAAAAATCATGAAAATATATTTTATATTACCCAAGAAAAAAATACCTTTCTCCAGTCACAGAGAAGAAGTAGGTAAGAACATTAACTACATTTCTGAAAAGACCTGAACTTCCCAACAATTGATTTCATACTCAGTAACTGGAATTCGATATTGAAAAAAAATTAAACCCTTTCTGATTTGATCTTTGCCTTACCTGAATGAGTTTTTTAAAATCTCCTCTAAGCTTTTCTCATGAAAATAACCCTTCACTCTAGAGGAGACATAATTTACTAGGAACGTCACAACTTTAAAAACATTTATAATAATGAATAAAGTGTTTACTATAATCAGAAAAACTGACAAAGTTTCTGGTTTGGTAATCTTGTTTTGATCTTTTGTCTTAAGGTAAGGAATGGAAATATTTGCTTTTGTTTTTTTCTGAAAGTAAATGACAATTTTCGGTTAAGTCGATAACAAAGCAAAATAACTCTGATTTCACTATAAGGTGCTTATTCTCTTGGAAAAAAAAAGAAAAGAAAAGAAAAGAAAAGAAAAGAAAAGAAAAGAAAAGAAAAGAAAAGAAAGAAACGACTGAGCTGAGAAACCAGGGCTAAGCTATCTTGCCAATCTTTGGCGATTGCGGGCTCCTAAGGGGTGCGGCGCTCCTTCCATCGCCCACAGGTAGTAAGAGCCGGGCTGGTTCTGCACGCTCAGCTTTGGAGAGGGAAAATAAAGCACATGCATTTTACTTCGAAAGACCACGAACTTCCCTGGTACTGAAACCCATTTAACAAGTCTGCTACCATAGAAGGAAAGAGATATAAAGACAGTTAACCTTCAGGTATCGCTCGCTTTGCTTTCCACATTTCCAGAACCGGGCAGCAAGCCTACACTGTCAAAACCGGCACAGGAGTAGCCTTGCTTTTGAAACAGTGGCTTTCCCAGCTCCTCCAGCGAGGACCCCTCCGCCAAGCTTCTCCCCTGTTTCTGCTTTCCAGGTGGCGTAGTACAGAGTCAACCAAAATCAAGAGACGGAAAAATGGACACAGGTGGGTGTGGCGGTTAGGGCTAACACCGGCGAGAATGGAGGCTTCCCTCCCCGCCACACCAGAGGAGCAAGAGAAAAGGCACTTACTTGTGACCTTGTCCGCCAACTGTGCCCACCCAATGTACCTGCAGACTCTGGCCCAAGGGGAGGGCGCGGGCTTCGGGGACCCCTTCCTCGCTCCGGGCCTCTCGGCTGCCGCTGCCGCCTCCTCCTTCTCTGGGCTCCTGTTGCTCCGCGGGTGCCTGCCGCTACCGGCCGCCGGTCCCCAGGATTGCCCAGCGGAGCCGGCGGAATTGGGAAGACGGGCGCTGCCCGAAGGCTGGTGAGGGCCTGCACTGAGCCTGCGCCCCTCCCTCCAGGGCGCGCCCCGGGGAAGCAGCGGCGCCGCTCTTTCTCCTCCACCCCGCCCTCGGCGCCCGGGTCCCCGCCCCTCGCTCGCTCCTTCCACTCTTGCTCCCTGCAGGCGGCTCAGGGCGGGGATCAGCGAGGGGCGCGTGGCGGCGATGCTGCAGTCTCTCCACGGTGCGCTAGTAGGGGGCGGAGGCGCGGGGTCGCACGACCCCAGCTGCGGCCACCTCCCTGGGTGGGGCTGCTTGCGTGCACGCGCGGGTGTGTGTCTTGCAGGCAGGCGAGCCTCGCCTTTACCAACCCCGCCCCCATCATCCCCTTCCTCCTTTCCTGCTCAGCAGAATCTGCTGGCTTTTCCGAGAAGCCACTTAGTATGCCTTAATGGGGGTGGCGGAAGAAAAACTCCGGGACGGAGGAGGTGGGGACCGATGGCAAAGGCCTGGGGCTGGGGGAATGGGAGGGGAGCCAGCCTGGCGACGGGCTCCTGAGGATTAGAGGATGGGAATTGCTTTCCTCCCCAGGGCTTAACCCACGGAGAGCAGGGCTGTGGCGCTCAAGACCTGTCTCTAGGCTGTGATTTTTTTCCCCTTTTCTTTTTAATAATGGATGTGGTCGCAGAGCCTTCCAGGCAGGCCAAGCATGCATTTTCTTTTGCAGGTTGAGGGAGGAGGCCGAAGTTGTCAGGTGGGATGGGAGAGCTGCTTTTTCCAGACTTGGGATCCGCTCCTCTGGAGGCACCCTCAATCATGTGGGCTCAGAATTTCAGAGCTGGACCACCTTGAAAAGGAATTCTTTTTTGTCTATGTGTGCGTGTGTTGTGGCAGAAGGGGGAGGGAGGGGCGTGCATGTGTTTTCTACAGCAGCCTTGGAGAAAGAGCAATGAAAACAGGATTGAATTATCTTTCTCAAGAAGAGACAGGAAATTTCCACCAAGGGATGACAGTTCCAGGGTGGATTTCAAGATTCAGGCCTCACAAAACAGCAGATGGCTTTGCAAAATAAACACTAGTGATGGACATTTGCAGCTATATTATTTGTTTGCACATAGACAGGACGCTTAGTGGAATATTAAGCCCCAGGGTCTACTCTTCCCTGCTGGTTTCTGAGCTTCTGAGGTTTTTCCTTGGGGCTTTGGATATTAAGTTCTTGACTTGTAGGATGCAGTGTTGAAGGAAGGAAACTTTTTCAGTTTCTGAAGATCTCCATTGGAAGTGAAGTGGGTCACTTGAGGATTTTTTTTTTAATTTATTTATTTATTTTATTTTTTAAAGATTTATTTTATTTATTTGAAAGACAGAGTTAGAGAGAGAGAGAGAGAGAGAGAGAGAGGTCTTCCATCTGCTGGTCCACTCCCCCAGATGGCCTCAAGGGCCAGAGCTGTGCCCATCTGAAGCCAGGAGCCAGGAGCTTCTTCCAGGTCTCCCACATGGGTGCAGGGGCCCAAGGACGTGGGCCATCTTCTACTGCTATCCCAGGCCATAGCAGAGAGCTGGATTGGAAGAGGAGCAGCCAGGACTCCAATCAGCACCAATGTGGGATGCCAGCACTTCAGGCCAGGGCTTTAACCCGCTGCACCACAGCGCCAGCCCCTTGAGGATTTTTTAAATTCATTTATTTGTATTCAGTTAAGAGGCAGAGCCCTCCTCCTCACCCAGTAGGTCTTCATTTACTGGTTTACTCCCCAAATGTCCTCAATAGCAAGTCTTGGTCCAGGTCAAAGACAGAAAGCCAGGTACTCAATCTGGATCCTTCATAGGGGTGGCAGGAGCCCAAGTACATGAGCAACCATCTGCTGCCTTCCAGGGTGCAAATCAGCAGGAAGCTGCATTGGAAGGAGAACAGGGGCTCAAATCGAGGATGTGGACTTCCTAAGCCAGGGTTTAACCTGCTGCACCACATCTGCCCCTCTTGGGGATAATTCTTTGTCATATCCTGGGCAAGTCACTTTCCCTTCCCTAACTAGAGGCAGATATAGGAAGAAGAGTTCAATTATATGGGAATGGCAGCCTTTTAATTACATGGAATCAATGCCACATTCTTTTTGTTAAGGACTATTTTTTTTAAGATTTTATTTATCTTTGTATTTATTTGAGAGGTAGAGTTACAAACAGTGAGAAGGAGAGATAGAAAGGTCTTCCATCCACTGGTTCACTCCCCAAATGGCCACAACAGCTGGAGCTGAGCCATTCTGAAACCAAGAGCCAGGAGCTTCTTCTGGGTCTCCCATGCGGGTGCAGGAGCCCAAGTGCTTAGGCCATCATCTACTGCTTTCCCAGACCATATCAGAGAGCTAAATTGGAAGAGGAGCATCTGGGACTAGAAACGGTGCTGAACGATAGAACCAGTCCCTGTGCTATATTGAATTTATTGGTTGTATTGAGCAGACCTTGTTTCTGCATGAAACTAGTTGCAAAACCCACTATTTTGGAAATAAAAATGTATTTTGACATATATAAATAAAATGAGTAAAACTATTTTAAATGTGTGAACTTTAAAAAAAAAGTAACTTTATGATTACAGAAAAATTGCCTGGAAGACAGAGACTTCCCACAGCTTTGCTGACCCTATGTGTCAATATCTTCCTCCAACTTTTGTACAATTAGTGAACCTACACCATCACATCTTTAACAGGTCCATAGTTCACATTAGGGTTTCCTCTCGGTGGCCTACATTCCATGGGTTTCCACGAATATATAACACTAAATACCCACTGTCATAGTATTGGACAGGTCGTTTCACTGCCCTAAATGTCCTCTGTGCTCTGCCTAGTCCTCCCCTCTCCCGGGCCACTGAGTCATTGACCTGTCTACTGGCACATGGTTTTTCCTTTTCCAGAGTGTCCTATACATGGAATAATGCAGACTTTTCAAATTGACTTCTTTCAATTAATACTGTACATTTCAGTTTTATTCATGTCTTTTCATGGCTGGAGTATTCATTGAGCACTGAATACTATTCCATTGTCTGGATGTACCACAGTTCATTCATCTACTGAAAGAACATCTTAGCTTCTTCCAAGTTGTGACAGCTATGAATAAAGCCTTTACATATTGGTGTGCAAGTTTGTGTGTGGATATCAGATTTCAACTCCCTTGAGTGGTCATTGAGAAGCACATTTGTACATCCTGTTACAAGTACACTCAGTTTAGTAAGAAACTGCCAAACTATCTTCCAGAATGCCTGGACCATTTTGGATTCCCCTTGGCAAAGAACAAGAGCTCCTGTTGCTCCCCATTTTTGTCATCCTTTGGTGTTGTCAGTATTCTGAATTTTTTCTTTTCTTATATTAAGATAGCATAGTGTCTCACACGTATTATTCATGCTATAGATGTTTTAATTTTCATTTCCTTGCTGACGAGTGGTGTACAGCATCATTTTGTATGCTTATCTGCAACCTGTACATCTTTGGTAAAGTGGTAAGGCCATTGACTCACTTTTTAATTGGGCTGCTTGTTTTCTGGTTGAGATTTGTTTTTTAAAGATTTATTTATTTATTTACTTGAAAGAGTTACACAGAGAAAGAAGGAGAGGCAGAGAGAGAGAGAGAGAGAGGTCTTCCATCCGCTGGTTCACTCCCTCATTGGCCGCAACAGCTGGAGCTATGCCAATCCGAAGCCAGGAGCCAGGAGCTTCTCCCAGATATCCCACTCAGGTGCAGGGACCCAAGGACTTGGGCCATCTTCTACTGCTTTCCCAGGCCATAGCAGAGAGCTGGATCAGAAGTGGAGCAGCTGGGACTCAAACCAGTGCCCATATAGGATGCCAGTATTGCAGGTAGCAGCTTTACCTGCCACACCACAGCGCCAGCCCCTCTGGTTGAGTTTTAAGAGTTACTTGTATATTTTGGATAACAGTCCATTACTAAGCATACCTTTTAGAAATATTTCTTCCAGGTTATATATTGCCTTTTATTTTTCATGATCTTTTATTTCTCAGAGCAGACTGTTTTACTTATAATTCATTCAAGCTTATCAGTGGTATCTAATGACTCATAAACATGTTTAATTCTTCTAGGTTTTCTTCTGTGTTCCAGGAGTTTTAAAATGTGGAATTTTAAAAATTTAGGGCTACACCTTATTTTGAGATAATTTTGATAATCATTTTCTTGGTTTTTACTGCCCCTTTCTGATGCACAGTAACTGAGAAGTCAAATGGGCCACATCAACTATGTCTCATACAGCTATCTAACATCTCCATTCTATTAGGGAATAATCTATATAACATTTAGAACAATGAGAACTCATAGGATTATTAATCTGTATTATTTTCCCATAAGAGAGTAGATTTACCATAAGATCATAAAGACTGTAAATGATGGGGCCGGCGCTGTGGCTCAGCAGGTTAACGCCCTGGCCTGAAGTGCCAGCATCCCATATGGATGCCAGTTCAAGTCCGGGCTGCTCCACTTCCGACCCAGCTTGCTGCTACGGCCTGGGAAAGCAGTAGAAGATGGCCCAGGAGCTTGGGCACCTGCACCCACGTGGAAGACCCCAAGAGGCTCCTGGCTTCGGATCAGCGCAGCTCCAGCCATTGAGGCCAATTGGGGAATGAACCTTCGGATAGAAGACCTCTCTCTCTCTCTGCCTCTCCTCTCTCTGTGTAACTCTGACTTACAAATAAATAAATAAAAATCTTAAAAAAATGACTGTAAATGATTAGGACAAATAAAAAAAGATTGAAGTCTCCAAAATTATAAATATAGTAAACACATATTTGATTAACAAATCTGTAACGTTCAAAGCTTTTAAAGAAATGACATCAAGAACTAACAAATTTATTTTAGAATGTAGAGTGAATTAATTGTATTTGTTATTCCTCATGATGATTCAAAAATAAGGGAGAAATACTGAAGATTGAAAATGAATTTGTAGATGGTGGCACTACATGGAATTGTTACAGGAAATTAGAATTACTGTTGATGGTTAATACTATATGGCACTACTCATAATATCACTTTAGGTAGTAATATGATATTGAATTGTATATTTCAGTGTTTTTATGATATATAACAATTTTAATATTCATATTAATTTAATATTAATACCTTTAGTGGACAGAAAAGTACTGCTTACCTGTGGGTTCAAGGGGAATTTTATGTCTCTGCATATCATTAAGATGATATAAGATAGATATAGATAATCTATCTTTATTATATCTAGTATATACTTATATCTGTAGCTCTCTAGTATATTTATATTTATATATATATATATACAGGATGTAATGTATTATGTCTAAGTATTGTTTATAGGTAGATTCTACCCTAAGCATCTACTATATCTACATATTATATGATCTCTTCCTATATAATATATATTATTTATATACAGTTATATATAATACTAGTTATCTATTATATCTATATATTATTATCTAATCCATCTATATAGATGTATACAAACATATTCCACCCTAAACACCTATTCACAAGTGTATAATATTCTCAATACACCTAGGTTCTTTTCAGAGATCTGCAAAAATAAAATCTTCTTTAAATTTTTTTCAAAGATTTATTAATGTATTGGAAACGTAGAGTTATGCAGAGAGGGCGAGAGAAAGAGAGAGAGATCTTCCATCTGCTGGTTCACTCCTCAAATGGCTGCAATAGCCAGGGCTGGGTCAGGTTGAAGCCAGGAGCCCAGAGCTTCTTCTGCATCTCCCAAGTGGATGTTGGGGCCCAACTACTTGGTCTATCCTCCACTGCTTTCCCAGGTACATTAGCAAGAAGCTGTAACAGAAGTGGAGCAGCTGGATCTCAAACCGATACCCTTATGGGATGCTGATGTCACAGGCATAGACTCTGCCTGCCTCACAACACCACCAGCCCCACCAAAATAAAATTTTAGTCTGTCTGAGGGATCCCTTGTCGGATTTTGCATATTAGCTCATTTACAAAATATAATGCATGTTATTCATTATGTTCTCATTTTTTTTCTTTTTCTTACATGTATTGGCCCTTCACCTATTTATGTTCTGTGCCAGTCTCAGTCTCCAGAACATTTTGTAACATGTTCTTTTTATTACTCTGCATATTTATTGCTCTTTTGCCAGTTCTAGGATTTTTCTGACAGATTTTGATTATTTTCTAATTAAATGAGATTAGAAAAATGCATTCACCTTCTAATATTTGCTTACATGAAAATAGTGCAACTTAAGAAAGAATAATTATGCCATTGTGAAAATGAAAGAATAGAACTACAGTTTTTTTGTGTGTATACCTAGATAAAAAGTAATGTTAAAAAATAGTTTCAATGTGGGGATAAAAATATAACAAGGCGCAATACACAATGGTTATCAGACAAGAACGGAGCGATAAAATGGACAAATTGCACATACTGAAGAAATAGGAATACCAGCTTCCTAAATGTATCACCATCACTTTTGCTGGTTTAATTTGATGGAATCTATCTTTTTTTCCCAGTACACTCATGTGAAGAAGAATAAACATTTTACGTTGGTTGTAGTAGGTGCTTGGTAAGTATATTGATTGATTAATTATTCATAAAACAGTCTTCCCACAGGGTCGAACAACCCATTGATGAGTGTTTTACCAGAACAGTGTTTTTGCTGATAATCTGCTTTCTGTGGAGCACTTTTTGATCAAAACTGCTGTTATCAACACCTCCTTTTTGAAGAAACCATAAACTAGAAGGGAGAAAACTACAAGAAACATCAGTTTTTAGAGCTTGGGCAATATGATAAGTTAGACTGAGAAAACAAGGGTGAGCCCATGAAAACCCAATTTAATACATGAAGGTAGTTTCCAGCCCAACAGTCAGAAAAGGGGAAACTGGAAACACCCTAGCCTTCTGAGTTTAGAAGACAGAAACGAGTTCGAGAGGCTGAGGCAGCTGGAATCTGTGAGACAGAATACCAGAGAGAAGGGAACTGGACGGAGACTAATCAAGAGCTGTAGCAGAGGACCCTTGAGCTTTTGGTTGATACTTACCTACAGTGTTTGAGGACAAAAATATCAACAGCCAAAGAAAGAATAAATGCTAAGAATCAGATTTAAAAGTTCCAAGACCTCACACAGGACTAGGAATAATTTGGGATCTCTCTAATCAAGTAGGAAAATCCTCTGAACAAATGCATAGATACTCAAAGTCCTTAGAAAGGCACTGGTCTTAGTAGCAGAACTAAATTAGCTGTAGACAGAAGTTACTCTGGATTTACTCTAACAATGCTTTAAAGCAAGGCTTAAGAGCTTCCACCTGGTTTTAATTTATTGGATTAGGGCCAGAATAAAATCCAACACCTTTTATATGACCTAACAACGTAACATTCACATTGGCTGACACTTAATTAAGAAAAAAAAATGCAGGATGAAAAGGAGGTAAACTTGAGCCAAAGAAAAGACCCAGAAATGGCCAAAATGATGGAATTAACAAATTAGAACATCGAATTCCGTAGGCATCCTCTATTTACTCAAGACAGTAAAGTCTAAACCTGGTGAAAAAAAAAAAAAGAGAGAAGCTACAAAAACACTAAAATAGGACATCTGAATGTGAGAAATACAATATGAGAAATGAAAATTCACTGTTGATAAAAGTGACATTTGCTTGAAATTGTCTGAGGGAACTTCAAATCTTCATAGAAAATAAAATTAAATACTTCTATGGATGCAGCACTACTTCTTATTTCTTTAATTTTTTGAAGTGTTCAGTAAAACATTTTGCTTTTTTTGGACATAACACAGTGATCTCCAAAATTTCATAGTCATGCCTTTTTTTCTACTCTTATAATTAAATCATATGTGCGTATTAATCTCCAAATTTCCTTAAAACTTTTTAGTGCAAATAAAAATTGATAATTTAAGTTTTTAAAATGCCAGAATGATTCTTAAAAAATGAAAAGATCTATTTATTTATTTAGAAGAGTTACAGAGAAAAAAGGAGAGAGACAGAGAGAGACAGAGAGAGAGAGAGAGATCTTCCAACTATTGGTTCACTCTCCAAATGGCCACAATAGCCAGAGCTGGGCCTGTCTGAATTAGGGAGCCAGGAGCTTCCTCTGGGTCTCCCATGTAGGTGCTAGGCTGAAATCACTTGGGCCATCCTCTGCTGCTTTCTCAGGTGCATTAACAGGAAGCTAGATTGAAATGGAGCAGCCAGGACTCAAATCATTGCCCATGTGGGATGCCATTACTGAAGCCAGTGGCTTTACCCAATATACCACAGCACCAGTCTGGGTAATTTTGTCTTATGATACACATTAGGAAAAATGATCAAATGAAACTTATTTGAATAGAAGCCACAGAATCAAATTTGGAGTTAGCTACAGCACTGGATAATGACTGTTTTCTTCAGAGATGTCCAAATACAAGTTCTTGCACACTGCACTCAGTGGACACTTTGTATATACTATTCCTTTGCATACATAATACTCAAATTCTGGTTCCTCCTCCCTCTTTCATTTCTTGATAACACTACATCTACTGCCACCTGGTGTTCAAAATAAGTAGACTGGTTTCCAACGTCATCCAAAACCCCTTTTTATGGCTTCTTTACATCAGATAAGTTAGGGGAAACTTTTCTGGTGTTCAGACTTCAGATTATTTTTTAAAGAGAAATATAGGGCTTTCATATTGTGTTTATTTTAAAATTTTTCACCAATGTATTTTTTTTCACGATTTTTTTTTTATTTAAAAGGTAGGAATGGAGGAGTGGTGAGAGAAGGGAGTAGAGAGAGAACAAATGAGAGAGTGCATGTCCACCCACTGATTCACTCAGAGCTAGCTCAGGTTAAAGCTAGGAGTTGAGAACTCAAATCTAGGTCTCCCATGTGACAGCAATGACTCAATTACTTGAGCTACTACTGCTGCTTCGGGGGTGCACATTGGCAGAAGGCTGGGATCCGAAACAGAACCAAAACTTGAACCCAGGCGAGGAGACTCAAACCCAGACATTTGATATGGGATGCAGGCATCCCAAGTAGGATCTCAACCACTGCCAAACACCCTCCCAGCTCTACCTTTAAATGAGCCAAGGACAATGACTTCTGACTGTTTATGAGAGTAGTTTTTAAGGAGGACCATTCAGTTAGTAAATTTCACAGGTCTTATTTGAATATTTTTCTTTTTATTATTATTATTATTATTTTTTGACAGGCAGAGTGGACAGTGAGAGAGAGACAGAGAGAAAGTTCTTCCTTTTTGCCTGCCGTTGGTTCACCCTCCAATGGCCGCCATGGCCGGCGCGCTACGGCCAGTGCATCACGCTGATCCGAAGCCAGGAGCCAGGTGCTTCTCCTGGTCTCCCATGCGGGTGCAGGGCCAAGCACTTGGGCCATCCTCCACTGCACTCCTGGGCCATAGCAGAGAGCTGGCCTGGAAGAGGGGCAACCGGGACAGAATCTGGTGTGCTGGCGCCACAAGGCGGAGGATTAACCTAGTGAGCCGTGGCGCCCACCCCTTTTTATTATTTTTAAGACATTTTCAACAGTTTGAAATTATGTTGTTCAAGTTTTTCTTTGCCTACTTGTGATTTTTATCTCATAAATATTCATTTAACTTAATGTTGAGGGAGGTACGTTTAATACAGAAAAGCCTTTCTTGAATCACATAATTTCATGTTATATTATTCCCTGATTTGAAATATGGGAAAAGAAAAAATATGCATGTCAGAAACATGGAAGAGAGCCAAGTACTTGATTCATCACCTGCTGCCTACTGGGTGCAAATAAATAGGAAGTAGAATTGAAAGCTGAACCAGAATTTGACCATGGAACTCTGATATGAGATGAGAGCACCCTAAATGACATCTTCACCTCTAGGCTGAACACCTACTCTGTAGTTTCCTTTCTTTTCCTTTCTTTTATGATGTGCAAGTTTTTAAACTTGGTTTCTCAAAGAAAAATTTTTTAAGATTTGTTTATTTATTTGAAAGACAGAGCCCCAAAGAGAGAGGGAGAGACAAACAGAGAGAGAGAGAGAGAGAGAGGCCACAATGGCCAGAGCTGAGCTAATCTGAGCCAGGAGCCAGGAGCTTCATCCAATCTCCACATGGTTGCAGGGGCCCAAGGACATGGGTCAGCCTCCACTGCTTACCCAGGCCATAGCAGAGAGCTAGATTGGAAGTGGAGCAGCCGGGACTCGAACCAGCACTCACATGGGGCACTGGTGCTACAGATGGCAGCTATGCCACAGTACTGGGCCCTCAAATAAAATTTGCATGAATATATATTAATCTCTTCTGTTACAATAAATATAAATTGTAGGAAATTCAAGGTAGGATTGGTTAGAGGTACCGGTAGAAGTACTGGTTAGACAGGTAACCAAAGAGTACAACAGGGCCTATAGAACAGAAGCATTGTTCTTTTTTTTTTTTTTTTCTTTTCCACAGGCAGAGTTAGACAGTGAGAGAGAGACAGAGAGAAAGGTCTTCCTTTTCCGTTGGTTCACCCCCAAATGGCCGCTACAGTGGGCGCACTGTGCCAATCCAAAGCCAGGAGCCAGGTGCTTCCTCCTGGTCTTCCATGCAGGTGCAGGGCCCAAGCCTTGGGCCTTCCTCCACTGCCTTCCCGGGCCACAGCAGAGAGCTGGACTGGAAGAGGAGCAACCGGGTCAGAATCTGGTGCTCCAACAGGGACTAGAACCGGGGGTGCCGGCACCGCAGGTGGAGGGTTAGCTTAGTGAGCCGCAGCGCCGGCAAACAGAAGCGTTGTTGCAGGAGAGTTGAGGGAAGATGCAGGAGAGTTGAGGGAAGATAGATGACAGTACCCCTGGAGGAGTCATGCTGTTCAGAAGAGGTAGGCCTATGGCTCTTCAGGAAAGCCTCTAGCCAGGACCTTGGTTTTCTTCTAGAGCTTGAGCCGGTCTTAAAAGCACATTGATTATTGCTGAGTTTAGCAAGGCTTTGAATGGTCCCTCATCATTTTCTAAACAGACATCAGACATGAACTACCCCTGATTTCTCCTCTTACTTCTCCTGCTTTCAGTAGTTTCTGCTCTTGAAAGAGAGGAGAAACAAAGAAAATAAGTAAATGCAGAGAGTGCAAGGCATCTGACATAATGTTTGTATTTTTTTTTTGCTGAAATGAAAACATTTAATACCAAGTATGTTGTTGGACAACATTGTGTCTTTGTTTCTGAATCAGATTTGCAAATCTTGTGTTCATAAATAATAATAAAAAATTCTAGTAGTGTTGAAAAAAGCAGAAGAGATAAATAACAAATGTCCAGGATTCAGGGGTTCCTGGAAAGGTGGGAGTGGTTTGTATTATCTAAGTTAAGGAGAAAAGAAAGAAACATAGAACAACCTTAATTTTTGCTGAGTTAACTTGCCTGCTCCCTCCTCCCCTCCCATCCACCTTCTCTCCCTCTCTTTTTTCCTTGCCCTCAAAGATTTACACAAAAACCTTCCATATTTATCTGCTTTTTTCACTATCTAAGCTCGAATGGTGTAAACTCTAATTTAGGCTGCAGAAATCATCTTCATGCTGCAGTGTCAGCCTGCAGCTTTATAATCTTTAACCACTCTCCTGTTTAACGAGATCAAAGTGGAATTCTATAACATATACGTTGTGGTCTCTGGCTTGCAGGTCATTGCTCTTGCACTTTCCTGAAGTGGAGTACTCTGCCTTAGAACCTGTGCTCTATCTGTCTTCTTGCAGATCTTAGATATCACATTTTCTAAAATGTGTTTGATCTGCCTCGCATGGATTAGATTCCCTTCCTCCATGCTCCCATTATGCCCCAAACTTTTGCTTATCAAAACTAGTGTCGAGGCTGGCGCTGTGGCTCACTTGGTTAATCCTCCGCCTGTGGCGCCGGCAAACCATATGGACGCTGGGTTCTAGTGCCGGTTGTTCCTCTTCCAGTCCAGCTCTCTGCTGTGGCCAGGGAGGGCAGTGGAGGATGATCCAGGTGCTTGGGCACCTGCACCCGTGTGGGAGACCAGGAGGAAGCACCTGGCTCTTGGTTTCAGATTGGCGTAGCTCTGGCCATAGCAGCCATTTTGAGGGTGAACCAATGACAAAAGGAAGACCTTTCTCTCTGTCTCTATGTCAAATAAATTAAAAAAAAAAGAAAAAGAAAATTAATATCACATTTTATTGTAATTGCTCATATGGGTGCCAGCAAAAGCATCCCAGAAAAAGTACTGCTTAAGCTGGGTGGGGGAAGTTGCTCAAGACTGACAGAGATGGTGTTGGAGGAGGAAGGCATTCCAGGCAGAAGCAATGTCATGTGCAAAACTTCAGACCTCTCCAATCTCTGTGAATGCAATTCAAGAAACACATGGGATAATGAGGGAAAATAAACCCAGAGGGAAGGAGGCATGTGGCCATAAAAGGTTTGGATATATTTGGCTGAGTTGTCTGGACTTAAAGGGGAAGGTGAATATTTGAAATGCTTTTGAAAAAATAAGGTGTTACCATATTAGATTTTTATTTAAAGATTTTTTAAAAGATTTTATTGTATTTGAAAGGCACAGTTATAGAGAGAGAGGAGATATCCTGCATGGGTGCAGGGGCACAAGTACTTGAGCCATTTTATGCTGCTTTCCCAGCCAATATGTAGCAGGGAGCTGGATCTGAAATAGAGCAGCCAGGGCTCGAACTAGTGCTCATACAGGATGCAGGCATTGCAGGCAGTGACTTAATGCCACAATGCCAGCCTCCGTATTTGATTATTAAAGGCATCATTTCAATAATAAAAATAAAACACATGTTACTCTTTCAACACTAAGAAGCATGGTTGAAACACTAATACAGTGGAGCAAAAGAACTACTGGAAGAAATTAATCAAGTGAAAGTGGAGCAACGTCATAAGAATTGATGGTTTCTGGGTTGTTTTTCTAGCAGAATGGAATGAAAGTAAGAATTTATTGGATTCAGATAAGTGAGTAAATAGAAATATCTAGGATAAATCAAGGTATCTTTCTCATTAATTTTTCAAACCAATACATAGAGGCAAGTGTTTGGCCTCACAATTGTGACACAGGTTGGGATGCCCATGTCCCATGTCAAAGGACCTGGGCTCAACACTTGGCTCTGGTTCCAATTCCAGATTCAAACTAATGCCCATACTGGAAAGCAAAAGCTGACATTCAAGCAGTTGGATCATTGACACCCAGACAAGAACCTGAATTGAGTTCCTGACTCCTGGCTTCCTGCAGATATTTTAAGAGTGAAACAGCAGATGGGAGCCCTGTCTCTCCCTCTCAAATAATAAAATAACTGATAAATAAAATGTGTATATATATATATTTATTAGATATCATGTGGTATTTTGATACATATACATATTATATAGTGTTCAAATCAAGGTAAACATGTCTATCTTTTTAAATGTTCATCATTTCCTTATGTGAAAACATCCAAAATCCTTTCATCTATCTTTTTTTTTTTTTTTTTTTTTTTGACAGGCAGAGTGGACAGTGAGAGAGAGACAGAGAGAAAGGTCTTCCTTTTGCCGTTGGTTCACCCTCCAATGGCCGCCACGGCTGGCGCGCTGCGGCCGGCGCACCGCGCCGTGCTGATCCGATGGCAGGAGCCAGGTACTTATCCTGGTCTCCCATGGGGTGCAGGGCCCAAGCACTTGGGCCATCCTCCACTGCACTCCCTGGCCACAGCAGAGAGCTGGCCTGGAAGAGGGGCAACCGGGACAGAATCCAGCATCCCGACCGGGACTAGAACCCGGTGTGCCGGCACCACAAGGCGGAGGATTAGCCTAGTGAGCCGCGGCGCCAGCCTTCATCTATCTTAAATGCACAATGCATTATTGTTGTCTATTGTCACCCTAGTGTGCAAGAAAATGCTAAAACTGCTTTTTCCTCTGTACTTACAACTTAGTACCTGTTAATCATCTTTAAACCATCACTGTATCCCCCCCATCCTTTTCCAAAACCAAAGTTTTTGATATGTGTGACAATATATTATGGTAATGATTTCAGCCAACAGAGAGAAAGAGAAAGAGAAAGTGGGGTGCGGGGTGGGGGGATAAATGTAATACGTAACAGGAAAAAGAAAAACTTTTGTCAATCTCTCCCTGCAGAAATAATGCTTGTCCTCAAAATTAACATGTAACTTTACTTTGCAACATCATATTGTCTACAATTCTTTTCTTGACTTGTGCTGGTCATTTTAGGGCTCTCTATTGGATAGCAGTTCAGAGAGCAGAGAAAAAGAGAGACCAAGTTGTTGCAGGTCCCAGTGCATCACGATTAGTAAACTGTAGAGGAAACTGTGTTAGGCTGCCCAGCCCCCTTCAGGAATAATAGACCCATTTCTTTAGTTAGAGAGTATGGGCTATTGAGGATTCATAGGTAGATTGCTATCTCGGATTTGTTTTTGATTGAGCCTCATTCAAGTTTGTGGTCCCTCTCCAGAAAGAACCCACTTCCAGTGATTGGTGAATGTGATCAATAAAGGTGTCAATCTTCTGCCTGGACACAGGCTAGAACTTCCCATAGGGACACCAAGACCACTGTTGCAAATGTATTACAATTCACCTCTTATACTCAAACTTACTTCCCTACTTCCTCTCTCCCATAACTCTGCAAAGTACTTCCCAAAGAACTTTCATGCAAATCTTCTCTCTTTGCTTCTCTGTACTAGAAGCAAATCTGCATTACATAATAACATAAAAGAAAATGAAGTTAATTTCCCTATGTTACACCATTCTGGGAAAACTATAGGAATTTTGAGGAAATAGTCTCCAATTTGGCACCAGCTTTGATTTTTCAACGAAAGGATGGAAATAAAAGAGCTGGAAGACAGGAAATGAATTGGCCAAATATTGATAGAACTGAAGATTCTTTCCTTGTCTTTAATTTTTGATATTTTGATGACAATATGCCTTGGAGAAGATTTTTTTTGTTGCATCTGAGTGAGCTTATTGTATTTGGATGTCTATGTCTCTTTCAAGACCTGGGAAATTTTCAAGTGTTATTTCATTTAGCAGGTGCTTTTCCTTTTCTTCTCCTTTAGGAATACCTATAATATGAGTATGTTATTTAGTAGTATCCTGTATTTCACATAGATTTTCTTTTTTTAAAAAAAGATTTTTTTTTGAAAGGCAGAGTTACACACAGAGAGAAGGAGAGACAAAGAGAGAGAGGTCTTCCATCTGCTGGTTCATTCCCCAATTGGCTGCAACAGCCAGAGGGGCTGGAACGGGTGTCCATATGGAATGCCCGCACTGCAGGTGGCAGCTTTACCTGCTGTGCCACAGCACTGGCTTCTCAAATAGACTTTCTTCATTCTCTGCAATTCCATTCTCTTTGTTTTTGTCTGATTAGGTTATTTTAAAATTCTTGTCCTGGGGATCAGAAATTCTTTCTTTCACTTGGACTATCCTGCTGTTAAAGCTCTCAATTACATTTTTTATTTCACTGGTTGAAAATTTCATCTCCAAAATTTTTATTTCATTGTTCTTAATGAGTTATATCTCTTTAGTAATATTTTCATTCATGTTGCTAGTTGATTTCCTCATTTCTTCAATCTGTATTCTCTTGCATCTGATTCGCTTTTCTTACAATCATTATTTTGAATTCTATATCTGCCATCTCATAGATTTCCTTCATTTCAGGATCTAGTTCTGGATAAGTGTTGTGTTCTTTTGAAAGTGTCATGCTACCTTGCTTCTTTGTGTCTCCTGTGTCTGTATGTTGATGTCTGCCCATCTGATGTACTTGTCCCTTCTTTATGGAGGTTTTATTGGAAAAGAATTTATGGTTTAGCTGGAATGCAGGGTATCATTTGGCTTGTTGCTTTGACTTTGGTTCCAAGTGAACCTGGGAGTGTAGTCTCTGAATGATTTCTTTTGTCTTAATCAACGTGAGCTATGTCTATAAGTGACACAGTGGTCTAGTCTGCTGCAGTTTGTAGGGATAGAAGTGTGGCTTTAAGATGAATAAGAGTTTCCTAGGGTGAGTATCTTTGGATCACAGAGTCCTGTGTCAGTCTCCTTGGTGAATGTGATAGACAGGGCCCTGTTCTTGATACCAAAGGAGATAAGGGTGGCTGCCCCCTTGTTCTACCAGCAAGCTTGAGTGATGTCATGGCTGTGGTCCTAATTGCTATGGTTCTAGGACTACATGACACAGACGGACTTCCTCAGGTCCTACTAGGAGAGTGCAACTGGTGCTGTGGCTTATCATACCAACATCCCTAATCCTAGGACTACAGGATGTGAAGTGAACCCTGTTCCAGTCCTACAGGGTGACTACAAGGTATACAGAATTCAGTGTGTAGGGCATGAGTCCAGAGATGTGGAATGTGGGTAGGTCCTTCCCTATGTCTACTGGGCACATTCAAGTAGTATTAGAAATTTAGAACAAATTGTTAAGGTCCTGATTTTGCAGGGTATAGTAGGGGTCATTACCCAGATCTTGCAAGGTGGGAACATATTTTTTTAAGGGCTGCTTCTGATGTTAGCCCCCAGCAGCTTAGGTGAATTCCCTAGCTCATGTAGAGTGCATGAGTGTAGCTAAGGCCCCAAAACTCTCACAGTTGCAGGATGCAGGGAATCTGTCCTTTGCCCACACGTTGCTCTGGCTCTGACTATGATGAAGGCAGGAGCAGAACAGAGGCGGGCTGTATGGCTTTTTGCTACATAGTATGATGCTCTATGTGGTTAGAAAAAGGGTGGAAAGGAAATCAACTTGGCTTCCCTGCTCTAAGCCCAGCAGTTGCTCAGATCACAATCAGTTCTCCAGGCTGAAGTAGAATTCAGTAGGTGACTGTGGACTTCCCTCTCAGCTAAAACTGTGAGCAGCAGTGCACATGCAAATTCTTCCTACCTTAAGGTGGTAACATGGTGGCTCACAGCCGGCAGCTGGCTACCCCAGTGTGGCTGGCTGCAGCAGTGTCTCTCTCTTCTCTCCTCTTTTCCCACAGAGTCTTGGATTTTTTTTCTGTGTCTTCACTGAAAATTTCCGTCAATCAGACCCCTAGAAATAGTCTTTCCTTTGTTCTTTTCATATCCCAGGAAGCTTACGTTACTGTGGCTATACCTTCTTCAGTCACCTTGGATCTCCCCCATTTCTGTATCTACACAAATGTGCTTAAAGTCAATATTAAAGAGTATCTTTCCATTTTAAAGAAGAAGATGAAGATACATGCTATGAACGGATGCATGTTTTAGTGTTTAGGCTGCAGAGAAGTGAAGATTGTTGCTTGATTGTGTGACCATGGGAGTGGTTTAAATACTCTTAGCCTTAATTCACTCACATGGGAACAGTGACAGCTGCCTTATATAAGTCTACATAAGTAGAGAAGTAAATAGCTAAGGTTTTTGAGTGTTCACGACATGCTAGGCATTGGCATAAATTACATTATATCCTCATTACAATATAGGAGTTGTTCATTTTCATATTCCTACTTAACAGAAAAGATACTGGAGTTTTTTCTTAAATAAATAACTTTGTCCACAAATAATAAGCAGTAGAACTGGGATATTGTCTATGACTCTAGTGACTATGCTTTTACATGGTGCAATATCATCTCTCTTGAGAAAAAAATAAAAAAAAAAAGGAAGAGGGAGAGAGAGAAGTAAGAGCGAAGAGGTGGAGACACAGACAGAAAAAATTACAGGCAGAAAAGGGAAACTTTCCTTTCAGTTGTCTGATCATAAAATACTCTATTTCTGAGGCCTTTGTCTATGCAGTTTTATCTGACTGGCAGGCCACCCAAATCTTTGTCTTGCTAAATCTTTTCATCAACTTTTTCTCAGTTTGAAGTCAATTCTAAACTCCTATGTCTGGGTCAGCTTCTTCCAGCCCAGTGCTGTCATAACCCTCTGAAATTCTCTTTCACACTTGACAAAATTGTGACATATTTATTGCTTACTTATTTTTCAGTCCCAGACCTAAATAGAGCTCTGTAAAAATAGAGAACGTGTCTACTTTATGGCCGTTCCCCAGGTCTGAAGGATACCTAGCAAAGAAGCTCAACTGTTAAAGGGATAAACGACATTAGAAAGCATTATAAGACCCACACCCGTGAATGTGGGACTGACGGTGACCAGATATTCAAGCAAACACTTGGTAGTGAAAATAAAATGGTATATTAAGAGAATGATTAATATCTGTTGAACAACTTTGTGTGTGAGATAGGAGTGAATAAAAATAAAATTGAAAATATAAGCAGAAATAAATCATGGAGGCACTGAAATATTATGCCAAGGAACTTAGACTTTATCTTGCCAATGATAGATGGACAATGAGTTCGCTGTTGTTTTACGGGTAATTTGATTCATGAATTTCTTCCTTTGCATAGAAAGAGAATTGAGGAAAAATCCACAGCCTGATTCTAACAAATATTAAGCATTCTATGACATTGTTATTTGCCTCCTTAATATTGTCGCTCCCCCTCTTCGTGGAGGAACGACACAGGACCCTGCGCTGTTCTTTTGTCTGCTCGGCCCTCCCCGGGTTTGCTGCTGGTTCTTCCCGGGTTGGCTACTGTCCCTTCCACCTCCGTGGAAGGGCGGTTCCCCCTGGCCACTTTCCCCACTTCCGCAGGGGAGCGGCACACCGCCGGCCGGCTCTCTCGGGGGCTGCACAGGTGTTCCTTCAGATAGATGTTCCCCTTAGATGTTCCTGGTGCATGCTGTCTCTCTCCTCCTTTATAGTCCTCCTCCGCCAATCCCGACTCGGCTGCCCACACGCCGAGTACGCTGCTCTCCTCCAATCAGGAGCAGGATCAGCTCCTGGAGGTCATCACTCAAGTTGGCAAGAGGCAGCTGCGTAGAAGCTGTTTCCTCCTCTCCCAGCGCCATATTGTGGGAGAGCAGATGCATAGAATAAGTCTTAATTCCAGTAACTCAGTCCAGTCCGGGTTGCTCCCCACAAATATATTTGTTTTTATATTTGATTTATTTTGAATGGACAAATAATAATCATATTAATGGAATACAATGTGATGTTATAATCTATGTATGCTTTTTTCCTTTTTTTTTCTTTCTTTTCTTTTTTTTTTTTTTTTTTTTTTTGGATAGGCAGATTTAGACAGAGAGAGAGAGAGACAGAAGGTCTTCCTTTTTTCCATTGGTTCACCCCTCAAATGGCTGCCATGGCTGGCACGCTGTGGCTGGCACGCTGTGGCCGGCACCCTGCGCCCATCCAAAGCCAGGAGCCAGGTGCTTCCTCCTGGTCTCCCATGCAGGTGCAGGGCCCAAGAACCTGCGCCATCCTTACCCGGCCACAGCAGAGAGCTGGACTGGAAGAGGAGCAACCAGGACAGAATCCAGCGCCCCAACCGGGACTAGAACCCGGGGTGCCGGTGCTGCAGGTGGAGGATTAGCCAAGTGTGCCACGGAGCCGGCCTATGTATACTTTCTAGAAATACTTAATAAGCTAATTGACATATCCATCACCTCACCACTTATTTTGCTAAGTCTTTCCTTCTCTTGATTTATGGCTTCATTTCCTTTTTTCCTCTACAGAGAAAAAGTAAAGAATTGGGGTCTGAAATGCAACCTACCACCTAAGTATTTTTGAAAGTCATCTTAACTCCATTCCAGAAGAAGATGAGACATAAATATATCTACACGAATATGCATTTTTTCTGATTTAAGAAAACCAAGTAGCGAAATATCTCATACTACGTTACTTAAAAGCACTTAATGTGTGGTCTTATTATATAGGTTGAAATCTGATGTCTGTCATATGCTGGCCTAAGAGTCACATATTCAATGGTAATAATAATAACAATCCACTGGAGTTTTCCTAAGAGTTGTAGCAAGAATACAAATGCTTAGCATAGTGCTAATTTTAGATAAGATTATGCTGGTTCGGGGGCCGGCGTGGTGGCTCACTTGGCTAATCCTCTGCCTGCGGCGCCAGCATCCCATATGGGCGCTGGGTTCTAGTCCCTGCTGCTCCTCTTCCTGTCCAGCTCTCTGCTGTGGCCCAGGAGGGCAGTGGAGGATGGCCCAGGTGCTTGGGCGCCTGTACCCGCATAGGAGACCATGAGGAAGCACCTGGGTCCTGGCTTCGGATCTGCGCAGCGCCGGCCGTGGCGGCCATTTGGGGGGTGAACCAACGGAGGGAGGACCTTTTTCTCTGTCTCTCTCTCTCACTTTCTAACTCTATCTGTCAAATAAAATAAATAAATAAATAAATAAATAAATAAATAAAAGATTATGCTGGTTCAAGTATAATGTGCAAATCTTAAGTACGGTTCCATCTCACCAGTCTTGTCCTTTGTGCTGTGGCTGTGAAGCATTTTCTATCATGCATATTAATACCTATTGCTAATATAACACAAACAGCATAGTCATCCTTGCTTTACACAGATAATTTTTAAGATATTCCAAAATAAGACAATGTCTTTCCTATTTATCCACAAGTTACAATTTCTACTGCTCTTTATTCCATTCTTTACATTCTGTACATTTCCATATGATATCATTTGCTTTCCTTTTGAAGAGATTCTTTTGATTTTTCCTTTATATGGTGCTACTAGTAGTAAATTTAATTATTTTTGTGTTAAAATATTTATTCATCTTAGTTTTGTAAATAATATCTATAAGTTAAATTGCTAGATATTAGGCTACTGTCCTTTTTAATCTTTTGATCTTTTCTTTTTTTGTTAAATCTGTATATTTTTCATTATTGTGACTTCAAATGCATTGATCTCTTCAGCAGTGCCTTTTGTCGTGTCTATCTGAATTAAAACCCATTCTGTTTATTTTTTATTTCAAATGATATTTAGATCTCTATGATTTCCATTTGGATATTTAAAATATTGATATATATTCAAGTTCTCTCTGTAGTATATTTATGTGTTTCTTTGCAACTTTTCAGTAATACTGTTTATAATAACCATTTATATATAATTATCTTCTCATTTATTAATTTATGTCACCCCAAATCTGTTTGCTTTTACTTGCAGTTGAATTATATTTCCTGCTTCTTCCATATCTTGAAGGTTTTTATTGGATACAGAATATTGTGAACTTCACATGATGAAGTATTATATTTTATTTTATTCCTAAAATGTGGTGTGGACCTAACAAATTGGTTTTATTTTTTTTTTTGATTCTTATATTGAAGTAGAATTAACTCCAGAGAAAATTTTAATGTAAGAAATGGATTTTAAAATTTAGTGGTCTCAAGATCTCTTCTATCATATTTCACAGTCCTGGGTTGCCTGTTGTCCAATGTCTAATAATTTTCCCCAGTTTCATTGTTGTTTACAATGATAAAGTAATTCAAACAGCAAACATTTCAAAATGGAAGCAGATGACCCTTATATAATTTAAAATAACCTCATATAAACCCAATGTCTCCAATGATTACACCTCAC
This sequence comes from Oryctolagus cuniculus, assembly GCF_964237555.1. Lineage (NCBI taxonomy): Eukaryota > Metazoa > Chordata > Mammalia > Lagomorpha > Leporidae > Oryctolagus > Oryctolagus cuniculus. The sequence goes on along the minus strand of NC_091434.1, from coordinate 74,988,682 downwards.
ACTATTGACAGATTAAAACTCTATTTTTCTCTTCTATATTAGCATATTTTACTGCCCATGCAGCCTCTATTCCACACATTAATATTTAATATTTATGCATTAAATAAAAATTATCAGGAACAATGAGTTGTAGAGAACATAATCATAACAGAGTCAGGATATAGACTAAACTTTCTACAATCAGCAAAATAGAATATCACAGCACCTAGATAAGCAATTAGATCATATAATCTCAGAGAGAAAAATAAACTCAAACTTAATATTATGTATGATTTACTTATGCCATAATCACCAAAGTAAAACAATGTAAAATAAAACAAAACATGACAACATTGTAATGCAATTTTACAAAATCAACAACTGTTTAATATATAGTAATTCATTATAATGTTAGGATGGTATACTACATTTTCATCTTCTTGTTGAAGATTTTATCAAGAAGCTTATGTCTGTAAAAAGATTTGATTGTGGAGCCAGCCAACTTTCACCCATTAATAGCAGCAATTAAGTTTAGCCAATTGTGTCCATAATTCTGGCTAATGGGAGTGGATGCACGATGGCTGTTACAATATAAATTTAATACTTTTTGATGGGAAAAAAGTGACCAACATTTTTTCATGTAAAATAATAAAAAGGTTAAGTGATTGTACTGGAGACTCGTGATATCTATTCCAGGAAGGTGCTTGTAGACTCCTGGCACTTCTTGTCATTGGTGTTAAGAAAATGGACTGGAGTGCATCCCTATTGCACAAGCTGATCCATCAGTGGCCCATCACCACCCAACACTGCCTCACAGGCACTTATTTAATTATAAAGTCACCTCTTGATGGCTTATTTTGCTTTTTCCACACTCTGTAGTGAAAGAATAGCTCACAATTCTCACACTTAAGGATATAGAATTTTTATATTTCTGTTTAATGTTACACCTTGGGTTGTTGCTCTGATTTATATGAGTTTTCTGTAGAGAAAATTTCAGGTCAATGTAAGCTAATGCACATGTGATCAATGCCTTTCAAAGCTTTCAATCACACTATTTGCCTTGTACAGATCAATTGCTAATGAAGGCATCCAATTACTTCCCTCAGAATGTGTTCAGGAATAGTAGAAGTGAAGACAGCTTGATACAGCCACCTGTTTATAATTGCACATTATTCATGAGGTAATTCCTGTGTGCATCAAATGTGGCTGCAGTAGAGATCCCCAGAAGACCTTGACTCATTGTGCTTAGGCTGTACTGCAGTAGAATCTTTGCATGCACTGAAAGGACACAGCATTTCTTCCTGCAGAAGCAGTGTTAACATGCAGCAAAATATCTAATAATTCAAAAAGTTTAGGAGGAACAAAGACATCTTGGAGATAGATCTTCATTGCTTTTTATGATGCAAAAGAAAAATAAACAGCATGCGTTTACCAGTCAAACTAATGCTAGCATGGTAGAGTCTTGTCCTAAATATGCCAGGGCTTCATCTTCATCTAAAGAAAGTTCACTCAGCTGAAAGCATAAATACATTTCCTGTTCAAAACCATTATGCATGAATTATAGAAGATTATTAAAAGAAATATTTATTCTTTAAATCAAGACAGTTCTTTTATAATCTGAAACAGCAAAATGTAGTTCTGTTTCACATTGCACTATTTTATTGATTCACGAAAATTTGCTGCAATTAAGTTATTATTTAAGAATCTTGGATACCTACTGAACGAGAAGTAAAAAATCAGTGTAGAATTAGAAACTATTCCTTATAGACCCATATAGTTAATGTAGTCAATTAAAATGGGATACTATATTAGACAACGATGCTATCACTACTATATAAAATATTCAAGGTTAGACTGTAGAGAGCATGATAATTCTTTTTTTTTTTGAGAACATGATATTTCTATAAAGGTGTGGATTTTAAAAAAATTCAGATCTTTACCTGGAAACCCTGGGGTGAATGTTTCCAATATCATCTCAGTGTCACTCAAATATTGTTGTTCTTTATAACCTAGTTACATACGAAAAAAGTCAATGCACTTTCTGCTACTATGTATTTTCTGAACCAGGATGATCTTACAGTTTGTTGCTTACCATTAATTGACTGTTGGCCTGACTAGTTTCCTGACAGATAGCTCACTTCTTAATGTATGTTCCAGTGAGAAGAAAGAAGTTTAAAATTACATAATTTATTAATACAATTTGACGTAATTAAAAAGAGGTTGTGAAATGCAGTGTTTATTCAAGGTCATATGTCTAGTCAAGAATAGGAATGCTATTATCGTAGGAGACTTGGACATGAATTTTTTTCTTAAGATTTATTTATTTGGGGCCAGCACTGTGGCACAGTAGGCTAAGCCTTTGCCTGGGGCACCAGCATCTCATATGGGTGCTGGTTCATGTCCTGGCTGCTCCTCTTCTGACCAGCTCTCTGCTAATGGCTTGGGAAAGCAGTGGAAGATAGCTCAGGTGCTTGGGCACCTGCATCCCTGTGAGAGACCTGGAAGAAGCTCCTGGCTCCATGCTTTGGATTGGCTCAGCTCCAGCTGCTGCAGCCATTTGGGGAGTGAACCAGCAGATGGAAGACATTTCCCTCTCTCTCCTTCTCTGTGTCAGTAACTCTGCCTCTCAAGTAAATACAAAAAATCTTTTAAAAATTAAAACAATGGGGGGAATTAAAACAATGATATTTATTTATTTATTTGAAAGGTAGAGTTATGAGGGAGAGAAAGAGAAAAAGAAAAAGAGTAAGAGAAAGAGAAGAAGAGGAAGAGGAGGGCACAGTGGGTTAAAGTCCCAGCCTATAGTGCCTGCATCCCATATGGGAACCCATTTGAGTCCCAGCTACTCCACTTCTGACCCAGCTCCTTGCTATGTAACTGAGAAAGCAGCAGAGATGCACCCTCATGGGAACCCTGGAAGAAGCTCCTGGATCCTGGCTTCAGGTTGGCGCAGCTCCAGCCTTTGCAGCCATCTGCAGAGTGACCAGTGGATGAAAGACCTCTCTCTCTGCCTCTGCTTCTTTCTGTCTCTCTCTCGCTCAGTTTCTTTTATTTATTTGAAAGTCAGAGAGAGAGAGAGAGAGAGAGAGAGATGTTTCATCTGCTGGCTCATTCCTCCAACCAGGAGCCTGGAACTCCATATGTGTCTCCCAGCTGAGTGGCAGGTACTCAAACACTGGGGCCATCTTCTGCTGCTTTTCCAGGTGCATTAGTGGGGAGCTGGATCAGAAGTGGAACAGCTGGTGCTTCATCAGGCTCATATAGGATGCTAGCCAGCATCACAAGTGGCATCTTAACCCATCTCAGCACAATGCTGGCCCTGAGCATGCAATTTTGGCAATCAGTATTCATTAATACCACACAGAGTGACTGAATGATGATACATATGCAGGAAACAAACATTTACCCCATTGAAGATTTACATTGAAGATTAAATTCAATTCATTGCCTACTTTTTTTTAAAAGATTTTATTTATTTATTTGACAGACAGAGTTACAGACAGTGTGTGAGAGAGAGAGAGACAGAGAGAAAGGTCTTCCTTCCATTGGTTCACTCCCCAAGTGGCCACAACGGCCAGAGCTGGACCAGAAGAGGAGCAACCAGGACTAGAACAGACACCCATATGGGATGCTGGTGCCACAGGTGGAGAGTTAACCTAGTACACTGTAGTGCCAGCCCCCATTGCCTACTTTTAATCGTTCCTTGAACTGTTAGCAGTTTGGGACTGCAGAGTTGACAGAGCATGGTGCCCATTTGGGAAGCAGATTATCTGTTTCTGTTCTAGATTGGAAGCTTTGAGAGCATTAAGACTCAATATCCTTGCTGATAGATTTTCAGAAGCTCAGCATGGGCTGTGTCAGCAAAGAGGTGATTTTCTCAGAAAAAGCTTAACACGAATGGGAGTTGAAGCAAGTGAGGAAGAATAGGGCTGAATCTTGTGAAAATAGTTTCAATTGTTAGTTTTTGGTCAAAGGCAAGATCAAATCCAATGGTGATATCAGTTTAGCATCTATAATATCTTTACTTCCATTAAAAATTGGAGTTGGTATACTTTTTAAAGATTTATTTATTTATTTGAAAGGCAGAGTTAGAGAGAGAGAGAGAGAGAGTCTTCCATTCACTGGTTTACTCCCCAAATGGCTTGCAATAGTCAGGACTGGGCTAAGGCAAAGACAAGAGCCAGGAGCTTCATATGGGTCTTCCATGTGGGAGCAGGAGCCCAAGTACTTGGGCCATCTTCTGCTGCTTTCCAAGGCACATTTGCAAAGAGTTAGCTTGGCACTGGAGCAGCCGGGACTTAAACCAGCACCTATATGGGATGCCAGCATTGCAGGTGGTGGCTTAACTTGCTCTACCACAATGCCAGCCCCAAAGGTTGGTATATTTTAAACTCTTATTTATTTTAATTTTATTAGAAAAAGAGAGGATGGAGAGAGAGGGAGAGATGAGGGAGAGGGAGAAGAGGAAAAAGGGAGAGAGGGAGGGAGGAGGGGAGAGGGGGAGGGAGAGGGAGAAGTGGGAGATGGAGAGGAAGAGAAGAGGGAGAGGGAGAGAAAGGGAAAAGGGAGAGGGGGAAGATGGAGAAGAGGGGAGATGGGGAGAGGGAGAGAGAGGGCATTAAAGGAGAAGGAAAGGGGGGGAGAGGAAGAGGGAAGGGAGGAAGAGGGAGAAGGGGAGAGGGTGAGGGGGGACAGGACAGGGAGAGAGAACCGGGAGGAGAGAGAGCCGAGAGGAGAGAGAGAGAGCAGAGAGGGAGAGAGAAAGGGGAGAGGGAGAGAGAAAGGGGGAGGGAGAAAGAAAGGGGAGGGAGGGGAAAAAGGAGAGGCAGAGGGGGAAAGGGAGGGGGAGAGGGAGAGAGAGAGGGAGATCTCCCATCAGCTGATTTCATTCCCTCAAGCAATTGAAAGCTGATGCTGGGTCAGGCGGAAGCTAGGGACCTGAAACTCAATCTGGATCTCCTACATGAGTGGAAACTGCAAAAGTATTTGGGCTATCAACTGCTGTCTTCCTGGGTGTGCATTAGTAGGAAATTGGAATGGGGTGTTTAATCAAACCAGACACCAAAATATGGGATGCAAACCTCACAATCAGCTACACCAAGTGCTGGCCCCAGGTTGATATGCATCCAATGGATGGAAGATCTCTGTCTCTTCCCCTGTGTGTGTGTGTGTATGTGTGTGTAACTGCCTTTCAAAAATAAATCTTAAAAGAAGGTCTTCTAAAAAATTGAAAGGTACGAAACACTTCCAAAAGTATTTTATGAGGCCAACGTTACCCTGATACTCAAGCCTGGTAATGACATTATAAGAAAAGAATAAAACATCTCTGGTGAGCATAGAGGTAAAATTCTTCAACAAAACAGCAGTCAATCAATTCAGCAACATGTTAAATGATCATTCACCACGATAAATTGGTATTAGTTCTTAATCTGCAAAATGGCTCAACATCATTTTAGTGATTTATAATGAACTGTTTTGCATCCTAATGATAAATATCAATTGTTGAATTGATTTGTCACTTTTTTTTTTTTGAGGAACTTTGCACCTATGCCCAGGTTTTCATTTTTCTTTTGCCCTATAGGAATGCATCCTATAATCTAAATCCACTCTTCTCTGAATACTTTCTACATGACCATATTAGGCGGAAGACTGGGGAATTTATGGACTCTGTTTTTAAATTCCCACATTTGTTCTTATTTCACCTGGGGATACCATTTCTCACCTTCAACATGCTCCCCAAGAATTCATATTCATCAGAAAACTCAACTCAAGATGTAGTTTTGCTGGGAAGTTCTGTAAGACTTTCCACTATCTCCTGTGTCCACAGTAGGAAGGGAGTAAACAGATACTGTACACCAACTTGGTGCTTGGCTTATCACACTAAGTAAATCTCTAATTAGGATAAGACAGCTATATTTACTTCTCAATTGCTGTTCCTAAAAGATAGGGGGCATACAATGGATTTTTATGAAATAAAAGAAAAAAACGAAAGAAGGAGCTGAAATTTTGTGTGAATAGGAACTCTATACACTTACAGATGTTGATTTTTTTAATTTTATTTTATTTTTATATTTCACAGGCAGAGTGGACAGTGAGAGAGAGAGAGAGAGACAGAGAGAAGGTCTTCCTTTTGCCGTTGGTTCACCCTCCAATGGCCGCCACGGCTGGTGCACAGCGGCCGGCGCACCGCGCTGATCTGATGGCAGGAGCCAGGTGCTTCTCCTGGTCTCCATGCAGGTGCAGGGCCCAAGGACCTGGGCCATCCTCTACTGCACTCCCTGGCCACAGCAGAGAGCTGGCCTGGGAGAGGGGCAACCGGGACAGAATCCGGCACAACAACCGGGACTAGAACCTGGTGTGCCAGCACCGCAAGGCGGAGGATTAGCCTATTGAGCCACGGCGCTGGCCTGATTTTTTTAAAAGATTTTTTATTTATTTATTTGACAGGTAGAGTTACAGATAGAGAGAGAGACAGAGAGAAAGGTCTTCCTTTCATTGGTTCAGCCCCCAAATGGCTGCTATGGCCAGCAATGCGCCGATCCGAAGCCAGGAGCCAGGTGCTTCCTCCTGGTCTCCCATACGGGTGCAGGGGCCCAAGCACTTGGGCCATCTTCCACTGCCTTCCTGGGCCACAGTAGAGAGCTGGATTGGAAAAGGAGCAACCGGGACTAGAACTTGGTGCCCATATGGGATGCCAGCGCTGCAGGCGGAGGATTAACCAAGTGAGCCACAGCGCCGGGCCCTGAGATGTTGATTTTAATGTGACCCAGACCAGACTCTAGGGACACTGTGTCACGTGGGTGGTCAATAAAATCTAGAGCTGGAGATGAGGTGTTCTTTGTTCCAATTTGTGATTTTTAAATCATTGATGATAGAAGTTCACATGTGGATGAGGAAATGAATAAGGGAACCTGAAAATTTCAATATATCTAATGGAAATGAAAATCTCCACCTGTGAAGTGGTCACTCACTTATTCACCAGAGCTCTTTATTATTCTTTTTTACAAAAAAATCAAATTTTATTGATTGACATAAACTACATAAAATGTATTTTCTTCACCCAAAATAACAGCAATATTTTTCTATTTCTGTATAAACCATAAAATGTTTATTTTGTAGGTTTTGCTTATAAATCAAGACAAGGGGCTTGCACCGTGGCTCACTTGGCTAAAACTCCGCCTGCGGCGCCAGCACACCGGGTTCTAGTCCCGGTTGGGGCACTGGATACTAGTCCCAGTTGCTCCTCTTCCAGTCCAGCTCTTTGCTGTGGCCAGGGAGGGCAGTGGAAGATGGCCCAAGTGCTTGGGCCCTGCACCCGCATGGGAGACAGGGAGGAAGCACCTGGCTCCTGGCTTCGGATTGGCACAGCGCCAGCGGTAGCGGCCATTTGGGGAGTGAACCAACGGAAGGACGACCTTTCTCTCTGTCTCTCTACAACTGTCTCTCTGTCTCTCTCTCTCTCACTTTCTAACTCGCCTGTCCAAAAAAAAAAAAAAAAAAAAAAAAGACAAGGCATTAGATGCAGTCATGTCAGAAGTCAGAAGAAAGCAGAGTCAATTGCCAGTATCCCTGGACCACAAGTCTTTCCTGAGAATACAGATTTTAAAATTTTTATTTATTTGAAAGGCAGAGAGTAAGAGGGAGAGACAAATACACACAGACACATTTGGGGGGGGGGGGAGGAGAGAGAGAGAGAGAGAGATAGAATCTTCATCTATAGGCTCACCCTCCAAATGCCAAACTTGGGCCAGGCCAAGCCGAGCCAGGATCCTGGCACTCAATCCATGTCTCCCACATGGGTGTCAAGGAGCCAAGTACTTGAGCCAACTGGGACTAGAACCCCCGGTGCCAGTGCCACAGGCAGAGGATTAGCCAAGTGAGCCATGGCGCCAGCCAATCTTCTGACGGCAGAGAAGGCATCAGAGGGCTGCTCCCTGGAGATTTTCCCCAGACTCTTCTAAATGGTGAGACATTTTTAGGATAACAATTTTAATAATTAAATAAAGATCTCTTCTATACTACAGAGTACAAATAGTAGGCCAGTTATACAGTTATTCTATCTAATGTTTGTGTCAGTATCTAAAGAATCTAAAATAAAACAAGTGTTTGCAGGAGGTCCATAAAATGTCAAAAATTTTATGCCTGTCTGGCCACTGAGATTAGCAGTGGTTTCCTTTAGTTCTTGCCCCTTTGTTCACCATTCTTAAAAAGAACAGAAATTTCATTGTCAAGTTTTAAAAGCAATTGCAATGGTTGGTGAAAAAAGAAACTTCCTCACTTGTTCTCAAGACACAAATCCTCCCATTGACAGGTGCTGAATTGTGCCAATCAGTATTTAAGGCACAGGAAGAGCAGAGGGTGTAGGTAACTTGGGAATATTTCTCTAAGTGTAAGAAACAACAACTTTCATTTGGAAGAAAATCCACTGGATACAATGTAAGCCTAATCATGACAAAACCTCACATTGAGTCCCTACTTCTCAGTTATGCAAACATGAAATTTCACAGCCAAAACTTTTCCAACAGCTCCAGAATGCAGGAAGCATTCACATCCCTCTCTCAGGTTATGAGATTCATCAACAAACCTCACCAACACCAGCAGGTCCTCTCCCCTACCATGTCCAGTAGGTTGGAAGTGAGAATGGGAAAGAAGTGAGTCACTTCCTTGAGCGTTTCTTTTTGAATAAGGGCTCACTGATCTCTACCATTCGTTTCTGCTGTGTTTTCCAACAGAGCAAATGACCACAGTCTCCAGGTGCTTTCTCAGGATCTCTCCATAGAATGTATCTGGTTCTCCAGCAAACTAAAGTGATCCAGAGTAAAGAGAATTTCTGGATTTTCTCAGCCTCATGTCCACTCAGGGGTAGGTTTTATTTTCCCCATTAGAATCAAAACTGTAAACAAAGATTTTAAGGTGTTCATTTCCTTCTCTTCAAGGATTCAAGGTGAAAGGTCTTCTCTCCGCTCCCTGGGTTCTGAACACTGACATTGTTTGTTCCTCTTCAGAAGTGTGGTCATGTTTTTCCCCATTTCAGTGCCCTGCTTTCATCTTTCCTCAGTTCTTGTTCAAATGACTATCAAGGTCAAATATCAAAGTGTTGCATTATCTCCATGAACTATCTATCAAGACTAGTTTTAGGGGTCACTGAGGTCTCAAAATGTTCATCACAGAATTGAACATATTTGGCTGATGAGGTGTTTTGTCTTCTAAGTTAGCCCTCCTACATGTCTTTACCTGCTCTGGCTGGATCCACAGAACCGGAAGCAGGCCACTCCATGCCGCAGGCTCTTCGGCATGCAGAGAGGGGCAGCACAGGCCTTCCCTCCCACATTCCAGGGTCAGCCTGCCCACCTGAGGGGCTTGGAGTGGAGCCAGGCCAGCCAATGAGGAAGGCCCTCAAGCTCTCTATTGACCCTTATGGCTGAGAATGCAGACTCAGCATTCATGGAAAGCACCAGTTTCAGGGAAGAGAGAACAAGGCCAGGAGACCAAAGTAGATCAGCTTTCAGAACCGTAATTCTCGTTCTCTTTCTCCTTTTCTCTCCTTCTTCTATTCCTCTCTGCTGTCCTTGGTGGGGGGAGTTTTAAATTTGGAGACAATGCCTGGAAAAAGACAAGGCGCTGTTTTTTTTTTTTTTTTTTTTTTCATTCAACATTTATTGGATGCTTGACAGCAGAGGTCAACTCAAATCCTGTCCACATAGAAAGATAAATCTAAATCAAGAGGCTAATTGATTAACAATAATATAACATATTTAATTTTGATATTACTTTCCATAAAGCAAATTTTAATAAAACTGAGCTATAGCTAGCATATCTCAAGAACAAACAGGAGAAGTTAACTATGTCTGGATGGGGCTCAGGTACAAAGAATAATTCTGCTCACATTTTCCAGCTAATCTCGAGTGGAAGATTTGTCGTGTCCCTGGCTCCTCTCTTTCAGCTGTACCTATACCCTGGAATCCTAGCTACCAGCCTCCTGAGCAACTCTTCTTAAAATTCCCTGTGTTGAATAAAATTATGTTCTTTAAAGGCTAAACTTCTCCTTCTTCTTCAGGGGCCCATTTTACTAACTTCAGCTCTCCTTTCCAATGCAGGACTCAGCATTTTTTCCTGTGTACACAGGGATATTACAGTTTACACTAATAGTATGAATCTGATCTTATTTTATACTCAGCTGAGTAGTTAGGGTTTCTTCCAGTATTCAGTAACCTCTTGAGTGTAAGATTTATCTTTCTATGTGGACAGGCTTTGAGTTGACCCCTGGTGTCAAGCATTCAATAAATGTTAAAAGAAAAAAATGAAAAAAAAAAATAGCACCTTGTCTTTTTACAGGGACTGTCTCCACATTTAAAACTACTCCCATCAAGAACAGGGGAGGGGAGTAGAAGAAAGAGAGAAGAGGAAAAAAGAGAATGAGAATTAGCATTCTGAAAGTAGAACTGGTTTGGTTTCCTGGCCTTGTCACTTACATGTTCTATGTCATGTAAAAGTTATTGTAACTTTTCCAAGTCTAATTTTTTTAAATCTATAAATTGAGAGTGACCACTGCTTCATGCATGATAAATACCTAGGACAAGACTGGATGTAGCAGTCCTTTCAATAGAAATCATAGATATTCCATCATCTTTCAAACCATTTCAAGTATACTATATTTATTATTTAAGAAGAAAATTTTACAGAGTAGAAATTGATAAATAGTAACATAATGACATAATTAATTTTGGCATTAACTTCCATAAAGCAAATTTTAAAAAAACTGAGATATATCCAGTAAAATTATTGATTTTGATGAGTGCTTTTCACATTAGGTAAATGTATAGGAGCCTCTCATAAGTTTATTAATATTTTTTTACAGAATTAAATGATCTAAAGGATGTGCAAGTATGGCCAGTTTTGATTTTGGAGACTGATTAAGTAAGCTTTCAGGTAAAGCTTATCTTTAAAAATGCTACTGCACCAAGTTGCCAATCTTACTTCTTACATGAAAAAACAAAAACAAACAAACAAAAAACCCAAAGCTCAGTGTGGTTATCAGGTTGTATTTATTATTTTCTATAGTATGTAAAATGTAGATTATATTGTAAGACTTTGTTAAAATAATTCTTTACATAGTTTTTGTAAAGTTACTGGCAAATACAGTTTACAGTAAAAGCTATAATTTTCAAATTAAAAAATTTGTTTTTTTATAAAATTTACAGAAGCAACTTATGACTCAGCTTAAATATCTGAAGCAGCTCCCTGTTAAAGCATTCCTAATAACTAGAAAACTCAGAAGCTTAGATAAAGCACCAGCTGTAACCATGTTGCCAAGTTAACACTGATTCCTTGCTGGTCCCCAGCACATGATGGAGAACAACAGGAGAAAGGGAAGGAACATTTTACGAAAAAGCAGACACCTGAAATACATTTATTTAGGGGATCCCCCCAAAGGCATTTTGGTAAGGTTATTAAATTTCTGAGGAGCAGAAATTGATTATAATAATTAAGGCTCAAGAACATGCATTCATAATGAAATATAATTACTGAAATGTAAATTATAATAAATGCCATACAACATACTTAAACTTTTTATTTAAGTCAACAATGCAAATGTTTTCTGTTTGAAATCTTTAGGACTTTGCAAGTAATTGAAATCAGTCCTCATAGAAGTGAAATAAATATCAGAATCAAATTACATGGATATAAATGAATCCATTTTATGAATGTCAAACAATTTGTCACTATTTTTAAAAAAGAATTCCAGTAGTGAAAATTAATTTAGAATTTTGAAGTGTTTAAAACATCTTACAGGGTTATTATGTATATGATGACACAAAGTAAAAATTACTTGTAAAGTTAAGTAAGTGAAAATTAACTTGCTATATTAATATTATAAAACAACAATGAACTTAAACTGTCACTTTCTGATTCACAGTCCTCATAGTTTGAATGCACATTTTTTCTTAAAGTTATAAAGTGTAGTGAAAAGCACTGCAAAGCAATGGCAGTTTCTGAATTACAGGTTAAGATATTGAAAATCTCTGGAAATAATGGTAGCTCTCAACACTTCAAATTTGTACAATGACATACAGTTGACTAGGTCTTACATATTTAAGGTCACATTACAAATAAGTAGTAAAATATATAATTTTAAAAATAAGGTAAAACTTAAGCTTATTAACATATTATCTATTATGATAATTTTAGTAAATGTGTGTTTTTTTAAAGAAAAGAGCAAATAAAAGAATATGAGACAATGTAGGCCATAACCAGTTCCCTTTATGCTTTTTGTCCTGTAAATAGATCCTCATGAAGAGCTGGAGCTTAGGCTGGAACCCCAGTTAAACAGAAGAGAAACTATGAGCCCGAGAAATTGAAACAATATTGATCCAAACAACATTAATAGCAAACAATAAGGCTTCAACCAATCTTTTTCAGTCTCTGTGTCTGATCTCAAAGGCACTTTCTAAAGAACTGTCCTTGCCCTTCCGCCTCTGGCATTTGTCAGGACAAAATTTTGACTTAATAGTCTAAAACACTTCATTATTTTAAAAATACCATCCACAAATAAGATAGTACTTATATTTAACTAGGTCCTAATGCGGTTATTAAACGTGTATTAAGTTATACATTTACATATAATACATAAGGAAGTCCCTCCTTTGCAGCTAATCTCTATTAGAACCTCCCTACTCTTTTAGAAGAGGTATACACCACAAAATTCAGATAAAGAAGACAACATTGGATAAATGGCAACTTTAACGCACTTCAACTCACTTCAGCAATTTTGAAGGATTATCTTTCCTAATAGATTGAGTAAAATGAATATGTAAAGATAAAATGTGAATTTGCATGGAGTCATGCAAACACACACTTAATTAGCCCAGGTTATAAACAATGGATTATCACCTCAGTTTTTCTGATCTTTCCTTAATTTCTGACTTGAGCTTGAATATTTCTGGCTACATGAAGCCCAAGAAGTGGTAAGTTTAGATCTGTCTTTGGTTCACTTTTCTTTGGCTTTATCAAAATAGTCACCTTCTCTAGAAGTTTGAACATTTCCGTCACCATCTAGAATATGGATATTTGATCTATTTTTGTCATTTTGCCTTAAGCGATAACTTTTATAAGCACGCTGAATAATGGTTGCTGAAACTGCCTCTTGTTTTCGTTTTAGGGTAGTTGTGATTGGCTCATATGTGATCTTAAAAGGGTTGGCTAACATAAATCCTGATTCTATCTCGGAAAGGATTTTCTCCATCCTTGTATCTTTACCCATCACTCTGTTTGTAAAAGCAAGTAAGATATCCAGGCAATGAATTCTGTCTCCAACAGCCATGGGAAGATCCATAGCAATGAGCTGGCCTTTGTTGGGTTTTGCCATGTAAAGAGGTGGATCAAGAGAAGCTGCAAAATCTGAAAGTTTGCTAGAATCAATGTACTGGGTCCTCTCCGGATCAAACCTATTCCACACCTGAAAGAATTTCCTAAAATCATCTTCACTCAAGGTTTTGGCTTTTTTCTTAGAAGCAATATTTAAAAACTCCATGATGACAACAATATACATATTTATGATGATCAGCCATGATATGAGTATATAACTGACAAAATAAAAAATCCCAATGGAGGGGTTACCACAATCTCCCCGAACCTGAGTCCCAGGGTTAATTTTATCAGGATCACAGTCAGACCATTTACTGTTGAAAATTGCATTAAGCATCCCATCCCAACCAGCAAATATTGTAACTTGAAAAAGACAAAGCACACTGCTACCAAAGGTTTCAAAGTTGGACACATCATTAATTCCAGCTTCTTTTTTAACATAGGCAAAGTTGTACATTCCAAAGATGGCATAGACAAACATGACCAGGAAGATCAGAAGACTGATGTTCAACAATGCAGGAAGTGACAAAATCAGAGGAAGCATCAAATTATGAAACACCTTTGGGCCTTTTCCAAGACGTAGGATGTGGATGACCCGTGAGAGAAGTATCAGTTGCACAAGGGAGGGAGGCACAAGGTAGTATCCTACTGTGATAGGCAGTAATAATCCTTGATGTGGGAAAGACAAGACAGGCAATATGTTATCCAAACACAAATGTAATTAGAGAAATATAATGTAATATGTTATCCAAACACAAACGTAATTAGAGGAACATAAATTATTTCACATTTTACTGTTGTTCTAAATTTTACTATTCTTTATTGATCCCTCTAGCTTTATGAATTCCTCCTATTTAATAATTAAGATATCAAAAGTTTATGTTAACCAAATACTATCTGTGTCAACTATCAGAATACTGAGTAAAATTTGGAAGATAATTTTTCTACACAATCATCTTTCTATAAGTACTATAAATCAAATATTTCTGGAATTATAGAGGTTTTGAATAAAGAAGGACATATACATTTTTGCTGATTACTCTTTTGAATCAGGAGCTTAAATATAAATAACCCATAATGAAACATAGTAGTCATACTATTTTCTGACTGCTGTTGGATCAAGAATTTTAATGCAATCCATCCTTTACCAATGCCTAAGGAAGATATCATGCAAATATGCAAAGATGAATGACATGATTTCTGTCCTCAAAGATCTTATAATATAGAAAACAGTGATGGACATTTAAGATGATTACGAAGCCAGGCAGAAAGGCCTAATTGGTAAATATAATTACAAAAGTGTCTGGCATCCAGTGATTCAAAGATTATAATATAATTTATAAACAGTATTGGGCTTCATGAGCTTTAAAAATAAACTGAATATATGAGTCTTTGTTTAGAAATTGTGGTGGTGGTGGTTAGTAGATGAGCCAAGTATGGGAGTGACTGGGGAAAACAATTTGAAAAGGTAAAAATTATACTCAGTATCCCTAAGAGACATAAGAGATGTTTTCTGGAAGTGCCAGAGAAAATGTGATTCATTTTGAGTGAGAAGCTGGTGGAGGGGAGAAGTCCATGAGTCTTGTAAATGAGACAGTATGTGTGCTGCCTCTGGAAATGTGATGCCTCACCTTGTCTATCAAGCTCCGTCATTGCCAGATGTTCTCCCTCATCTGTGCCCTCATCTGCAAAGTGCCTCAGTCAGTCCTCCAATCTGACCCCAATTCCATTTCTCCTCTGTCTTCCAAATGCTTCCATTATGCAGAATGTGCCTTCCTTTAATTGTAATTTCTCTACATAATCAGCACTGTTTTTTTTGTTTTTAACTTATCTAAAATCTGATTCCATCTGGAGGTCACCAGTTTTCCTTAAACTCTCAAGTGCAGACAGCACATTCTCTCCTACTCAACATTTCTCAGGGAAGAAAGATGGAATATTTTTTTTTTCTTGTTGCACTGTTATTTCCAACCACTTCTCCTTCCTATCATTTTTATAAGGAAAAAGTAAATTTTTACTTTTTCAGAACATGCAATTCAACTATACCATTTCCTACCATTCCTTAGTTCTACGAATCATTTTCATTTGCTAAAGACTTGAGTCATTGGTTCACTTCTGGCCACGCTACCTCAACATCTACCATCAACAAGCAACTCCAAGGCCAGTGTCATGGACTTTGGCCTTCTCAACTTTAACCATCTGCACCATTTTACTCCAGTTGTCCATATATATGGCCACATTCTGGAGAGAGGATACTTAACCTTTTGCAATCACCAAGTTCAAACAATTTTCTCTTGATAACAATTCTTTTCTTTCCAGCTCTCTGATTAAGTAACTCCCTCCTCAATGTCATAAGGCTCTGTAGTTCCACAATTGCTGTTTTTCCCTATTATCCAACTGCATCTTATAGCACTTTTTCATTTAGCTACTTGAGCTTTTTTTCTACCTAATTAGTTGCATTCCTTCAACTCTCAACAGAATCAGTTGAGTGAGTTTTCTAGAAATATGAGGGGAGACATTACATTTTACACTACTGAAAACATAAAATAGTGCTTGACACAATAACTCTAAGACACTGTTCCACTTATGGAGCTTTCATTCTGGTATGTGTATTATGAGAAAGAAGAAGATAAAAAAATTCTCTCTACATGAAACACTTTGTTCCTAAATTCATTGTTTGGCTACCTCCTTATCCCACAGATCTCAATTAAGTTTTTGTTCTTCCACAAAGTTGCCCTATAACCCCTCCCTCTGGTATGCTGCTGCAGCCCACTGTGCTACTCCAACCATAACCTTAGCAGCACAGCATTAAAATATACTGCTTAATATTCCATACTTTTTAATAGTGTACAAGCTATGTGTATACAGGAATTATGCCTATCTTACATACTACTGAATTCTTCACAATACCTATTCACCAAAAGGATGATCAAATATATTTTTAAACAAAAGGATGGGATCTTCAAAGTAAGATACCTCTAGGGACAAATTCATTAATGCCTAAAACTCTAGACCTTTAAGTTGTAAATAGTTTTAGAGATTTGAAGTTAAAAAACAACAAGGTTATGTCATTCTAAGACATAAAATCCTTCTAGTATTATCCTAGAAAACTGATGTTTGTGTACAAATTTACCTGGCGCTTTGTGGCATAATGTCCATGCGATTAGTTCAAGAAACATTTAGGATTTTATGTCTGTCAGATATCTGTATGTTTATGGATACAAAAAATGGGAGGCTTTCTTATGAACCATTTCTTAAGTGACTGTCTTGCTTCTTAAGAGATGTATCTTGAAAAGCATTCCCTAAAAGAATTTGCCCATATCAACAAGTGAAAGCTTGACTAAACAACATCTTACCTGTAATGGAGAAAATGACCACCATAAAATCAAAAATGTTCCACACAATGGTGAAATAGTAACAAAGGAAAGAGACGAGCTTCAGTAGACATTCCAAAGTATACAGCATAACAAAGACTGAGCTAATCCAGTAGACAGCACGCTCCACTTGTGGACTTTGTTCATCACTTTGTATCATGAAGGTAATTACTTGGGAACAGATAAGAACTATGATGACGACGTTAAAAACTCGACTTGTTACCAAGTCAAAAATTAATCCTTGGAACTTGTTCTGTGGGTAAAGAAGACATGTGTAATTGTCTTAATAGAATATGTATACACACACAGTTTTTGATTCTACAACTTCCATTCCAGATTGAATAGAGTTAAGTGCCCAATATTTTACTAAACTATAATTGTAGGATATAGTTTAAAGAAACAAAAAAATGACCATTAAAAACTCTGTCAAGGAACATAGTTTATAAATTTTATCAAAAACATTCGCTAATTTTTAAAATATATTTTCATTTTATTTAAAAGGTAGAGAGACAGAGAAAGATCTTCCATCTGCTGACGCGCAAGCAACACCAAAGGCTAGACCAGGCCAAAGCTGGCAGGGACATCATTTGCTGACTCCCAGGATGAAGACATTAGGAATAAGTTGGATGAGAAGTGGAGGACCCTGGACTTGAACCATGCATTCTGATACAGGCTGCAGGCATCCCAAGGAGCAACCTAACTGCTGCAGCAAGGGCTGTCTACCCCCCAACAATCCAAGCATTTTTAAAGAATTTCAAAAACACTTTCATTTATAAAAGACAACATATAAATAATATGTAAACTTCAAAATTATCTTGATGCTTTCTTACTCCTGGACGTGGTACCGGTCTTTGAGAGTTGTCATACATCAGTTTCTTTAACTCACGGTATTGTTTCTTTTGCTTTGCTGTTATAAAGATATTTGAACCTCCCTGGTAGAGAAATGAAAGAAAGATATTAAAATTTTATTTAATCCAAATTTTCCTTAATACTGATATACATTTTAGAAAATTTGAAATTACAGATCTAATTCTTTAAAATAGCTTAGCTGCACTGGACTAAATCATGTTTCAATATGACTGACTTCTGCACAAAAATCCATATGGAACACATGTAGAATATGTACTAGTTATAGGTAATATCCAGTAAGCTTTTAGTGCAAGGCTCTGTGGATAATCAACCCTATTTTCACATTTCAGTCTAATAAAGCCTCTCTCTTGCTAAAGAGAGAGATCAGAAAATAGCAGAGGATATCAGAAAATGTTTACTAAGCAACAGAGAAAGTGAGTTTGTACCTTCTAATGAATATGGATGCATATAATTTGTCATATCTGTATTTTATATTTCATGCATTACCTTATATTCAAAATGCTATCATAATATTTTTTATTTGCCATTGTTTCAAAAGCATCATGTGCTTGCTTCTTTGTAGCACCTTCTAGGGCTGATTCATTTTTAGAATTCCAGTGATGATTTCAGCCTCTTATACACAATACATATTATGCACAATGTCATGTTAATCTAGAAATTTAAAAGTGCTGTAGGGGGCCAGTGCCATGGCACAGTAGGTTAATCCTCTGCCTGTGGCACCAGCATTCCATATGGGCACCAGTTCTAGTCCCGGCTGCTTCTCTTCCAATCCCAGCTGTCTGCTATGGCCTGGGAAAGCAGTAGAAGATGGCCCAAATCCTTGGTCCCCTGCACCCGCATGGGAGACCAGGAAGAAGCTCCTGGCTCCTGGCTTTGGATCGGTGCAGCTCCAGCCGGTGCAGCCATCTGGGGAGTGAATCAAAGGAAGGAAGACCTTTCTCTCTGTCTCTTCCTCTCACTGTCTGTAACTCTACCTCTCAAATAAATAAATAAAATCTTTAAAGAAAAAAAGTGCTGCTGGTCCTGATGCTGTGGCATAGCAGATAAAGTTGCTGCCCATGATACAGGCATCCTATATGGTACCAGTTCGAGTCCCGGCTTCTCCATTTCTGATCCAGTTCCCTAGTAATGCACCTGGGGAAATCAGCAGAAGATGATTTCTCTGCACCCACATGGGAGACCCAGATAAAGTCCTCACTCCTAGCTTCAGCCTGAACCATCCCTGGCTGTAGCAGCCATTTGGGGAGTGAAGCAGCAAATGAAAGATTCTCTCTCTCTCTCACTCTCACTCTCACTCTGCCTCTCTTTCTCTGTAACACCGACTTTAAAATAGATAAATTAAATCTGTAAACAAATGTATTGCTACTGCCATCATTTGTCAGCATGCAGTCACTTAAAATCAACAGGAATCGGCCGGTGCTGCGGCTCACTAGGCTAATCCTACGCCTTGCAGCGCCGGCACACCGGGTTCTAGTCCCGGTCGGGGCACCGGATTCTGTCCCAGTTGCCCCTCTTCCAGGCCAGCTCTCTGCTGTGGCCAGGGAGTGCAGTGGAGGATGGCCCAAGTACTTGGGCCCTGCACCCCATGGGAGACCAGGATAAGTACCTGGCTCCTGCCATCGGATCAGCGTGGTGCGCTGGCTGCTGCCCGCCGGCCGTGGCGGCCATTGGAGGGTGAACCAACGGCAAAAGGAAGACCTTTCTCTCTGTCTCTCTCACTGGCCACTCTGCCTGTCAAAAAATTTAAAAAAAAATCATTATGCTGTGTAATAAGCCAGTCCCAAAGGGACAAATACCACTTGTTCTCCTTGATAGGTGACAACTAACTGAGCACCAAAAAGGAAACCTGTTAAAGTGAAATGAACACTATGAGAAATGGTGACTTGATCAGCCCTCACCCTGACTGTTGATAAGCAACTTGATATGTTATCCCTCTTAGTATTTTTTTTGTTTGTTCTACTTAATTCTTTTGGTTGAATACTGTAATCAATACACAATTCTTCTTAAGTACTGAAACTTAACTGAAAAGTGATCGCTGTTAAATATAAGAGTGAGAATAAGAGAGGGAAGAGATGTGCAATTCGGGACATGCTCAAGCTGACTTACTTCAAATGGTAGAGTTAGAAACATACCAGGGGATTCCAATTCAATCCCATCAAGGTGGCATGTACCAATGCCATCTCACTAGTCCCAGTGATCAATTTCTGTTCACAATTGATCATAATGATAGGACTAAGAACCAAAGGGATCACATAAACAAGAATACTGTCTACAAATACTAGCTGATAGAATAAAAAAGGGAGAGAATGATCCAACATGGGAAGTGAGATACACAGCAGACCCATAGAATGGCAGATGTCCTAAACAGCACTCTGGCCTCAGAATCAGCCCTTAAGGCATGCGGATCTGGCTGAAAAGCCCATGAGACTATTTCAGGCATGGAAAGCCAAAACACTCTGGGGGGGGGGGGAGGGAACTAAATGAAAGATCTCTGCGAGTGAGATCCCAGTGGAAAGAATGGGTCATCAAAGAAGGAGGTACCTTTCTCTGAAGGGAGGAGAGAACTTCCACTTTGACCATGGCCTTGTCTAAATATGATCAGAGTCAGTGAACTCAGGGGGCTTCCATAGCCTTGGTAGCTCATGACAAGAGCCTAGGGTGATTACTGATGCCATAAACAAGAGTGTCAATTTGTTAAGTCAACAACAGGAGTCCAGGAGTCACTGTGCACTTACTCCTCATGTAGGATCTTTGTCCTTAGTGTGCTGTACATTGAGATTTAATGCTATAACTAGTACTCAAACAGTATTTTTCACTTTATGTTTCTGTGTGGCAGCAAACTGTTGAAATCTTTACTTAATGTATGCTAAACTGATCTTCTGTATATAAAGAGAATCGAAAATGAATCTTGATGTGAATGGAAGGGGAGAGGGAGTGGGAAAGGGGAGGGTTGCGGGTGGGAGGGACGTTATGGGGGGGAAGCCATTATAATCCATAAGCTGTACTTTGGAAATTTATATTCATTAAATAAAAGTTTGAAAAAAAAAGTCATAAAAAATCAACAGGAATCAGCAAGTGAAGCTCAAAATCCAATTCTGGATTTTACACCTTTGGGTTCCTAGGAAGCTGAAGTATCTAATCAAAACCATGTTTTATCACTGAATTGTGTGCCCTCACCTCAACAGTGGAGACTCAGAGCACTATACAAGCTTTTGCACAGAACTAATATTTGATGCATGACTGAAGATGGAATTTCAAAATTAAGCTATTCTTTCTTTGGCTTTTTTGGAAGGCTTTCCTGTATTTTGTAGTCGGTGCCTTAGAAGGACATACTGTGAGCACAGATGTCTTTGGAAGCCTTTGAATTTGTGGAGACCCTTAAGGTCTCTCTGCAGAAATGACACTAAACATAGGCTGTTTTCTGAATGAGGTTTTACAACTCTCTGTACTTCTAGCAGAAAGAGATATTCTAACTTAGAAGATGTTCATGCTGATTAAGATTCAAAGACTTTGCATATAACAGACAGTAAAAGACTTTTTAAACTTCATATATTTATCTAGATTCATGAAAAATTACCTATTTTCAACACATTATCTACAACACACATATATAAAAACACATACAATTTTTATCTCTGAAAATTGTCTGTAATACTTTAAGTATTGAAAGTAATAGAAAGATGAACACTATAGCAATGTTCAACAGTGAGCAAGAACACTAATTATTTTTCTAAGTAAAAAAAAATAAAATTTATATTAATGTTAAATCCAAAACCAATTATTTGAAGCAGAGTGTTTTATGAATGTGTTTCTCAAACATCGATGAACAAAAAATATTTATACTTATCTTTATTTTATGCTTGTTGAAATTCGCAATAATCACACTGATCAGCATACTCAGAGGGAGAAATAATCCAAAGATAATAAAGATGATGAAATAAAAATACATGTAGAGGTTGTATTCAAAAGTAGGCTGCATATTTATCTAAAAGTTAATTTAAAAATTAGCAAAGTATTGATACTGACTTTTTAAAACACAGAGTTATAAAAAATTTGAGAAGAAAACTTCAACAATGCTATTTGAGATAATGTTTTCTTTGTTTTTGATTAAAGGATTTTAGTTTTGTTTATCTGGGTTTTTAATTTGTTATTAATATAAATAGAATAGATTTCATGTCTATCACAGATATAATTATAAGTACTTAAAAAATACGTCCTCCGTCCCATCTTTCCTCCCTCCCTCCTTCCTCCTTTTTTATTCTTTTAATTTTTACGATAATGTTCTTTCAAATTGCTTTATAATACCATGCTTAATGCTCCACAAACACAGTGTTGAACTAGTAAAAAGTAGTAAGATCACTGTTCCACAGGATTATCGATAAGAATTTTAAGCAATAATCAAATCATAAGATGTCAATTTTACTCTTATACATTGTTCATCGACTGAATCATTGAATCATTAATACAAGTTCTATTAATCATTTATTTGGTCCTATGTATTTCAGTCACTGTATACAGCCCTATGAACATTTCATTGTCCATTAAATACCCAACCTAAAATTGAGTATTATTTTTTTCTTGTGCTTAAGTTGCAAAACTGACTTTGCTTGAAATGTAAAAATAGTTTGAGATTATATTGTACTTACAGCAACAGCATCAATCGCTGAATTCATAATAGTGATCCATCCATTAAATGTTGCCTGCAAAAAATGAGATGGATTTAATTCCTATGGAGATCTGTGCTTTATGGTAAATGAAAAGTAAAACTCAATTTGTTATTAATATACTGGAACATGATAGTAAATCTTAACCTACTTTATATACAATGCAAAAAAGATCTTTGACATATTCATTATCAGATTGCTTCTTAGTTATTCTAAATGCTTAGTTTAGTTAATGTTTAATAATATTTTAAGATGGTATACAATAGGGCAATACATAAATAAATGGTAAATGAACTCATGCTGCCAAGTGTCACAGCTACTTGGAATTGGTGTACATGTGCTTTTCTGGGGGATAGAAAAGAGAGAAATAGTCCAACTCTTTACATTTGGCAAATATTGGCTCACTGAGTAGTCTTTCCTCAAGGCAATAAACAGAAAAAAAGGTAGTGACCCAGAGTGGATCAAAGAATTATGACTCTATTACTTGGTCATTGATTGCACAAATAGGTTTGGTCAGTAACTGCTATTTTCTCTGTCAATCCTACCTTCCTCTCTACTTCCTTCTCCAACGGGCAGAAGTATATTTCACTTTTATGTCTCTGGAGGAATCTAGTATAGTATTTCCTGTAACACTTATTGACTAATAATTGCTAAAATATTTTATAACCAAATTTTTTAATCATCTGCAGTTAGTCCTTTGTATTCAACCTATAATACAGATGAATATATAATTAATAAAACGTCAATAGTATACTTACTACTTGAAGCAGAGAAAGGAAACCATTTCCAATATTATCAAAGTTTAGTTTTGCATTTTCCCATGGCATGGAGTCATTAAAAACAAGACTTTCACACTGAGTCTTATTCATGACTTCAGATACATAAAACCTTTCTCCACTTGTTGGATCAATGCATTCATAGAATTTCCCAGCAAATAAGTGCACTCCCATGATACTAAAAATCAGCCAGATCATAAGGCAGACCAGAAACACATTCAAACTTGGTAAAGTAGTTTTTATCAAAGCTCTCACAACCACCTGGCATATAAAAAAATACACGTATGACATTTCCAGTCAAATTAAAAATAACAATCAATGCAATTTTCTACTGAAAAAATTAAAAGGGCCATACATAAAATAGCCCACATGGCAGTATTGTGATGATCTAAATAGAAATTCATTTCAATAAAAAATGTACATTAAAACTCGAGATACACTCACAATGTACAAGTTAATGGTAACAGGGAGGATTATTACAAGTACCAGAATAAATAATTATTTCACTGATTTAACATTTTTATTCATTTCTTATATTGAGTCAGAAATATTCAACTGATATGTGCATATGCAATAATCTAGAAAACTCATAAAAAAAAGACAGAATGGACCTAGAACTGGCTTGAGGAGTCTACTTGTAGGAAGGATAAGCTGAGAATTGCAGAATCAGTGAAGCCATTCTAAATGGTTCAGTCTAACAATTTTCTTCCCAGTGGTCAACATTCCATAACACAGGACTTGTAAGAATTTATGGTTTGTACTATATGACTTTAAAAAATGTAAATTTATTTTGAAATCAAAACTTTTTCTTTAATTCAGTAAATAACTACTTTGTGTATACATGTTCTTAGAATTTTAAAAAGTTAGCTAACATCATAGCTTCATTTTCTGACATTTTTTTAAAATTGAGAAAAAAAATCACACATATCTATGTGGGTTAAATATGTATCATTTTATGTGACATTATCTAAAAATATTATATTATTTTAAAAAATTCAGAACTTTTTTATTTGAGAGACAGAACAAGAGAGAGAGATGTGCTTCACCTGCTGGTTCATGGCTCAAGTGACCCAAATGGATGGGACAGGGCTGAAGTCAAAGTGTGGAGCCAGGAAGGCAATCTAAGTCTCCCACAGCAGTGGCAGGAACCTAATCACTGAGCCATCACTGCTGCCTCCCAGGATCCGCATTTGCATGAAGCTGGAATCAGGAGCCAGAGCCAGGAAACAAACTCAAGGGCTCCGATATGGAGTGTAGACATCTTAACCACCATGTTAAATGCCTCCTCCATAAAGATATTATTTTTTTTCAATTAAAATTTCTCTAATAATATTTTCTTTTTTCTTATTTTATGTGTTTTTATATCTTAGCAATATGGACCTAAAATCTCAGTAAGCACAACTAATCTACAAATTTTCTATATTTAAGCAGTAGAATATAAGACTTTTATTGTATTGATATTCTTAAAGGTACAAATGAGAAGACAACAAAGTTTATTAACAAAAAATATAGATTATGTTAAAAACTTTTATCTTACCTTCATTCTTTCAAATTGAGATAGAACTCTGAGTGCCCGTAGAAATTTAATAGAACAAAGTGGTTTTAGCTCTTCTCGAGTTTTGCCTATTAAACTAAGACAAAACACCTATACATATATAAAAAAGAGTTAATAAGACCATCTTAATTAAAATAACATGTAAAATTAACTGCATTTATCCAAAAAAATACACAAAACCTATCAATAAATATGTGTAATACTTTAATGCATATAAAAACATCTTGACAATAACTTACACAAAGTTATCAGAGAATAGTTTTATGTCAAAATCACTTTAAGAAGATAAAACAAGCCAGTGCTGCGGCTCACTAGGCTAATCCTCCGCCTTGCGGAGCCGGCACTCCGGGTTCTAGTCCCAGTCGGGGCACCGGATTCTGTCCCGGTTGCCCCTCTTCCAGGCCAGCTCTCTGCTATGACCAGGGAGTGCAGTGGAGGATGGCCCAAGTACTTGGGCCCTGCACCCCATGGGAGACCAGGATAAGTACCTGGCTCCCGTCATTGGATCAGCGTGGTGCGCCGGCTGCAGCGCGCTAGCTGTGGCGGCCATTGGAGGGTGAACCAACGGCAAAGGAAGACCTTTCTCTCTGTCTCTCTCTCTCACTGGCCACTCTGCCTGTCCAAAAAAAAAAAAAAAAAAAAAAAAAAGGAAGATAAAACAAAAAATTATTCTGGTAGTAAGGAATATGTAGTATTGAGATAAACACAAATGTATATATTTTATTTTCTGTATCATCAAGGACTAGTATCTATATTTTTAAGTTTGAAATTAGATTAAAATCAATTAAAACCAATTTTATGATTTTTTCAAAAGCAGTACTGTTATAGAATACATTAACATAATTAAAATTTGTAAATATATTCACATGTGTATCTACATACAAACATGGCTAAGACAAAATACAAAATAGGATTTCAAAAGGAAACCATCAAGAAGGATATGAATATTGTTAAATCAAAAGTTCAAGGCACAAATATGTATAATGATATAGTAATGTGATTTTTTAAAAGTACATATGTATCTACAGAAATCACTTAAGATTAATGCTAATTAAAATTAAGCAAAGTGATATAGATAAGATTAATTTTTATTTTATCTTTATTTTCTGTATATTCAAGTCAACATCCTATATTAAAGAGATCATTTTACAGCAGATCTTCAAGTAAGGGCACCATAGTCCTAATGTGGATGGATATGGACATAGGAGAATAATCACTAGGAAACAGGAAGGTGAGCTGCAGGCAGTGTGGTTTGGTTGGAGTAGAGGTTAATTTCCAGGAATTAGTTTACAATACAGAGATCAGCTACTGCAAGTCAATTATACATTGTGGAAGTGTTATCCTATTTTTTAGAATAGGGAGCCTTTGCTCAATCAACGACAAAATATTAGAACATATATGCCAGGACTTGTTCTAGGCACGAGGATAAAGGAAGGAAGAAAACGAAGTAAAAATTCTGCACTAATGGAACTTATTGATTTGTCAGAAAACATAGACAAAAACAAAATGAATGAATAAATTATTTAATACGAATAAGGACTGTAGAGATGAATAAAGCAGAGAAAGGAAAAAAGAAGTATTGTGTGGTTGCAGTATAAAAACAAGGCAGTGAGGAAAAATCCACCTCCAAAGGTTTCATTTCATCAAAGACATAAATGTCAACAGAAGTTCCAGGTGGAAAGAAGAGTAAGTGAAAGGCCCTGAAATGGAAGTAATCTTGTTTAGTTTGTGGAGCTTCATGAAGAGCCATGCTGGTGGTTCAATAAACAGACCGGGACCCGAGGAAAGAATAGTAAGAGACAACATTGGATCATGTGGAGACTTGTGGGTCTTTGACTCTCAAGACCAGCTGAAGTGAAGTGACATGAGCTGACTGCTATTTCATAGTCACTCTGCTGATTTGGTGGAGAACCCAGTGAAGGTGTGCAGTGTGAGAAGCAGGGATATCAGTTTGAAATCTACTGTCAGGATCCAAATGAGAAATTTTGATAGCGTGGATCTGCACAGCACTGGTTATAACTGCATTTTTGGATATATGATTTAAAATTGAAGTCAAAAGAAAAAGATTTTAGTTTGCTAATATTTTTAGACATCATGTAACAAACCTATCATATGGAAGTTCATAGGTAACTAGTACAATGAAATATAAAATGCTGAACTTTTAAAACTTTATAATAAGATCAATATTTAACATTTTAAATAAAGAGAGGTGGAATATTAGTCATTGAAAATTGTACATCAGAAGGAAATTGAAAACAAATGTGAACAAAACATTTAAGAGTAAAGAAGAAAAGTAAATCAAATAGCATTCTAAATATTTATTTGAAATACATACAATAACAACCATGAAGTCCAGTTTGTACCAGTTGTTAGAGAAATAAGCTTTAAAACCATAGGCAATCCACTTTAGAAGCATTTCCAGAATGAATATGTAAGTGAAGATCATGTCAGCATATTCTAATAATATTTTAATAGTTTTTCTCTGATCAATATATATATCTTCAAAAGCCTGTGGGTAAAAAAAATCCCTCAGGGTTAGTGTTCACAGAATTCCTAAAAACTCCTTGAAAGAATGAAACTGTATCCATAATAAGCAGTTGATGAAAAAAGTCACAGACTGTAGTCTCTAGGGCTTTTTCATTTTGCTTGGATTTAATGATAGTATCAATAATTACCATTTTTTCATCTCATACCTATGGCATTCATTTATCCTAGGACTTCTTCTTATAAAGACTAAACAAGGCTTCATACTTGTTCTTTGGCCCTAGAATATGGCTATAGGACATTGTATATCTTCCACTAAAATTAAAGCTAGATTGTCTTCTGTAAATTTGGATTTCATACACCAGGAACAAAAGGACTTTCAGAGACATTTGATCTGAATCATTGTGAGGAGTGGGATGCTGTAACAAAATAGAAGCCAGAAGAAAACAAGCATACATATTGTTTGAATCTATGTTTTAAGTACAAAAGTGGATAACACTAATCTATGTTAATAGAAGTCCACATGACTACCCATATGGAGTGGAGAATTAGTTGTGAGGAATAATGTTCTGTTTCTGAATCTAAGTGACTATTAACATCAGCATACTCATTTTGTGCAAACTCAGGATATGTAGAGTCTTCAGTTTTTGTCTTAAATGTCATGTATCAATAAGGGGTTTAATATAAAACTCACCCAGTGCAAAGCCTGGTTCTGAACCATGACTCCCAATCATGATTTTCTTTGCTCTGTATACCTCACACTTAACTAGTTCTTGCGTATGCTTCTCTGCTTTTCCTTAGTTAAATGCAAACAAATGAAAATCTACATTATATTTGCATCCTTTCTTATATTAAATACAGCATGACATATACTCTGTCCTATGCCCTTCTTTCCTCAATTATCACTATATCTTAGAGCATGAAATAACCAGCAAACAGGCAGCTTCTGTATTATTTAAAATAGCTGCATAATATTCCATTGGATGACTGTACCACAGTATATTTTTTAAAAATATTTATTTATTTGTTTGTTTGTTTTTTAACTTTATTTAATAAATATAAATTTCCAAAGTACAACTTTTGGATTATAGCAGCTTTTTCCAACCATAACCTCCTTCCCACCCACAGCCATCCCATCTCCCACTCTCTCTCTCAACCCATTCTTCATCAAGATTCATTTTCAATTATCTTTATATACAGAAGATCTACTTAGTATTTACTAAGTAAAGATTTCAACAGTTTGCACCCACACAGAAACACAAAGTATAAACTACTATTTGAGTACTAGTTATAGCATTAATTCACATAGTACAACGCATTAAGGACAGAGATTCTACATGGGGAGTAGTGATTTAACAATTGACACTCTTATTTATGATGTCAGTAATCACCCAAGGTTCTTGTTATGAGCTGCCAAGGCTATGGAAGCCTCTTGGGTTCACCAACTCCGATCTTATTTATACAAGGCCATAGTCAAAGTGAAAGTTCTCTACTCCCTTCAGAGAAAGGTACCTCCTTCTTTGATGGCCCGTTCTTTCTGCTGGCATCTCACTCACAGAGATCTTTCATTTAGTTTTTTGTTGTTTTTTTTTTTTTTTTTTTTTTTTTTTTTTGACAGTGTTTTGGATTTCCATGCCTGAAATACTCTCATGAGCGTTTTAGCTGGATCCGAATGCCTTAAGGGCTGATTCTGAGGCCAGAGTGCTGTTTAGGACATCTGCCATTCTATGACTCTGCTGTGTATCTCACTTCCCATGTTGGATTGTTCTCTTCTTTTTAATTCTATCAGCTAGCATTATCAGACACTAGTCTTGTTTATGTGATCCCTTTGACACTTAACCCTATCATTATGATCAATTATGTATTGAAACTGATCACTTTGACTAGTGAGATGGCATTGTGTACCACAGCATATTTAAGCACTCATATTTTGTGGGTCCTTTTTCCCCATAAATCTTTGATATAACAATGAATATTTCAGAAAATTTTAACATATAGTCAAATATGTGTAGGATAATTTCACAGGTATAATTGTAATTAAAAGATCCTTAAAATACATATAATACTTCTCTTTCTTTTTTTGAATGGGTACCAAAGTACTAGAAAAGCACAGCAGAATTTTGGTTGTACAAGCTATAAAACTCTTTCACAAAAAACTTCATTAAAAGCAACTAGAATCAGGTTTCTACTTTTGGTCCATTTTACCACAGTAGAGCATATATTTTGAAGTCATATTATTTACTTAACATTTTGATGCTAGTGTTTAATGGCAGAATTAAATTTATTAAATTCAACACTGATGCACAGACTTTCCAAGAACAAGTGACATATACTTCCTAAAATGAAAATCCCAGAATACAAAATTTTTCAGTTTACCAAGTCTTCTGGGGAAAGTAATAATCTAGCATGGTGACTTTTCTGAATTAAGAGAATTATCATATATTTATCCCGGGGACAGGGTCACTCACCCTGACTGCTCACTTACCAGAGCACTTGTGCTGAATAAAGTGACAAGTCCAATGAAACACTTGAACCAACTGTTTTCAACTATCTTGCAGCAAGTTTTCCTTATGTTCTGCCAGATTTTTCCTCTCCTAGATAGTCTACTGATTTGACCAGGTGAAGATCTCCGTCTACAACCTGACAAAAATAGAACTGATAAGAGCAAAAATCTAGAAAACTCACTAAAAAGTAAATGTCTTAAACTTGCCAGCATATGCTTCCTCAGTTATTTACAGATGCTGACGTAAGTAGTCTCTGATTTCCAAATATTTGATTGATTTTTACTTCTGCTACAGTGATCATTGCAATCACCAAGGAGGAAAACATGAGTTTGGTAGTTGCAGAAAGAAATAAATTATTCAAAGGCTTGGAACATCAACTCCTCTGAAGAATATTTTGAGAATGAAACTTATCCTCCATCCCTACAAAAATAAACACCAACACAACATCTTCTGTATGTTATATTTTGGTACAATGCCTGAAAATTAAGCAAGAAGATTCACTTCAGCAAATCAAACATTCCCACTTAAAAACATTCATAAGATGTTAAAAGACAATATGTTGATTAAACCAACTGGATTCTTTGATTTCAGTTCTTGGGTGGCAAGGAAATGAGACTTCTGATTGAAACTATTGGAGGAGGTAACCAGGATTGTAAAATACTTTGTGTATGCGCTGAACTCTACCTCTGGTCAAGATCAGCAAAAGATAACTCAAGGCTTGAGAAGAGCATGACTAACAGGTTAATAATATTAAAGGAAATGGAAGTGGTTGGAGTCAGAAGTCAAAACATTTCAGTTTAGACTTTTGCCTACTGTCAAATATTGCAACTCTAGTCTGAAAAATGTAAACATGTTTCTTCCCCTGTCTCAGAGGATGCAATTCCTGGAATTCAAGCAACAAAGATTCTTATTTTGAAGAATGGAATTTGAGTACTCAGCAATTATCATTTTGATATCTTTTTCATGATTTCAAGTGACCAAACCTGTAGTAATTTTTTCATCTTACCAAGAAACTAACTTAAATTATAAATCAGAGAGGTGTGTGTTACATATCTATATGTAATACCAGATAACTGACTGCATTATATACATTTCTTAATATTCATATGAAATATATAAATGTGTCACTGTCACAAATTGTCTTCCTATGAACATTATTGGATATTTTCATATGAATATTATAAATATTCATCCTATTTCACTATGTCTAAATATACTTTATTTCCCTTCTAGACACACACACACACACACCTAACTTAACAATATTGATTTTCTGTTTTACTCTTAAATCTTGTTGTAAATTAAATATGAACAATATGTATACAATTTTACCCAATATTACTTATAGAATGGAAAAGCACATTTTAGAATTAATGTTACCCAGAATATTACACTGAGACAACACTATTAACAGCTCTTTTCTGCATTAACTACATTGATCAAAATGTCTATAAATAATTTAATGGGCCGGCGCCGCGGCTCACTAGGCTAATCCTCCGCCTTGCGGAGCTGGCACACTGGGTTCTAGTCCCGGTTGGGGCGCAGATTCTGTCCTGGTTGCCCCTCTTCCAGGCCTGCTCTCTGCTGTGGCCAGGGAGTGCAGTGTAGGATGGCCCAGGTGCTTGGGCCCTGCACCCCATGGGAGACCAGGAAAAGCACCTGGCTCCTGGCTCCTGCCATCGGATCAGCGCGTTGCGCCGGCTGCAGCGCACCGGCCGCAGCGGCCATTGGAGGGTGAACCAACAGCAAAGGAAGACCTTTCTCTCTGTCTCTCTCTCTCACTGTCCACTCTGCCTGTCAAAAAAAAAAATTTAATGATGTTTGATGATATTAATGGTATTATTTGTGGTTATTCTTTTTTGGTCAGATTCTCTTTCAAGATTACACACACACACACAATTTGCACACATATGTACAAATACACTAATTTAATTTTTTGACAATATTATATGTTTTATCCTCATATCTTGGAGTGGGAAACTGAATCAGAGAGGAAATTTAGTGGTATACTGGGGGTTCAAGTCAACATATCTGATTCCACAGCCAACTGTTTTTTATCACAGTAAAAGACTATTTACAAGCAGGCCCTTTCTCTCTTTTCTCAGTGTTTGTTGACATTTGTTTTAACTATGAGGATGTAGTTGGGTGCCTGTGTGTGTGTATTCTGTAGCCAAACTAATAAACTCTCTAACATTAAAAGAAATTTAAAATTATTATTTAGGTTAAGAAAAATTTTGTCTAATTTCAACAAAATTATTAAAGAAATTTTTCTTACCATTTTTCAGATGCTTTGGCTTTTCATGTTCATAGACCATATCTTCTTCCTCAGAGATAGCAATGTCCACTGTACTGCATTCAGATGAGCTGGACTGCTTCAGTTTCTGAAAGGTAATGTGCCATCAAAAATGTGATTAAAATACTGTTTTCTTGCTGTAAAGAAAGCTTATTACATTTTCAGAAGTAAAAGAATTTGGTATAGAAAGAATGGTATCATGTTTAAAGGAACTTAGGCCAATTCCATGACTGATATAAAAATACATATATATTAATGTGAATTGAAGTTTTTAGAAAATTATTTTAAAATAATTTAACCTAAAATAGCATTACAAAAATTTTACTTTAATTTTTATTAATTGCTTTTTAATAGATTCAATGTGTTTTGTAGATACAATTTTAAGAACATATTCCCCCCTCCCCACTTCTTCAGCTTTCCTTCTCATCTTCCTTCTTGGCGTTCTTCTAATATAAACTTTAAATCATTTTAAAGATCAACAAGTCCAGAGATGTTTAGCGATTTCTCCATTCATACCCACTGATTTTAACTTTGGTTCCTTCAATGTGCTTTTCATAATCCCAAATTAACAGTTTATTAATTTCTGAGACCTCACACTTGTATTATATATTTCCTAAATGTTTACTATCTACTTGGTATTTTCCTATGTAATACTGAACTATTTTTTCATAATCCTTCTATCTACTCCACAAAATATATAGCACACTTTTTATGTTCATTTACAGGTGAGAAAACAGAATCTCAGACATCTTAATTTTATCATTGGCCTAAAGCCAGCAGCTGGAAGTAGTAGAGTTAGGTTTAATGGATCATCTGACCAACTTCACCACTGATTTACTTATTTCTAAACAAGAATATAAATCAACAACAAATAAATTTATTAAAAGATCTTACCTCTTTGCTGTCTCCATCACCTGACTTGCTCTGAATCTCCTTGTTATCCAGATTTTCTATATCAGATTCTCCTGAGGCAATTGGCACTGTTTCTGAGACACTAGGACTGGGCATAAGTGACAGATTCTCATTTTCAGTCATGGTGTTTTTCTCAGTGCCAATACTTTTTTCCTTATCCTTGAGGAAATCTTGAGTGTTGCTCAGTTCAGAAAGAGTATGGTCAGACATATTCTCTTTAACATACATGTCATTCACTTGGTTCATTGTCTCCCTTGGAGCACTTTGTTTTTTGCATAATATTTTAAGTAGCATATAGTTTATTCCCTTCTTTATCCTTGCCATTGCAAGTTGGAGATTTTTTGTTTCATTGTTCTCTTCAGTTTTTGCAGCATTGTATGAACTAAATGAGCTCACCAATGCCAGAAACAGGTAAAGTATCTAAGAGGAAGTAAAATGAGACTAAATGAATGCCATTTTCCCCTTAAAATTTTTAAAATGCCTTTTTAAAAAGCTTACCAGATATTTGAAAACAGAGCACATGATCTGCAATGCTATTGAGATCTAACTAATCTAATTTGTAAGGAGAATGCTGGAGGCTTGCATAGCCAGCAGTCATCTTAAGCCCCAGTGACTTATGCAATATGATCTTTTTTCTATTCTATAAATGAAGAGCAAGGCTTATCAAAGGTCACACCAATTAGATTCAAGTTTGTCTTATTCCACAGCTTATTTTATCACTGTGCCAGCCTGTCTCACACAAGGGGAGCAAATTAGGTGGGATGCCAGGTGGCTGACTTCACTTTACTCCAGTAGCACAGTAGGATTTGCAACCCAATCAGGCTTCTTAGGGGTAAAGAGTTCTCCATGGTGCTGAAGCTATATCTAGTAGTTATTGAAATAGCCAAGCATGTAGGCAAGGGAAGAGGTGTCAAGTAGATTAGCTGATTCTCTGTTTTAATAAATTTGGTAATAGAAAAAAAACATGAGTGATAGAAAAATCATTCCTGGGAGCCGGCCCCATGGGAAGAAATCTAAATACTCATTTTTTAAAAATTTCTTTCAAAATTTTGGATCCATGTGAAGAAGTGCGAATCTCAAACACAGGCTCTACCATTCTCTTAGAGGCCACACTGTGAGCATTTGTATCATTGTTAGAACGGTAGGTCTCTTATGTATAGTTGTTTCTTTTTCCTCTTTTGGCCAAGTATTAGACAAAGTACAAACTAAAGAAAGGGCATTAGGTAAGTGTTTCATGACTATAAGCTTCATGTGATTAGTAACCAGGTTTTTCTCTTAATGAGAAATATGCCAGTATATTTTAAGTGAATATAATACAAGATTTATTATATTGTAAACTCACATTTAAACATGCATATGCATATACAGTGGATATTTTATATGGCTGAAAAGGAAGTTCATTCTAAAAGTTCAAAATGCCATAAAATTGTGGTGAACGGAAATAACTTCATAACACTGCAGAACTCCACCAATTTGTTCATATATGCTTTGAATTTTTAAAAACAGTATAGTCTCTTAAGGAAATCAAAGTCAAAATAGAGTGTGTAAAGGGCCCAAGCTAGGAATGATTTATGAGCTGTAAATGGAGTATTAATAAAGGGAAGGGAAAAGGTAGGGATCAAGAGTAACTTTCCTCTGCCCACAGCAATATAACTAGATTTAAAACATGAATGTATTGCTTTCTGTTAAGAGAGGAAAAGTGAAGAAATGCATCCAAAACAAGACACTTAAATGTTTCCCTTGAAATTGGTTTTTAGCCACCTCAAAGAGATCCACTTATTGAATGAGAATTGACCCTTCATTCCAAAATAGATCGAAAAGAAACAGAAAGGAAGGTCATGATTTATCTAAGTATTGATTTTCTGATTAGGAATCAGGAAATAAACTTGTATTAAAGTATTTAACATGAACAGAGTTATTTTTTGTTTTAATTCTGTTCTAATTAAATATAAATATACTGAATTTGAGAAAATATAAATCTACATAGAATACAAATTTATGATCAATTTTTACTTTCAAAAGTAACTGAATTTTATGTTTTATATATTTTTTCTTTTTATTTTTCTATCCATTATTATTTTGTTTATATAACTATAACCAGACACCAAAACACAGTGGCCACCATGTCAGTTGTAGGTAAAACTCATGGAAGAAAATCGATCCTTTAAAAAATAAAACTTCTAGGTAATATTAAATAATTAACAAAAATCTATAAATGTGGACCTTAATTTTTCTAAAATATAAATTAAAACAAATATGTATGATTTATAAGGTGCTAGATGATCTTATTTAAATTATGACAATCCTATAAGGCACGTAATATTATGTTCATTTCCTATAAATGTAGTCAAATTTAAAGGTTCTGTGTTATATGCCCAAAATCATTTAATTACTATAACTGGAATGTGAAACTATGCTTGGATCTGAACTCTTCCTTTCCTACAACTCAACATGACAGGATTTTATGAAAAGTTACTTAAGTATCTGATTTTGTATAAGATTTTTAAGTGTTTCCATTTTAAGATCAGAATCACTGTTGAGATCTTATTATATTATAAGACAAAAACATTATTATCATGGTGTGCCACAGCTGGATGACTCTTAATGGAATAAAGTTGAAAAGATTTAGTAGACCAAGAAGTATGATGGCCAATCAATTGGAAATGGAGTTTCATGTAATTCCATTTTATCCTGAAATTCTCCCTGCACTTGAACTTTCTGATCAGTAGCAATAAAAAATTTACAAATAGAATGGACTTCAGAAGTAAGGAAAGAGAAATGCTTCAACATTTTATATAAAATATATAATATTAGCATATATTTTAAGTATAGTACATTAAGAATATATAACATGTCTCAATATTCTTCATTGCTCTTGAACTCTGTGTGTGTGTGTGTGTGTGTGTGATGTTGCTGATTTCCTCAAAATCCATAGATCTTCCTTTAGGAGACAGAAACCTGCAGTTCATTTGAGACAGAAACTTGTAGTCCATTTGAGAAGCTACCTTTATTCTATTGTTATTCATCGTTTGGGTTTGGACTGATGCCATCTCTAGCTCCAAAGGAGAGCTTTGAGGAGTGGCTTAAAATAATAAATGTATCCCACACTCTGTGCAGTAAAGATTATTTCAGAAACGGGCAGGTGATTCAGAACCACTGAGATAACAGGAAAGTTTGCTGTGGTTTCTAGGAAAGAAATTCTCTCTTCTATTAGACATGAGATGATTTGAAGATGCAAGACTATAAAGTGAAATAGTCATCTTGATAACACAGAAGATACCAGGTAGAGAGGAATACAGAGATGGAACTGAGATATATAGAAACCTGTCTCTAATGATCGTATTGGAATACCTGTGCCACTCTACGACTACAATTAAGATTGTTCTCTGTTTTGTCTTATGTAGGCTAACATATATGCTCACTCTTGACTGTGCTTTGTCACTAGGAGTTGAACATGTATTGCTAGCTACAAAAGGCAGGAAGTACTGAAACAGTTTCACATGTTGGATAGTGTTCCAGGCTTTATGATAAAAGAAGAGTAATGGTCTCTTCTGTCATGGGATCTAATACCAAGATAGACAATTATATCAACAATTAACAGAATGCCAATATGGTAAAGTACATGACAAGAATTTTTCCCAAGTTGAAATAGGAACTGAGGAAGGGCACAAACAAAACTGAGTCTAACTTTTATTTTTTTTCTTTCAGTCTCTTATAAAATGTACTTGATATTTATGACATATGAGTAAAAGGCAAATATCGAATCTTCCTGTAAGAACCATTTTCTTTTATAAACCATACCTTTTTCTCAGAAGCAGTAAAAGCTACTTACTCAGTTCATGTAACACCACTTTGATTATTAGGAAATTTAGAAGTGAAAGCTTTCTGTCTTGGTAAATGCATAAAAACAGACCAGTGTTTTTCAATCTTGGCTGTACAATTTAATCAACTGAGGTTTTTAAAAATCCTGATGACCAGGCCATAACAACAAAATTAGAATCTCTGGGAATGGATCCAAGGCATGCTTTAACTAAATCCCCAGGTAATTCTGGTGTGCAGGCTATTTTGACAGCCAGTGTTACATTTAAGTGCTTCTTAAAATTTAATGTGCACACAATTACCTGAGAATGCTGTTACAATGAAGATTATGCTTCCTTAGCTCTGGGATGGTGTCTGAATGTCTGCATTTCTAGCCATCTCTGTGTGATTTCAATGCAAACAGCGCTTTCCGGTAGACATATTATACAAGTCAAATACACAATTTAAAATTTTCCAATAGTCACATTAAAATCATATAAAAATAGGTAAAATTAATTTTACTAATGTGCCAAATTTTACTAAATGTATATAGTTAAATATAAATATTTTAAAATATATTCAATGATAAAATTATTTCTGAAATTTTTACATTTATTTTCAGGTCCAACTATAAATGCAGTGTCATTTTTACATTTCTAGCAAATCTCAGATTGGACCAAGTATATTTCCACTGACAATCACATATGGAAAGGAGTCAACTTACTGGAAAACTTAGTTATGGATAACTGGATTCTCATTAATTCTCATCATGAAAATACCAGACTGCATTATACAAGATTTCCCAAAGAAAAATAAAGCATGGACTACTTACCAGTAAGTTTCCGATTAAAATAACCATCATGTAAAACAAAATACACTGAGGTTGGCCTGCTACTTCCATGCAGTCCCATAGGGTTTCTATCCACTCTCCACAGAGAATCCGGAACACATTCATGAAGGAGTGGAAGAAGTCGGACATGTGCCAGCGCGGGAGTCGGCAGTCTTCGTCGATGCGGCAGACAAAGGTCCTGTAACTGCTACCAAACAACTTCATGCCAAACACAGAAGAAAAGAAAACGAACGTGAACAGCAGCAGGATCACTTCCTTCAGGTCGTCCAGTGAATTACTAAGAGTCAGCATCAGCTTCTCAAAAGTTGGCCAATATTTTCCCAACTTGAAAATCCGCAACTAATAGAACAAAATAGAGAAAACAAGAGCAAGAAACAACAACCAAAAATAAAAAAATCTGGTCAGTATTGACTACAATGTACATTTAAATATTTATCAACATTACACAAATGTACAAATATAGCCTTTAAAGTAATGTTATTAAAGTATTACTATTACATAATATTCATTTTATGTGTGATTCTTAATGAGTGTTACATATTCTGTAGTTTTGTAAACTAACTCTATTGATATAGTTTTTCTTGATCTGCCAACCCCCCCATTCATTCTTGGCTTTTTCTTTCACAATATATTGGAAATTTCTCCACTTTGTAACTGACAGATGATAATGAAAGTCTTCCAGGATCCACCGCTGAATTCCACTAAAAGTCCTATCACATATTTTCCCTTAAAAGTATCATATCAAAGATGAAACAGAATAGGTTCAGTCCAAATATTCCCCTTCTTTTCATTAGATTTTTAAATGCTATCAACAGAACAATGTTGCCTTCACATTTTTGGTCACCATATAACAGTTGAAAATCTAAAGCCTATACATTATTTTTATATGTACTATGCCATTTGATTTTTCCTAGTCTCTGGTTGGCATTCTGGATTCAAGAGTAAGATACTTACACATGCCTGTGTAAAATTTAATCATCTTAGATTCAGCCCATTATTATTTTTA
The DNA here is from genome assembly GCF_964237555.1 of Oryctolagus cuniculus. NCBI lineage: Eukaryota > Metazoa > Chordata > Mammalia > Lagomorpha > Leporidae > Oryctolagus > Oryctolagus cuniculus. The sequence continues at coordinate 74,950,255 of NC_091434.1, read as the reverse complement.
ATATAGTTTGATTCTTTATTTTAGCATATCTTATTCATTCTAGTAATCATATTTCTTTTTATAATTTTCTGATTTACACAATGATCTCAAATTGTAGACATATACTGATTTCAGCTTTATAATCTTAATATACCCAACTATACTAAGTGAGGTATTTCAAGAGTTTGTGTAAAAAAAAAGAAAGTAAAAGATTAGTTTATTTTGCTATAAATTTTTTTAAACTCCATGAGTAGGTTTTCATTGTATGCAATGGAAAATTATCTGAAGAGCCTTTATATGCATAGATTTCACACAAAAATTATAAAAATACTATGATGACTTAACTAGTCCTTTTATTTTTTTTTATTTATTTATTTTTTTGACAGGCAGAGTGGACAGTGAGAGAGAGAGACAGAGAGAAAGGTCTTCCTTTGCCGTTGGTTCACCCTCCAATGGCCGCCGTGGCCGGTGCGCTGCAGCCGGCGCACCGCGCTTATCCGATGGCAGGAGCCAGGAGCCAGGTGCTTTTCCTGGTCTCCCATGGGGTGCAGGGCCCAAGCACCTGGGCCATCCTCCACTGCACTCCCTGGCCACAGCAGAGGGCTGGCCTGGAAGAGGGGCAACCGGGACAGAATCCGGCGCCCCGACCAGGACTAGAACCCGGTGTGCTGGCGCCGCTAGGCGGAGGATTAGCCTAGTGAGCCGTGGCGCCGGCTTAACTAGTCCTTTTATAAATGTAATTTTCTTCCTTACATTTAGAAATATTTAGAACCTTACATTTAGAAATAACTGGATTCCTTTTTCTTAGTAATAGACTTTTAGAAGTCTTCACCAATCTTACCTTTTAAAACAGTTTCATTGACCCTGCTTCCCAGAACTACATCTCTAATGTGCTGCTAATACCAACTAGTTTAATATGCTGGTCAAATAGCAGCATTGAAGACTATTTGCTCCTTCTTGGGATCACCTAGATCATTATATATCAAGGAATTCATTTAATACTCTCAATGACCAAATGGGATAATTTCCCTTTTAGGTTTGAAAACTGAGATAAATTTTGATAAAGTAAAAATTAGGTCTTGGATTCTACTTACCATCCTTAATGATTGAAAAAGAGCCATTCCTTCAACATTTGCTAGATAAACTTCAGTTAATCCATGGAACACAATTATGCTATCAAAAATGTTCCAACCTACTTGGAAATACCCATATGGATGCATGGCAATTATTTTAAAAATCATTTCTGCTGTAAAAATTCCAATGAAAACCTAAATAAAAATAAAACACATGGAGAAAGTGATTCCAAAATCTATATCCAATCCTACATACACAGAAACTTAACACAATGTTCATTTTTCATATACACCCTCTTTACAACTCCTGTTATAAGATGTAAGATCTAGTTACATCTGGAGTCTGTCTTACAATGACGGGGTCATAGGTTTTAACAATCTAACATGAAACACTTCACACAGAATTTTCAATTATTTTAATAAGTGCCATCTTTGATAAAAACAAAAGAATATTTGAGGATAAATATCTTTCCACTTTGAATAGTTACTCATGAGATGTGGAATATATGTGAGATATTTCATTTTTCAATTTGTAAAATAAAAGTATATGTGTTATTTTCTGTATTTTACATATACATGCACATAATTTTTACTATCCATGTACTTGGTCCAGAAAGAAAACAGAGCAAACCTGTGGAAATTAGACTTTAAAAATTGTATTGGCAGAAATAGCTAAAATACTATTTTGGTATCAAGTATATGTGTAATTCAAAACTGGTAACAAGTTGGCTGCATTAATACAATTAATTAATTAAACAAAACAAAATTAAACAAAAATAATACAAGCAAAGAAAACTACTAAAACATATTTGTTTGAATATGATTTTTTTAAACTTTTATTTAATACATATAAATTTGCAAAGTACAACTTTTGGATTATGGTGGCTTGTTCCCCCATAACCTCCCTCCCACCTGCAACCATCCCATCTCCCACTCCCTCTCCCATCCATTCACATCAAGATTCATTTTCAATTATCTTTATAAACAGGAGATTAATTTAGAATATACTAAGTAACGATTTCAACAGTTTGCACCCACACAGAAACACAAAGTATAAAGTACTGTTTGAGTACTAGTTATAGCATTAATTCACATAGAACAACAAATTAAGGAAAGAGATCCTACATGGGGAGAATTCTATTTTGCCTTATTCACTATATGTGAGATGTAGAATATATGTAAAATATTTTGCATTTCACTAATTGTGAAAAAGGAGAAATGATTCTCAAAATCTCAAAACTATAGTCTGTCTATGCTTTTGAGAAAAATGTCCTTTTCTATATAAAATCTGTTGAATTCCTTATTTAGTGGAGGGTTAAGCTTGTGATTATAAAATAAAGGAAAATGTGAGAAGTCAGATGGGTTAATAGGTAGTCAGGGGATCCCAATGGAATTTGGGGTGTAAAATATGTGCTTCCTTCCCCAAAACATTATCTTTAGCAAGAACAAACAGGCCACCCTCTTTCCTTTGGAATCTCCAAATTTACCATGAGAACAGCAAGGGAGCTCTTCCTGAGTGCATAGCTTATTGTGAAAACAAGTTACCTATCCCACCCTTAGCAGGCCAGACAGGATGGAGAATTGTGAATCAGGTCTTTTGATGGGTTTTTACCCCTGCCTGGTAACTGAATGCCAATCTGATTGTCAAGGTTTTTTTTTTTTTTCCTTCAAAATTGTACTTAAAAAGCCCACTGCCACCAGTCCTTTCGGGTTTTTTTCTTCTCTTGGAAGCCTCCCTCCATGCCTAGTTGGAGGTCCTTGATTCTAATAAATACTTTTAAATCTCTTTGCTGTCCACTTGCAAATTCTTCTTCCATGTGAGACAAAGAACCGAGGAATCAAAAATAACTGCCTCCATTTTTGTATAGCAAAAGTATGTCATTGCAAAAATTAAAAAAAAAAAAAAGGAAGGAGGAGGAAGGGTGGGAGTGGGACAGGAGGGAGGGTGGGATGGGAAATATCATTATGCTCCTACATCTATTTATAAAATAAATGAAATTTGTACAACTTTTATAAGCATAAAAGTTTTAAAAAGAAATAAAATAAGAATAAAAGAGGTACATCAAATAATCTCACCAAAATGAGAAGACCCAAATAAATAAATAAATAAACCAAAACCAAAGCAAAAGGCCATTAGGACATCCAGGGGAGGCTCTATTGTAATCAGGATTCCGAATTAAGGTATCATTGAAAATTGTGCTTTTTCAGTTTACCTCTGTCCCCTACTCTGATATGTGAGGTAATGGTAACAATAGAGTGCATATTTGAGAAGTGAGAGACAATGACAAATTTTCACTGAATCTTATTTTTATAAGACAGGATTTTTAAGTCCAGCTGTGAAAACATTCAATGATAAGCATAGACTGGGGCAAGTGATCTGATAATAATGCGTAGTGCAATGCATTGCAGTTGGAAAATAAAACAGTGAAGACAGTAATGGATAAAGCAAAGGTGAAACTACAAACAAAAACAATGCGCAATGAGAGTCTTACCAGGTTTCCAATGATAAGAAGATGGTTGGTTTCATCACTCATTGGATAATGTTCCAGAGCCAAAAAATATATGTTTAAAATTATGCACATGGTAAAGAAAAGATCAGTAAATGGGTCCGTAATAATCCTCTGGAAAATCTCTTTCAATTTTAACCAACAGGGAGAACAATTCCATATCAAGAAAGTTTTAGCAAACCTATACCAACACAATGAGCATAGCTTCTTGGATTTTTTAATTTCTGTAGTGAAAAAATAAAAAAAATCAAATTTTAGAAAACTATTTATTTTGACTTTAAGAGAAAAAATTGCCTATTACATGCAAAGAGAGATTTGAAATTAGACTTCTCATTTGGAATTAGGAAAAGGAAGTATTCAATACTAATAAAAAGCAGAGTGGTATAAATTTCCCATATTTCATTTTGCTTGCTGAGTTAGACAAATAAAAATCAGTCAAACTATATATTAGAAGAAAAAAAACACAGAAATATCTCAAGAAGACAAATATAGAAAATAGTTGAGAACATAATGATTTATAGTTGCTAGAATTATATGCTGTATAAAATAATGCCTTTTAGTATTGACCATGAAAAGAATTACTGGTAATATATTACAAAAAACAAAGTAATGATAGCTCTACTGAAATAATCATGTTCGATGCTCCTATCTGTATTTTTAGTTACATGTTAATACTCCAATATGCTTTTCAATGTTAAGCAAAGAGAACACAGGAAATTCTTTGTCACTTTTCAGTGATCTTCTGAAATGTTTAAAACACTATGCTTCTGAATTTTTCTTTATTATTCATACTAATCTTCTCATGTTTTTCCTTAAATTCTCATTCTAACTGGAAGGTGTCCGGCGCGTAACAAATCTTCCCAGGGAGATGAATCAATTAATTCACAAGCTTTTATTGGGATTCCGGTCCCAGGCAAGGTTCACCAGTCCCAACAGAGTGGGGGCCGAGGAAGTCATGGATCAAACAGAGATTGGGCGTGGAGGTTAAAGGTTGAGGTAGGTCTGATCCTCATTGATTGACCTTTAGGCACCAGTGGGGACCTTGACAAGGACTTTTCATCCCTGGAAGTGTGGGAAGGGACTCTCCATTCCTGGAAGTGTAGGTCTTCTCTCCTTGCAGATCCCAAAGCTATCACTAACCATCCAAGGTCCTGAAGAAATTGCAGGATTTCTTTAAAAATGTATCTTCCACGAATAGAACGCTCCTCAGTGAGTGTTTAAGTATTTTTCCTTACCTTCTTTTTGTCTGAGAGTAGTATCTTCCAATATATCCACAGACGTGTTTATGGAAGTTGATGATCTTTTCTTCATTTCTATTTGTGTTATCTGAAAAAAAAAAAATTTGATGGGTCTAACTGCCTTCTTATCTTTGTAGGTTCAACTCTATAATGGTGAGTTGTATAGCCATATAAAAAATCCTGGTTCTTGCCTTTAGAAGTGTTTTAGGTTTCCATCATTGGCCAAGCTTTACACTTTTGGCAGTATTAAACTGATTTAGGATTATGGTACTCATACTTGGAAAACAAATGTATATCCTTGCAATTCAATAAAATTATACTGTGGAGCCAACCATAAAATCAGTAGAGATCAGGAGATGGTAGTATATTATCCATATTTGACAAAAGATTCAATATACACAGTTTAGGATTACTGTGTTCAGTTGGTAAACATACTACTGAGTAATAAAATAACAGAATATTTCACTAGCATATACTTTTTCCTTTAGTAAGTATATGTTAACTTTATAACTTTTTCTTAAAGATTTTTATTTATTTATTTGACAGGTAGAGTTACAGACAGTGAGAGAGAGAGAGAGAGAGAAAGGTCTTCCATCCATTGGTTCACTCCCCAAATGGCTGCAACGGCTGGAGTTGCACCGATCCGAAGCCAAGAGCCAGGTGCTTCTTCCTGGTCTCCCATGCGGGTGCAGGGACCCAAGCACTTGGGCCATTTTCTACTGTTTTCCCAGGCCACAGCAAAGAGTTGGATTGGAAGAGGAGCAGCCGGAACTAGAACCGGCATCCATTTGGGATGCCAGTGTCACAGGCAGAGGATTAATCTACTGTGCCACGGTGCCAGTCCCAAAGATTTTATTATTAAGATGCTACAGTGTATGTTCAAAAAGATGATGCTTATGATACAGTAAATAACATCCTCAACTGTATCATGAGTATATAGGGAATATCTTGTTGTAAAATTATTACAAGTAGTGATAATGTTTGCTGGAATTACACCAAAAATCAATTCAATAAAGATAATGATATAGGTACTGGGTGGGGGCAGGAGAGGCCCTAAAATATTATTGATATAGTCAATGCTTTACTTTCTACTAATTTGCCTTGAACTATAGATATATTTTACAATATAAAGTGAATGAACCACATATCAGTCTATTAACCTATCTACCTTGATTAAACTTCTATGACAGAGTTATAGAGAGAGGTAGAGACATAGAGAGAGGTCTTCCATCCACTGGTTCACTCCACAGATGGCTGCAAGGGCCAGAGCTGTGCCAATCCGAAGCCAGGAGCCAGGAGCCTCCTTTGGGTCTCCCACACAGGTGGGCGGACTTTGGCCATCTTCTACTGCTCTCCCAGGCCATAGCAGAGAGCTGGATCGGAAGAGGAGCAGCCAGGACTAGAACTGGTGCCCATATGGGCCATATGGCCCATAAGGTCAGGCCCTTTACCGCTCTGTGCCACAGCACTGGCTCCGAGATACACTCTTGTGTTTATAATAATTTTTAGTCTGTCTACTACACCATTAATTTCATGAAGATGGACAATTTATTTGTACTTATTGAGAATTATTTCCAGTGTTTAATAAAGTTGTCATTGTTAATTAATTAGATAAATAAGGATGCTATTTCCGATGAGACATGTAACTATTTGTATTTCTACGATTTTATATATTTTACTTCCTTAGGTTTTGCCAGTAACTGACAAATCGCAGGAAAGTTTCACCTGCAACCTGTGTAACTGATGGATCACATTGTTTCAGCACTGAGCCTCCTGAACAAGAAAGCAAGGTGGTGGTAGTTGTGCCTTCTTCCTGTGTTAAGAAGTCAGATGTCAGAAAGTAGCAATCAAATTTAGCAGCTGCAGTTCCTCAATGAGGTTTCAACTTGAAAATTCATGAGAACATTTATCATATGTCTGCTAAGCAGTTGCTAATAGCAGTTTAATTGTCAGTACTTATATTCAAGTACTTAAGAATTTTATGTTGACAGAATTTTCTCCATTGAGACACCTATGCCTTGCTGTGTTCTTTTTTTCCTTAAATATTAATTGATTTATTTAATTGAAAGTCAGATGTGACAGAGATGGTGGGGGGGGGGAGGAGAAACAGAGGGAGCAAGAGGAAAGGAGAGAGGAGGGGGAAAGAAAGAGTGAGCGAGAGATCAATCTTCCATCTGCTGATTAACTTCTCAAGTGCTTGCAATACCCAGAGCTATACCAGGCTGAGCTAGGAGCCAGGAACTCCATCTAGATCACCCAAATGGGTGGCAGGAACCCAAGTACTAGTGCCATCATCTTGTACCTCCCAGGTGCACTAGCAGGGAACTGGACTGGAAGAAGCCCAGAGCAGTGAAGTACTGGGACCAAACACACAAATAAGCAATGCATGCATTCTAAGTAGTAGCTTAACCCACTGTGACAGGACACCTGCCCCAAGATGTGTTCCAGATAGTCTCCTACTGTGTTTCTAACCTTTATTACAAGTACACTGAACTTGATATAGTACAACTATAAACAACTAATATCTGGTTTAATATTTTGACTAAATCTACATTTGTTACCTTCGGGGACCAATTCTCACTTTTTATCATGTAAGATATTGAAATAGTTTCTCTACCTCAAAAGGTTCTGACAATGAATGAATGTAAATATGTTAGCACTGAGTCTAGAAGATATTAGGTAATAAATGTCATATATAATTAACATATTGTAAGAAATAATTTAGCTTTACATTCTTTGATTTACATTCTTTGAATTTATTCAAAGAGAATTTTTTCCTCTAAAGGCCAAGTGTTTTATGTGGATTACTGAGTATAATAATTTGGGTAAATTTCCTTAATGTCATATACAATGCTGATATGCTATAATAATTTTATTAATATTTCTTGATTTTAGTTGTACTTCACCATTTTAGTTAAGCATTACTAAGTGTTTTTCATATATTTATTTCATTTGAGCCTCAGAACAACCTATAAGAGATATTATCATTATATACTTCTTACAGAGAAAGAAGCTGAGATTTAGAATGGATAACAAACCTTACCAAATACCATACATCTATTAATGGCTAATGTGGGCTGAAATCTATATTTATTTGACTACAAAACTGAGCTTTTAGCTAATATTATCTACAGCTTTCCTATGTTATGCAAATATTCAGTGTCTAAGCAATCTCTCATTCCAACATCAGAAGTAGAATTGACTGGGCTTCTTTTTACTTATTTGAAAGGCATAGTTACACATAGAGAGAGAGGGAGAGACAGAGGGAAAGAGACAGATCTTACATCTGCTGGTTCACTCCCCAAATGGCTGCAACAGCTGGGCCTGTGCCAGGCTAAAGCCAGGAGCTTCTCCTGGTCTCGCACATGGGTACAGGGGCCAGGCACTCAGACCATTCTCTGCTGCTTTCCCAGACCATTAGCAGGGAGCTGGATCAAAAGTGAAGCAGCCAGGACTCAAACCAGCGTCCACATGAGATGCCAGCACTGCAGGCAATAGCTTAACCTGCTATGCCACATCTCTGGCCCCTTGACTGGTCTTAGATAAGCCACCCAAAGGTTCCTTGGCATGTTCCACTCTAACTTCTCCTCTCACCAAGGTTTTTTATACATAAATACAAAAGGGAAAGAAAATAAATCTTGTGAAAATGATTCTTAGTCTCAACTCCCAGGAAATTCTGAAGGACAAAATGTTCCAGGATTGTTCCAGAAAAATAAATTCTTTATAATTGAAATATTTTTACTAAATTAGGAAGGTTTTATGTGATCAACAGAAAAAAAAAACATGAATGGTAATATTGGGAAATTTGAGACTATTCATGTTTTTCATAAGAGGAACTAATAGAGTATTTCATCATATGATAAGAGAAGTATTGTCATACACTTGGATGCATTTGTGAGTAGCCTCAAGCCCTTCAGATTTTGAAATGCCACTTTAGAACAAAATACACATTCAACATGTCATTCTGACCCTAATCATTCAATCTGAAGGAACTCAGAGTCATTTTTAGAGACAGAAAGCTTTTGTAATTTGCTTTCCTGTGACTTACTCATGGGTGATATAATGGCTATTCAAAAGCCTCTTTTCATTCGTATTGTCTTCATACTGGCACGCATGCTATGGATACAAGTAGCTATCAAGCATTTGGTGGGATCCTACATTGTTATTCAGGCTCCAAGGACTTTCTGAGGATTATTGACTGAAGATAACTTGATATAAGGCTTATATATAAAGGACAGCTAACGATTCCCCATTTCTGACTCATGAAAGACATTTACTATCAGTGAACCTCGTAGCCAGCCTTACTACATATTACACTTAGTTCCAGATTTCATCTTGGCCCCTCGCTTTTTCCCTCATCTCTTTTGATCCTCTTCATGTGTGAATATGACACCTCTATCTATCTACTTGAGAAGGAGAGAAAGATTTCATTCTCTGGTTCACACTACAAATGCCTACAATGGCTGGGTAGCAAAAGTCCTAATTCTAGAAACTCAGTCCAGGTTTCCCATGTGGATGGCAGGAACCCAACTACTTGTGTCCTTACTGCTATTTTCTAGGGTGTGTACTAGCAAGAAGATGCAATAAGGGGCCATAGCCAAGAGTCTAACCCAGGCACTCCAATGTAGGACATGAGCAATTTTATCATCATCTTAACCATTGGAACATATACCTTGTTCCTTTTTTTCCTCTTCAATCTAGATCCATTTCCCATCTACCAGAAAAATGGTTCAAGGAAATGGTATAAGATAGCTTTGTAGGGGCTGGTGCTGTGGCACAGTGGGTAAAACCACTGTCTGCAGTGCCAGCTTCCCATATGGGTGCCAGTTCAAGTTCTGGCTGCTCCACTTCTGATCCAGTTCTCTGCTATGGCCTGGGAAAGCAGTGGAAAGTGGCCCAGGTTCTTGGGCCCCTGTAGCCACATGGGAAGATCTGGAGGAGGCTCTTGGCTTTGGATCTGTGCAGCTATGGCCAATTGGGAGTGAACCAGTGGATGGAATCTCTCTCTCTCTCTCTGACTACCTCTCCTTCTCTCTCTGTGTAACTCTGACTTTCAAATAAATAGTTAAATATTAAAAAAAGATAGCTTTGTAGGATATAAGAAAGCTGCTCTGTTTAGTTTTCTTGGTCCTGCTCTTCCTGTTAGCACATCTATGGCACAATTTGGGTATTTAAAGATGATTTTCCACAACTTACTTACTGCTGTTTGTATCAACACCTTCAAATTCATAGACTGAATTTTTTTGCCATGAGGCCAATATTATGAAAAAATACTCACACCCGACAATAAGGGAATTAAAATTAATTTAAATTATTAGTAGGTTTTACTAGTCATGGATTTAATTATTCTATTGATAAAATAATTTCCTACACAATGATGCACAGCACATTTCATCTTAAACAAAGCAGAAACCCAATAACATAACATGAGTTTTTCTCTTTTCACAACTTTAGGAAAGTATTGTAATCCATTATTTTAGTCCTTAATAATTTCTAAATTAGGGAAGTCATTGTCACTTTTGAGTAGCACACAATGTCCAAAATTAATTCTGATGTGTCATTTGAAACAGGTTCAAATCAATAAACTATGCCTGTATCAAAAGAAGTTCTGAAAACATATACTTCAAGTATATTCACCATTACCAGCAGTAGTAACACATTATTTTGGAACAAGAAATTGTATTAGAGGCATTTTTTCAGGTTGTCTTCCACTCTTAACTTTGTGCTCTGAGGAAGGTATGTTATATAGCAAAAGTGAGCCCCTCTGATTGAAAATGGCCTTTTTAATCTGATCATGCTATACACACAAAAATTAGCATCTATCAGAAAAGCAACATACTCCAAGACCTTGAAAAGATATCTTTAGCACTGTGATTTTAAGAACCTAACAATATACACACATACCTCTCCTACTTCATCTCTTTCTTGAAGTTCTTTTAAAGTCTGTTGAAATGTTGGCCCAATCTTCATGGATCTTTCAGCAGCTGCTTGCTTTTCTTCTTCATAGGCCACAGCAAATATGCCTAAGAACAAACTTGCCATATAAAAGGCAAACCAAAAACTCACCACAACAAAAAAGATCATGTAGATTTTCCCGGAGGCATAAAGAATCTAAGAGGAGGACGAAACCAGAATAAAAGATGAAAATGTTATTTATCCTCTTGTATTCCATTTTAAAAATGAAGAATAAAAATCGGTTATGAAAATATTTAGACTTTAATCTTTAACTTTAGACATATGTGGAAGGGATAGAACATATACTATAAAACTAAAGCAAAGATTCAGTCATTTAATTCATTTGGGGTGAGAATCTGACTTCCATGTATTAATAGAGAAAACACATTGAAAGGAAAAGTTATCTCGATAAAAATTTCATGATACAAAGAAATTTATTTTCTTTGTAATAGAATTTTAAATGTATGCAATTTAATCAGAAAATGTTTAGAAATTTTCCTCTGAATATTGCTTCTATGAAAAGTCATAATGTGGTGCAAAATCAGATTTACACAGAGGTAGGGAGCAGGGATATTTCTATTCCTATCAGCCTACCTGTTTTGGTGAAAAAACCTTTAGACAAAGCACATGGAAAAGGTACATGATGTTTGAAACCATTACAGTAGGCAATATTTATGAATGGAAAAACACAACAATTCAGATTTTTCAAACTGTGTATAACTAGTTTTATTTAATAATAATTACCTTAGATAAGAAATTTTAAAAATTTAGAAAAATTATAAGTGGAACATTAGAAAGGCAAAATATTGTCTACTAATTTATAGTCATTGGTTAAGACTATACAAACAAAATTCAACAAAATAAATGGAAACAGTCTTAACTTTTAAACATCTACTCAAAACTGTATAAAAGTATTATCTATAGAAAATATTGTACAGATAAAGAGAAGTAAAATGCTTATGCAATAGAAGACCCAAAATTCCATCAGAAACAATTTTACTGACCTAGAGACCATTTCTCTTTAAAAGTATTTTTAATGAACCTATTATCCAATAATACAGCTATTTAGAATTTAGTTATGTATTTTTGTCACTGAACAGGTTGTTATTTACAATAATGCAATCAACAGTCAGAAATAAGTATTATAGAGTACCATGAAGACTATGTACATTAATAAATAATGCTTATTTCCTCATTATGTACAATATATCTATGTGATATTTAATGTTGTTTTCAAGATACAGAAGAGAAAGCGAAATCAGAGAGGAGAAATTACTCCTAAGATCTCATAGTATGGGAGTTACATCTGAATTAAAATCTTTCATTCTTTCTATAAATGATGCTAGTGAACTAAAACATATTTCTATGATGCTAGGAGTGTTAAAATGTATACCTTCTTACTGGCACATAAAAGTGTAAAATTCCAGTTTTATTAAGTTTTATAAATATAATTATAGCTCTCCTTTCAAATGAAACAATGCACATGGCAGCTACACAACAAATGTTAATTACACTGTTAAATATAACTGTTCTGTGAGGATTTACACTGTTGTTCATTTCTGTATATGAATTTTAAGGGTATTTGGATCAAATCTTTGTTGAATGAACAGAAAAAAGTGCTCTCTAAAGCATGAGCTATAGTCTTTGGGAATGACTGATGAATTTCCATCAGTTCCATTATTAGTTCAGTTTATGGCAATGTTAAGAATACAAATCTAGACCAAGTCAAAGCGAATGCTATCTATACTAGTTACTAAGAACTTAATGCATAATTTTGATGAACACCCTGAAAGAACTCCAACACTTATCACATATCGAATGGTCTGCTGTTTCACTATGAGAAGGAAAAGATTGTCTTTAAAGCAATGCTATCCAGAAAATTGGGTAACATACTTTTGGAAATACACAGAAAAAGCAATACCTTTATTGGGATATAAATTATATAGTTCATAAATAACTATTTATATTTTTATTAAAATTTCATTAAGATACAATTTTATATATGTTAAAATATTTTAAGAAAAAATTTCACAAGTATTTCTCTGATGGTACTCTAAATTGTCATAAAAATGGAATTATAGATGTTTATTTTACAGCAAAATTTTAAAACATATCCATGCATTTTTTTATAATGTGTATTCTTTTTTTTTTTGACAGGCAGAATGGACAGTGAGAGAGAGAAAGACAGATAGAAAGGTCTTCCTTTTTCCGTTGGTTCACCTCCCAATGCCTGCCACGGCCGGCATGCTGTGGCCGGCGCACCATGCTGATCTGAAGCCAGGAGCCAGGTGCTTCTCCTGGTCTCCCATGAGGGTGCAGGGCCCAAGCACTTGGGCCATCCTCCACTGCACTCCTGGGCCACAGCAGAGAGCTGGCCTGGAAGAGGGGCAACCGGGACAGAATCTGGCGCCTCAACCAGGACTAGAACCCAGGGTGCCATCGCCGCAGGTGGAGGATTAGCCTAGTGAGCCACAGTGCCGGCCTATATATGTTCTTCATGAACTTTTTGAATACCACTCATCTGCATGAATTTTTTTTTGATAGGCAGAGTTAGTGAGAGAGAGAGACAGAGAGAAACGTCTTCCTTCCCTTGGTTCACCCCCAAAATGGCTGCTACGGCTGGTGCTCTGTACCAATCCGAAGCCAGAAGCCAGGTGCTTCCTCCTGGTCTTCCATGCAGGTGCAGGGCCCAAGCCTTGGGCCATCCTCCACTGCCTTCCAGGGCTACAGCAGAGAGCTGGACTGGAAGAGGAGCAACCGGGACAGAACCGGCGCCCAACCAGGACTAGAACCCAGAGTACTGGCACCTCAGGTGGAGGATTAGCCTAGTGAGCCACGGTGCTTGCCATCTCCATGAATTTTTAAATGTTTCTGCAACAAAACAAGCTCACTTTTCAATTCCATTTCCCACGAGCTTTTTGAAAAATGCTTGTATGTATTAAGTGTTGACAACAAAAAGTTAATAAGACAAAATCTTTGTCCGCCATCCTGTCACCTAGTGGAGTAAATACAGAGAAAGAAATTACACTGTATTCTTGTATTCCAATATAGAATGTGCCTTATTCAGAAAAGAAAGTTTCAAAAAGCTCAAATAAGAAGTCATAGCTTTGATGTAATAATTTGAGGCATGACAATGAACATAGTTATGAGAAAAGTTGAATTTAGGTAAATGGTACAACATACATAAAAACAAGACATCATGAGAGATGCTCACTTAGGAAACAACAAGTCTTTATTTTCAAATGAAACAGTATATATTTGGATATTTTTAGGTAACAAATCTGTAGAAGCATAAAGGAACCATTTATTTTCATCCATGAACTTCATGCCATAGGAATCTGAAAACCACAGAGGGATTTTTAGGAGGATAACATGAGAAGAATATTTTAGGAATAAGAAACTCCCAGAGTTGTGGGAGAAGTATTGATACTTGTAAAAATGATTGGAAAATAGCAATATAATTACAAACATAACAAAATTAGAAACACATAGTTTGCATAAATAAAAATTTTACATAATATTTCCATGTTCTTATCAAAATTACAATTGTGCTACATGTATTTATGGTTTCCTTGATTTTCATTTAGTAATATGTTATGAACCTGTCTGTGGTTCAAATGTTTTGTGTTATCCTATCATTATCAGTGACCTGTAGACACGTTTTCTACAATGTATCTAGTCAATCAAAATAAGCTGTGAGTGTGTGTGTGTGTGTGTGTGTGTGTGTGTTTTATAAAAGGAATATTCTCATTCAACTAAAAGATAGCTTTTTAATCCAAAGACATTTGTATTTATTATTGTCTTTTCATATCAAGTATGCTGCTTTGACAATAAAATTGTATATTCTACTCTAAAGGGAACTTCAAAGAAAATCTGAATCCTATTTCAATGGGTATTTTATCTTTCAGAGAAAATATGTTGCATAACATAATTAGTTAGGAACACAAACTCCCAGAATTTTCATTTCATTTCAAATCTCATAAAAACAAGCTTTATATTACCATAACTGAAGCATGGTTGAATATTAAAATGGGAAAAGAAGAAACAGAAGAATAAAAAAATAGGACACTGCATGTACTGCACTCAGGAACTGTTTAACACAAGGTAATTTCAAGGGTTCAAAATGTCTTGACTAAAGCATTGCTACATAAAAATGCTCTTTACTCATTTAATATTATATATGTAATTATCACAAATTTTGGAACAGAACATTGAGCTCTGGCAGGCATACCTATTATAAATTTGAGGAAGGTACACAACTTTTCTGAGTCTTAGTATCTTCATATACAAGAGAGGTACACATATGCTTCTCAACTTACAATGTACTTATGTCTCAATAAACGCACTTGTAGCTGAAAGGTTTTATGTAAAATACATGCTTTCACCTGATCTGTTGACCATCATAGCTGAGCAACACAGTGCACTGCAAGTATTGGTGGTTAAACTTGTGACTGCCTTGCTAGTGGTGGTCTATGACTCATGGCCACTGCCTAGCATCACAAGAGAGCACCACATTGCATACTGCTATCCCAGGAAGGGATCCAAATTCAATAAACTGTGATGTTTAGTGAACAGCATCACTTTTGTACTACAGTAAAGCCGAAACCCTGCTAAGTTGACCCATCATAAGTTGGTTAGTGGGGAAGGCAGGGGGAGGGGAGTATTCCTTTATAGAATTAATTCAAAGAGTAAATAAGAAGTCACATACCTTATATAATAAGCATACCTTATATAATTTTCATATATATTCACTAATTCTGATTCTCTTCTATTTTGCTTAAAAATTATTTTACACATAAAAATTTAGTGAAGTGTATAATATTTGAGGGTTATTTTAGAAGTGAGGGCATGATGCCATTCCTAAGTACAGTGTGAAATCTCCACATTCTTACCTGGTGATAAAGTGCTTCTGGGTAATCCTGAGTCATCAACCGAAATAAAGACAAAAATGCTGAGCCAAAATTGTCAAAACTGGTGAAGCCATGATCAGGATTTATGCCAGCTTTGACACACACATATCCTTCAGGACACTGACTAGAGAAGCCAAAGAAAACAGAAACTGCTCACTTTAGGTGACATTCAGATGATGGAAAATCATAAATATAGACCATCTGTCTATGAATAATAGAAGGTTCCTTCTTCCACACAGAGCAATCTGTCATCTTCCCGAAAATTCCTGGGCAAAGAACTACAAATGAGATCAACTGCAAGTTGATAAATGTGAACAGTGTTCGTTGAACTAAAATTTAAAAAGGGGCCTCACACATAATTTTTGTCACCACTTTAGTTTTTGTATGTATTTTGGTATTAAAAATAAAAACTGTATATTAATCATATAGGACATAATGCTTCATAATGTATATATACACACACACACACATTGTGGATTGGATAGATCAGGCTAATTAACATACGCATTTTCTCAGGTACTTATCACTTTTTTGTGAGGAGATTTAAATCTACTCCATTATCAATTTTCAAGAATACAAAAATATTGTTATTCACTAGAGCTCTACTCCACGATGTCATAGAGGAAATGGCTGAGTGTCAAAGGAGAATTATAATTGTTTTAAAATAGTACAGATAAACATAAAACTGGCTGATTTGGGGGTTTAATCTTCAAAGGGTCTTAACTCAAATGGTTAGATCACATTATTTAAGGGTGAGAAACTATCACGGTGCGCTGGCCGCAGCACGCTGGCCGTGGTGGCCATTGGAGGGTGAACCAACGGCAAAGGAAGACATTTCTCTCTGTCTCTCTCTCTCACTGTCTAATGTCAAAAAAAAAAAAAAAAATTGATGAGCAGTACATGCTTGCTCTCTGGTAGAAAGAGGAGACTAATATATATTTACTTTTTTTTTCAGAGTCCAATATGTTTATCTACTGAGGGGCTTGAGTATGGTGGTCAAACGTGACAGTAGTGGTCTAATAAATCACATTTCATTGATCCACGCCCTCTTACAGTATTCAGGGTTTGGTCATGCAACTTGTTTTAGGCATTTATTACTGGAACAAGAAGAGGTTTAAAAAGCATTTATGGATTGGGCTTTGCTAAATTGTTGACCCACGTAATCAGAGCAAATGAATTTTTGTTGCTGCACTAAGCTACAAACTTTTGAAGTTTGCCTTGCAGTAAAGTATGATTGCTACAGGCAAAACATGACATGACTTTCTCTTCTTGCCTCGAATGTATCAATATGATTTAATTATTCATGACCAGAGAACTTCAAAATGCATTTAGGTCATAGTGGAGTTAGGAATGAAATTAAAAGGGTTGGCAAAAGTGGAGTGGGCCAGTCACAACGAGATGGGTTCACAATTTGTGTTTGAGAATTGATTAGAGACCTACCATGAGCCATGCAAAAATAATTTCATGCTGAGTAAGTGATAAAATGTATAATTTGACTAAATTATATAACTCATGCTTCACTGCTCCATGAGGCTTTTGTTGCTCTGAGCCCCAGAGCACAGAAAAAGGTGAGGGTATCAGTGAATGTCGGGTCAACCCAGCTGAGCAAAACAACACAGGAATTACGTGTCTGTCACACACTACTGAGAAGCACCCTGATTCTGCTTTTTATTGCTCCATCTGAAATTATGCGACAATAAGACATGAAGGTTCTGTCCTACCAAGGAAGAAGTATTTATAAATGCTGAATAAAATGACATTTTTATTAATATAAACTCTAGCCATAAAAGATATACAAAATAAGTGAAATAACAGCAGGTTTTTAATATTTTTCCAAAAAACAGATTGATCTATCCTCTCTGGTAATGCTTCCTGGCTCTGGGGTGCACTAACAGATCAGTTTTCTGTTTAAATCTTACACATGTTGTTTCTTAGCTTCTTGACCTTCAATGCATCATTTAGTTCTACCTGTGGCTTATTCTGTAACATTGGATTAACATACTATTTCATATTGTGCTGAATATGTATGTCCACTCAAAACACACTTTGTAGGCCGCGCCACGGCTCACTAGGCTAATCCTCCGCCTGCAGCGCTGGCACCCCGGGTTCTAGTCCCGGTCAAGGCGCCGGATTCTGTCCAGGTTGCTCCTTTTCCACTCCAGCTCTCTGCTGTGGCCTGGGAAGGCAGTGGAGGATGGCCCAAGTCCTTGGGCCCTGCACCCTCATGGGAGAGCAGGAGAAAGCACCTGGCTCCTGGCTTTGGATCGGCACAGCTCTGGCAGTAGCAGCCATTTGGGGAGCGAACCAACAGAAAGGAAGACCTTTCTCAACTCACTTTCTCTCTCTTTCTCTCTAACTCTGCCTGTTTAAAAAAAAAAAAAACTCTTTCAAAAATAGTTTGGCAGTTTTATATATATGTATATTTGATAGCTGTTTATAGCCCTTGTCTTTACTGTTGAGGGACAGTGTTTTTGCTTCTCACTATTTGTTGAACTCTTTAGTAAGCATAGAGTTAATCTTACGAGCATGAAATAAACTGAAAGTAGGTTATGTAAAATTATGAAAGAGAATAGAAGAGGAAGGAGGGAGAAGGGTGGGAGCATGGGTGGGAGGGAGGACAGGATGGGAAGCTTCACTATGTTCCTAAATCTGTATATATGAAATACATGAAATTTGTTCACCTTACAAATGTTAAAAAAACTGTTTTTTTGAAAGGCAGAGCAAGAAAGAGACAGACAGACAGAAACTGCTAGTTCACTCCCCAAATGGAAGCAACAGCAAACTCTGGCCAGATGAAAGCCAGGATCCAGAAACTCCATCCAGGTGTTTCACACGGGTGGCAGGGCCCAAGCCCTGGGGTTATCTTCCACTGCCCTCCCAGGCTGTATTAGCAGGGAGCTGTGTGAGAAGCACAGCAGTGGGAGCTCAAACCTTCACTCCCACATGGGCTGCTGGCACAGCCAGTGGTGGCTTAACACGCTGGACCACAACTTGTGCCCCAGCTGTGCAAAATTCTTACGTGGAAATCGTGACCTCCAAGGTGATGGGATTTGGAGGTAGAACTTTGAGTAGGCAGCTGGCTCAGGAGAGTGCAGACTTTCTGCCGCTGATTGCTGCCCTTACAGAGAAGGTGCAGGACAGACCCCACACCATTCTGAAAACAGAACCATCCATGAGCAAGCAAGCCATTCCCAGACACCAAAATTGCTGGCACCTTTATAAAGAATTCTCAGCCTCCCAGATTGAGAGAAAGAGATCTCTGTTGTTTATAAGCCACAAACCTAAGGTATTTTGATGCAGCAGCCTGAATGGGCCAAGATAACTTCTTGCCATGGCTTTCATCATAAAGCAAAATAATGTAATCCAGTGGAAATGAAGAGTAAGAGCAACACTCATTCAGTAAGTAGTATTGATTGGCGACATCAACTTGATAGGAGAAAACATTCACACCACTTACCCAGCATCTGTTCTGTTGCCACACAGGAGAGCATATCTTTCTCCTTCCAAGTAATAAAAGTTGTCTGTTTCTGGAAAAGAGGAAAGAAACAATACCGTATGTGTAATCCTGAGTTTGTGGAATACCTGAAGGCTGGCAGGATCTGCACAGAAGATGAACAGCCCTGTCTGCAGCTAAAAAAGCAAAGAGCTCACATTCTGGCCTTTTTCACCTAGCGTCTGATGCATAGCATGAGGCCTCCTAGGACCTAGCAGCTGCACTGAAAGTGCTTAAACTTGGCACAGAGACAGAACCACTTTATTTAAATGAAGGGTTTGAGAGAATGAATAAAATCAGCCAGGTACAAGCAGGCTTCTGAAGGAAAAATCCAGGACTACACTGAAAACTGAAGACCATATGTGGGCTATGACATATTTATCAATATATTAATTATTAATTTATTTACTTTTATTTATTTGAGATGCAGGGGGACAGAAAGTAATAGAGAGAGAGACAGAGAGAACAGAGAAAGCTCCCATGTACTAGTTCCTCCAGAAATGCCCACAATGGCCACAGCTGGGCGGAGGCCAAAGCTGGGAGCCAGGAACTAAATCCAGGTCTCTCATGTGTGTGTGTGGCAGAGCCCCAGTCTCTAGAGTCATCACTTACTTCCTCAGAGAATGCACTTGAGTGGGCGGTGGGGCCAGGGTAGAAATTTAACCACTCTAATATGGGATACAGCTGACCCAAGTGAAAAAAATTTTTTAAACTTTTATTTAGTAAATATAATTTTCCAAAGTACAGTTTATGGATTACAATGGTTTCCCCCCATAACTTCTTTCCCACTCATACCCCTCCCATCTCCCGCTCCCTCTCCCATTCCATTCACATCAAGATTAATTTTCAATTCTCTTTATATACAGAAGATCAATTTAGTATATATTAAGTAAAGATTTCATCAGTTTGCACCCACACAAAACATAAAGTATAAAATACTGTTTCAGTACTAGTTATAGCATTAATTCACATTGGACAACACATTAAGGACAGAGATCCCACATAAGGAGTAAGTACACAGTGACTCCTGTTGTTGACTTAACAAATTGACACTCTTGTTTATGGTATCAGAAATCTCCCTAGGCTCTAGTCATGAGTTGCCAAGGCTATGGAAGCCTCTTGAGTTCGCTGACTTCGATCTTATTTAGACAAGGTCATAGTCAAAGTGGAAGTTCTCTCCTCCCTTCAGAGAAAGGTACCTCCTTCTTTGATGGCCTGTTCTTTCTACTGGGATCTCACTCGCAGAGACCTTTCATTTAGGCTTTTTTTTTTTTTTTTTTTTTGCCAGGTGTCTTGGCTTTCCATGCCTAAAATACTCTCATGGGCTTTTCAGCCATATCTGAATGCCTTAAGGGCTGATTCTGAGGCCAGAGTGCTGTTTAGGACATCTGCCATTCTACGAGTCTGCTGTGTATCCCACTTCCCATGTTGGATTGTTTTCTCCCTTTTTTGATTCTATCAGTTAGTATTCGCAGACACTATTCTTGTTTGTGTGATCCCTTTGACTCTTAGACCTATCAGTGTGATCAACTGTGAATTGAAATTGATCACTTTGACTAGTGAGATGATGGCATTGGCACATGCAATCTTGATGGGATTGTATTGGAATCCCCTGGCACATTTCTAACTCCAAGTGAAAATTTTTAATTAGTAAACTAACTTTTATATCTTAAGGAATGACTTTATTGAAAAAAAGATAGTTTTATGAGACTCTGATTTTAAGCTTCCTCTGATGGAATTAACATGAAATTCCTCTAATGAAAATGAGATTTTGGCCGTAGTCTTGTTGGAAAGGATAAAATTTGTGCAATTACCTCTCTGAAGATTGGGCACTTTCCTCTCCTGATAATGAAACTGATCCAAATTAGTATTTGAGCCTCATCACAGATTTACAAAGTTTGCTCTGAAATTCAGTGTTCACCATTTCTATGAAGATTCCTTTATATTCAATAAAGGTTTGAATCTACCATGGATGGTATGTGCTTCTTACCTCGGATATAATATGGATTTCCAGCTCTGTTGTGCAAGGTTACATTTTCATTTTCCTGGGGCCATCGCAAACATTTATGCTTCAGATTACCCATGAAGAGTCCCATTGCAATTAGAGAAAATATGCTCAGGAAAAACAAAGTTAAGATAATGGCACCAAGGAGTTTCTTTAAGCAATGAATCAGGATAACTACAAGGGATTTCAGACCTGAAACAGAAAGGTTTGTTTGTGGTTAAATAAAGTCTCTCAGTTGAGCATTAGCAAACCTTGCCCTTGTAAAATGCATAATCCACTGAAACCCACAGTTTTGTATTTCATATTGAATTCTCATTATCTAGGTCTAGTAAACAAAAGGAACTAAATACTAACCTTTGAGGTTTCTGTATTATTGTTAATTTATAACACCTGACAAAATAATTCAGGCACAATATTTAGAGTTAGTTATTTCTTTTTATAAAGTAAGTAAAGGTATAAAGCTATAAATGTAAGTGAGTTGGAAATATTGCTGAAATAAGAACTGGTTTGAAGAAACAATACTCTACATTCAATAAGGATTCAGATTTGAAAGTAGATTAAATAAAGATTTTGAAAAACATTAGTGATTAGCAATAGAATAACACAATTTTGATGTAAATAAACTGTATTTATATCAGTATCCTTCTAATTGAGAATTCAAATATAAAGCTGGCTTTATTTAAGGATATTTTTGTAATTACTAAAAAACATTATAAATTCTAAAAATACAGAAAACAAGAAACTAAAACCAAAAATGATGTGACTTATCTCATGGGTGAAACTACTCTTATAATTATAGTATATGAACTCATTCCTTCCTTCCTTGCCTCCCTATTCATTTTTTCTCTTCCCCTCTTCTATGTATATTTAGGCCCTTAACAACTGCTTTGCTCAACAATGAATAAGAAAATATTAGCTCTGTAATGTTGAGCAAGATATCAACCTTAGTATTGTCTCATTTTATTAGCATTGAAATGGGAATAATAATATATTTCATATATTAATATAGAAGAAAAAAACAAAGTGTAAGAATGAAACTGGCATCTTATGATTTGATTATTGTTTATAGCATCCTGTCAATTTACTCCTGTGAAACAGTGGTCTTTCTACATTTTAATTGTTGAACATTATGGGTAGTGTGCATTAAGCCTGCAATTGTAAAGTAAATTGAAAGCATGTTATTACAAAAACTAAAGGAAAACCAAGAAAAAAGGCAAGAAGGGGATTAAGGGTAGGAGGAAAGGAAGTATCGCTATCTTCTTAGAACTGTGTCTGTGAACATGAAATCTGTTCTCTTTATATTAATAAAATTTCAAAAAGAAGAATTGAACACCTATCCCTTAAAATTATCTATTCATGTGTTTAAGTTTCTTGAGTGAAACGGGATAATGTTGAAAAAGACTCATTTCTAAGGCCAGCTCCATGACACAGTAGGTTAATCCTTAGCCGGCAGTGCCGGCATCCCATATGGGCGCCGGTTCTAGTCCCGGCTGCTCCTCTTTCAATCCAGCTCTCTGCTGTGACCTGGAAAAGCAGTAAAAGATGGCCCAAGTCTGTGGGCCCTTGCACCTGCATGGGAGACCAGGAAGAAGCACCTAGTTCCTGGTTTCAGGTCAGCGTAGCTCTGGCTGTTGTGGCCATTTGGGAAATGAATCAATGGAAGGAAGACCTTTCTCTCTGTCTCTCCCTTTCACTGTCTATAACCCCACCTCTCAAATAAATGAATAAAAAAAACTTTAAAAAAAAAACTCATTTCTGTGGCTAAAGAAATATGTTAATTAGGATTAAATCTGAAATTTTAATTCTTATTATACTGACAGAAACTTTTAAAGCGTTTTGCTATTTACCATTTTTAAAAACATTTTTATTTATAAAAGAAGAGATTCCATGTATTTCACAGATACAATTTTAGGCTTAGGAAATATCAAGATATTTCCTACCTATCTCTCTCCATCTTCCTTCTCTTTTTTTCCTTTTAACTTTTACAATAGCATCCTGTCAATTTACTTTATAATCACAGGCTCAATGCTCCACTAAAGAAATAATTCAACAAGTAGAAAGTGGAAAGGCCACTGTTCTGCAGGCATATAGACAAGGGCTATAAACAATAATCAAATCTTCAGCTGTCTCTTTCATTTATATGCATTAGATTTTTGTACTCTATATGTTAGATATAAATCGAAGAAAACATAACAGTTATTTTTACTACAGGCAAATCTTTTTAAGTTTTGCATTGAAGTGGAATTCCTGTGTCAAAATATGTGACCATATCAAAAGGCAGAGAGAGAGAAACGGATCCACTGCTTTGCTTTCCACATGCCCACAAAAGCTGGGGGCTGGGCCAGAACAAAGGCAGGAGCAAAGAACTGAGTACAGGTCTCCCACAGGTATGGCAGGAACCCAAGCTGCTTTTGCAATCACATGCTGCCTCCCATGGTGCACATAGCATGAAGCCAGAATTGGAAACAGAGCTGAAACTTGAACTCAGGTATGGGTTGTGGGCATTCCACGTGTCATCTCATGCTATGTACCAAAAGCCCACCCCTCAAATCATTTTTAACATATGAACCAACGTACAATCTACAGTATAAAATATGTAGACTAGTATTAAAAAATTGGGATGTTGAAACATATTGTCACCAAATATTACAATAAAACTAAGACCAAGGAATTCCAAGATGGTTGAACAGGGAGAAGACATGCTGATTTTGACCAGGGGAAGATAGCAGAAGAAAGCAGAGAAAGTGCATTCCCAGGGGAGAGTTGGAGAGTTTACAGTCAAAATTCTACAGAAAGAAGAGGGATGTGGAAAACAGTGTGGAAAATGCAGACAGAGCAGCAAACAGGGACGCCATCCATGACTCCTGCAACCAGGGGAAGGAGACAACAGCTTCTGAGAGCAAGGTGGGAGCAGACAGTGGCAGCCTGTGCTACTGGCGATATTGCCTGAGGGAGAACCTTGCAGACCACACTGACTTTGAATCAGGCCTGGGGATCCAGTGAGAGGCAGGGTACTCACCTAATCCAGTGAAGGAAAAATGCATTTTTTATCTCATATTCCCTCTACAAGGGCGCCTGGTGACTAGCAGGAGAAGGAGCCATCTTGACACAAGTAGAGGCTGTGGCAGCTCTCGCACACGTGTGACCAGGGGACTTTACCACAGGGAAAAATCCTTGTTCTCCACTGACTTTGAGTCTGCATGGGAGGGTAGGCATCCACCTAGGACTGTGAGGTGCTCCCAACCTCTCAACATATCACAGGCTCCAGCGCTCAAACTGCCAAGTGCAGCAATTGCAGGTAGCTGGCTCAAGGAACGCCTTTGCTCTCTTCATGGATTGGGCAGGCTTGCAAGGCTGAGAGGATCCTCTGCACCCTATGATTGTGGGAGACTTGTGCACTGTGACTGTAGGAATTCTGTGACTGCACAACAGGATGTTGGGTATGGTTGGGTCTCTGGACAATCAGTGTCTGGTGCCAGAAGCTTAGACATCCTTGACTGCCTGGGGTGAGCCATTGCAAAGGGCTCTGGGATCTGAGTGCTACACAGATCCTTTGTGCAGTTCAGGTGTCTACATAGGTGGGGGTTGTACCCACTGTGGAATAACCATGGGCATTGAATACCTTGGAACAGAGGAGGTGATGGTGTGATTACACCAAGAGGTGTGATCATTCCCTCCCCACCACTGACAATAGAGGAGATCAACTATACCCAAATTGGTTGTCACCCTGGATTCTCACCCTACCCTTGAGCATGACCAGGGCTCCCAGCCCCACCCAGTACATGACTCTGCATATCTGCTGAAGGAGCAAACACTCCATGATGTCAGATAGGCATAGCTCAAGGATAAAACCTATCAGAGAAGACAACCAACAAGTGTCTCTACAAATGCCTAAAATAAATGCAGAAATACATGAAACAAGAACAGGAAAGACAACATGACTCAGGAAGGAACACAATGCTTCAACATTATGATGTGAAGATGAAAAAATTGATGAAATGCCTGAAAAGGAATTTAAAAACTAATCATAAAATTAATCAGCAACAGAGAAGCAAATTCATGAGATAAAGAAATCCATACATGATGCAGATTCAAAATTTTGCTGAGATTCAGATACTGAAGAGAAATTAAACTGAAATATTAGAAATGAGAATTCAATATGTCAAATAGAAAATACAGTGGAAAACCTCAACAACAAACTTGGTGAGGCAGAAGAAAGAATATCTGACCCAGAAGATAAATCATTAGAAATATCTTTATCAGACAAAAAAAAAAAGAAGAAAAATGTAGAAAAACTGAATACAGTGTTTGAGACTTATAGGATACTATCAAACAACCAAACAAACATGTTTAAGGAGTTCCTGAAGGCATGGAAAAGCAAAAAATTGGAAGGCCTATTCAGTGAAATAATGGAAAACTTCCCTAATTCGGAGTAAGAGACTTCCAAGTATTGGAAGCACATAGAACTCCTAACAGACAAGATCAGAAAAGATCTTTAGCACTAAACATTATAGTCAAACTTTTAACAATAAAGAATAAAGATTCTTAAATGTACATGAGAGAAACACTATACAACTTTCAGAGATTTCCCAATTAACAGCTGATTTCTCATCAGAAACCCTACAGGCTAGGAGAGAATGGAGAGACATATTCCAAGACCTAAGAGAAAGAAACTGTCAACACAGAACACTATATTTATCAAAAGTCTCATTTATAAATGAAGGTGAAACAAAGACCTCTGAAAACAGAAAGGCATTGAAAAAATTTGACACTACTCGTCCAGCCTTAAAAACAATTCTTAAGGAATTGCTACACAAATAAATAGAGAATGATAGTCACCATTATGAAACAATGTCAAGGCAGAGAATCTCTTAGAAAAAATACAAAGGCTCCAAAGCAAACAATATATGAATATTTATGGGAAAATGGTAGCACAAGGATTCCAAGATGGTGGAATAGGGAATGGGCCTACAGCTCTAGGCTAGGGGTAAATAGCATTAAAAAAAAAAAAAAAAAAAAAAAAAAAAAGTGGAGGAAGTACATTTGTAGGAGAGAGTTGGAGAGAAAACCACAGGGGAAATTCTATGGAAGAAAGAGGGATGCCTGAATCAATGTGGAAGGTGTGGATACACAGCATGAGCACAGACAGAACACCCAACCTCAGCAGCTGGGAGCCAGAGAAAGCACCAGCTTTAGAGAGTGAGGTGAGATCAGATTAGGGCAACCCATGCCACTGGTGATATAGCGAGAGGGAGAGCTGGGTGTGAGTCTGGCCTCAAGCCCTAAGGCGGATAGGGTACCAGCTAACCCAGTGAAAAAATGGGCACATTTCTCTGTCCCCATTCACCTTACAATGGCACCCAGCAACCAGCAGAAAAAGGGTGGGTGCCATTTTGGATATAACCTGCAGCTGAGGAAGCTCTTGGACACACCCAGCAACTGGAGAGGACAATACACCATCCTGTCTCAGTAGTGGCGGTAGCAGCTTGGGGGTGCACAACTGGCACCTGGCAGGGAGAAGACAACATTGTGAAGCAAGTAGGAGCTGCAGCTGGTGGTTCTTGTGCACACATGTGATCCAGGGATTCTACCAGAGGGAAAATCCACATTTCTCACTGACTTTGAGTCTGGCTGGGAGGATTGACAGGGGGCTGGGAAACCACTGAAGACTGTGAGGTGCATCCAATTAAACATATCACAGGCTCAAGGCTCAAACCACATAGGCAGAGCACCCAGAAGCAGCTTGCTCTGGGAATGTTTCCACCTCTTTATGGACAAGACAGGCTAGTAGGGCAAAGCAGATCCTCTGCACCTTGTGACTGTGGAAGACTTATGTGCCAAGACTGGGAACTCTGTGACTACATGGGAGGATATAGGATATAGCTGAGTCTCTGAGCACTCAAGATGAGCAGCTCCATAAGCTGATTATCAGGGGTGGGTCATTGCAATGGGATCTGTGCTCACACAAAAAACTGCACAGATACTTGGTGCAGTTCATATGGCAGCATTGATGAGTATTGCAGATACTGTGGGCTAACACCTGGGCTTTGATCACTTTGGAAGAGAGGAGATGAGGGGATTACTATGCCAATAGAGGTGATCATACCCTCCTTTCTGCTAAAAAGAGGAGATCTACCATGCCCAACTTGGGTGTAACTCTGGATACTCACCCCACCCTTGAGCACTGACCAGAGTTCCCTGGCTACACCCAGAATATACCTCTAGGTATTTACTGAGAGAACAGATACTCCATTAAGGCACAGAGGCATAGTAAAAAATAAAAGCCATCAGAGGAAAATTACAACAAGGATATCCACAAATGCCTAAAAATAAATATAGAAATTCAAGAAACAAGAATAAGGAAGAAAATATGACCTCCCCCCAGCAAAAGGAACACAACACTACATCAATATTAAAATGTGAACATGAAGAGATTGATGAAATACCTGAAATGGAATTCAAAAATTAATCATAGGATTACTCAGAAGCAATAAGAAGCAAATTCGTGAATTAAAGACATCCTTACATGACATGCATGAAGAAATTCCCCATGAAATTGAGATTTTGAAGAGAAATCAAAATGAAATATTAAAAATAAAGAAGTCAATATGTCAAATAAAAGATACAATGGAAAGCTTTAACAACAAACTGTAAGGCGGAAGAAAGAATATCCTAGCTAGAGAAAAATCCTGGGAAATTTTTTAGTCAGACTTCCCCTCACCCCCCAAAAAAAGGAAGAAGAAATAAGAAAAATTAAAAACAGTGCTGGAGTTTTATGAAATACTATTAAATAACTGAACATATGAGTCTTAAGAGTTCCTGAAGGTGTGGAGAGAATGGACCAGAAGGCATATTCTGTGAAATAATTACAAAAAAAACTTCCTAATTTGGAGAAAGAGAGATCTAAGTACACAAGGCATATAGTTCACTTAACTGACATGAACAGGAAGATCTTTACTACAACACATTGTAGTCAAAGTTTCAAGAGTAAAACATAAAGAACAGATCCTAAATTGTGCACAAGAGAAATGCCAAACTACTTTCAGAGGATCTAATTACATTCACAGCTGACTTCTCATCAGAAATCCTAAAGCCTAGGAGAGACTAGAAGCACATAGTCCAAGTCTTAAGAAAAAAAATTGTCAACATAGAATACTGTGCCCTGCAAAGCTCTCATTTATGGATAAAGGTGAAATAAAGACCTTCCATAACAAACAGAAATTAAAGAATTTGTCACCACTCATCCAGCCTTGTAGAAGATGCTTAAGGATGTGCTCTACACAGAATCACAGAAAGATAGTCATGAGTATGAAAGAATGTGAAGGCAGAAAGTCCCAGAGTAGAAGTACAAAAGAAATCCAAAGTAAAAAATAGGAATATTTATGGAAAAATGGCAAGGTCAAATCACTACTTATCAATAGTCACCTTGAATGTAAATGGCTTCCATTCTCCAGACAAAAGATGCAGACTGGCTGAATGGATTGAAAAATAAGACCAAGCTATTTGTTGCTTACAAGAAACTTAATTCACCAACAAAGATACACACAGACAGAAAGGTAAAGGATGGAAAAAGATATTTCATGCTGATAGGAAGCAACAAAAGGACAAGGGTAGCCATCTTAAAAATAGACTTCCACACAAAAACTGTAATGATAAATAGAAAATTCAACAGGAAGATGTGACTATACTAAATGTATATGCACCCAATGCCAGGGCTCTTGCCTATTTAAAAAAATAAACCGTTAGTGGATCTAAAGCAAGATATACACTCCAATGCAATAATAATGAAGGACTTCAGCACACCACTTTAATCAATGGGCAGATCAACTAGTCAGATAATCAACAAAGATACAACAGATTTAATCTAAACTATGGACCAAATGGACCTAATATATCTGCAGAACCTTTCATCCTGCAGTTGTAGAATATACATTCTATTCATCAGTGTGTAGAACTTCCTATAGGATAGACCACTTGATATGTCATAGAGTAAATGTCACCAAATTAAAAAAAATGAAAATCATACCATGCATCTTTTCTGACCACAAAGGAATAAAGCTGGTAACAAATCAAGAATCTCAAGAACATATGCAAACACCTGGAGATGGAACGATATACTCCAGAATAAACAGTGTGTTATAGAAGAAATCAAAAGAGAAATAAGAAAATTGTGGAAATAAATTAAGAAGACAGTACAACATGTCAAAACATATGGGATTCAGCAAAGCAGTGTTAAAGGGAAATTTATTGCCCAACTAACTGGAAAAACACCAAATAAATGAGCAGTAACTGCATCTCAAGGGCATAGGAAAATAACAACAAACTCTTGGAGACTACCACATTGCCTGAACTTCAGAGACAACCTCATGGTTTGAATTCTGCTAAAGGCATAGATTTCAAAGAACACTTCCTGGCCTGAATTCTGCTGAAGGTATGCTTGGCCATATTGCAAAGGTGATAGTTCAAGTTACGTTAAATGCAAGGGTCATTTCACATGTTGCTGAAGCAGCTAAGAAAATGCTGTGGGCTTTGGTAAACAACAGTGGGACATTCACTCCAGCTAATAACTAATCATCCTCAAGACTCCTACACATTGTGATTGTTCTCTTAATCCCAGCTTCCAAGCAAACAAGTCCTTCCTGTAAGCACCAAAATTCTCCATTGTTCCCTGTTTTACTATGTTTAAACCCCCTTAATTTGAAATCCTGTTTTTATGAAACTGCACATTTTTTATGATTAATTGATCATGTCACCTATGATAATAAATACTTGGAGTAACCAGACACCTGGGCCTCCACCTCCACCTTTGGCAGTAGACAGAACACCCCTGATTTCCTCACATTAAAATCTCTAATCTGAGTCTGCCTCCTGAATCTATGCATATTTCCTTTTCAGGTTAAACTGATACCTTGCTGTGTTGGACATAGCAACAAACCAAACTCAAAATTTGTAGGAGGGAAGAAATAATAAAAATTAAAGAAGAAATAAATAATATCAAAATAAAAAAGATCAGTGAAATGGAGAGGTTTTTTTTAAAAAAAAAAACAAAATTGATACACCATTTGCTCAAATAACCAAAAAAGAGAGAGAAAACCTAAGTCAATAAAATCAGAGATGAAAAGGAGATGTAACAACAGATACTTCAGAAATAAAAAAGAATCATCAGAAATTACTACAAACAGCTATATGCCAACAAATTGGAAATATAGAAAAAATGGATAGGTTCCTACTACAAAAACTGAGTCATAAAGACATAGGAAACCTAAACAGGACAATAATGAAGATGGAGATTGAATCAGTAATAAAGACCCCCCCCCCAACCCTCCTAAAAAACCTAACAAACTCAGGGCTAGATGGCTGTATTGCTGAATTTGTGAATCCCCCCCCCCCAAAAAAAAAATCCTTCAATATGCCAGCATCACCTTAGTTCCAAAACCAGAAAAAAATAAAACAACAAAAGAAAACTATAGCCCAATATCACTGATAAGCTTCGATGCAAACATCCAAAACAAAACACTAGCTAATCAAATCCAACAACACATCAGAAAGATCATTCACCCAGAACAAGAGGGATTTATACCTGGTATGCAGTGATGATTCAACATATGCAAATCCGTTAATCCAAATGCTAACAGATTGAAGAATAAAAACTATTTGATTATCTCACTAGATGCAAAGAAAGCATTTGATAAATATAATAAATATAAATTTACCCATTTTATTTGTGAAATACTTTTCTATATATTCTGGAAATTTTAGCCAGAGCCATTTGGCAAGAAACAGAGATCAAAGGGATATAAATTCAAAATGAGGAAGTAAATTTTTCCCTCTTTGCAGATGATAAGATCCTATATATAGGAAAACAAAAAGACTCCACTAAGAGACTGCTGGAACTCATAAGAGAGTTTGGTAAAATTGTAAGATATAAAATCAACACAAAAAATTCAATAGCCTTTGTATATACAGACAATCCATGGCTGGGAAAGTATGTGTAAGATTTTCCCTATTTACATTAGCTACAAAATGATTTAAATAACTTGCAATAAATTTAACCAAGGATTTGAAAGATATCTACAATAAAAAATTTTTAAATATTAAAAATAGAAATAGAATAAGATACAAAAAAATGGAAAAAATTTCCATGTCCATGGGTTGGAAGGATTAATAGAATTAAAATGTCCACATCACCCAAACCAATTTACAGATTAAATTTGATCCCAATCAAAATACCAATGACATTCTCCTTAGAGATAAACTAGCTAAAATAAATCCCTGGAGAAAGGACAGTCTCTTAAACAAATGGTGCTAGGAATATTGGGTCTTCACATGCAGAAGTATGAAACAAGAACCCTAACCTTATACTTTATACAAAAATAGACTCAAAATGATCAAGGATATTAATCTATAATCTGATACCATAAAATTAACAGAGGAAAATATCAGGAAACTCTGCAAGACATAGGCATAGGCAAAAAGTTCTTGGAAAAGATCTTAGAAGCACTAGCAATAAAAGAAAAAATAGACAAATTGGATTGCATCAAGCTGAGAAGCTTCTGCACTGCAAAGGAAATGCTCAACAAAGCGAGGAGGCAACTTACAGAATGAGAGAAAATATTTGCAAACTGTGCAACTGATAAAGTATTAATATCTAGAATCCATAAAGTGCTCAAGAAACTCACCAACAACAAAATAAAAAAAATCCAGTAAACAAATGGGCAATGGACCTTAGAGCCCTTTCTCTACTGTTGAGGAACAGTGGTTTTTTTTGTTGTTGTTGTTTTTGGTAGAAGAACTGTAATAGAAGACTGTTTAAAAGTCTGAATACTAGACTCTTAGATATTTGATTTGAAAATATCTCTTTATCTGTAGGTTATATCTTCATATTATGATTGTATCCTTTGATGCACACATACTTAATTTTATGTGGCTCCATATGATTTTTGGCGTCAAATCTAGACTCCACTGTCAAATTAAAAGTCATGAATAATTACCTTATTTTCTTCAAAAAATTTAATAGTTTTAGTTTAGTTTTTTTATAGACTTTTAGTTAATTTCTGAATACATGTTGATACAGGATCCAACAGTTTTTTTTGTTTTGTTTTTTGTTTTTTTGCACTTAATCATTCAGCTTGCCTCTGAGCTTAAATGTTTACACTTGTTTCTAGACCCTACTACTTTATCAGATAAGATGTTTATTATCATGCCAGAACCGTATAACTTTTATTAGCTAAAGTTACAGTAAATTGTAAAATACAGATATATGAATTATTTTTACTTTTTTTTATTTTCAAAATATTTTTGGCTATTTGGATCCTCTTGATGTTTCATACAAAGTTTAGAGTAAATTTTTCTAAGATTGAAAATATACCATAGGAATTTATAAGGGATTTCATTTAAATTGTAAATTGGGAGGACATTTGTGTCTTAACACATTAAAACTTCCAACCAATGTGAAAAAAGAGCACTTCAATGTAATTTTTGTGATTATCATAATTGAAAAATATATTTATACTGTATTCTTTTTTATTTGGTAATTACTTTGAGTTCTGTTATTCCACTTACATTTCTTTCTGATGGGTTTACTAGAATTACTTTTAAGAGGATCAATATTAATATGTAGGTATAGATAGTATATATTTTTTATGTTCCCAGCTGTTTGTGGAACATTAATATTAGCAATGGCATTTTATTTGAAGGAAAAAGGGATCAACATTAAATATTTAAAGAATTAAATTTATTTATTTCCATTACTACCATTGGAAATTTCTGGACCTTATGCTAATTTCAATTTTGATTTCTTAGTATAAAATTTTGTCCTTCTTTATCCTTTTAAATTTTTATTTTCATTGAGGTATGTCTCTTGAAGAATTTATTTTTTTATTGAATATTAATTAATCTGCCTCTCTAAATAAAAACATATCTGTAATTACTTTTATAAATTAGGTTTTTTTAAATTTTTTTTTCACAGGCAGAGTTAGAGAGAGAGAGAGAGAGGGAGAGGGAGAGAGAGAAAGGTCTTCCTTCCATTGGTTCACCCCCCAAATGGCCACTACGGCTGGTGCACTGCACCAATCCGAAGCCAGGAGCCAGGTGCTTCTGGTCTCCCATGAGGGTGCAGGGCCCAAGCACTTGGGCCATCCTCCACTGCACTATGAGGCCGCAGCAGAGAGCTGGACTGGAAGAGGAGCAACTAGGACAGAATCCAGTGCCCCAACCAGGACTAGAACCCAGGGTGTCGGTGCCGCAGGCAGAGGATTAGCCTATTGAGCTGCAGCACCAGCCATAAATTAGGTTCTGTTTGGAGAGCATTTATCAAAATAAAGTTGTTACTTTGAACCAACATGTAATTCCCTTCAAGAACAGTAATCCTATGCCTACTCTAATCCCAGTACAGAAGGAAATAAATATATTTATTTTCTTACATGTCTCTATTTTCATTTCTTGGTTGTTATTAATGTAATTTAGGCCTTTGACCTAGTCATAACTCTCAAGCTATTATTTCCTTAGCATCAGACATTGTCTTTCATAATGTACAAGGATAATATTTAAATTTTTATAGGGGTATACCACAAGAATAAAAATAATCATCATGAATTAATGGAAACAGTTATATACCAACAAATTGGAAAATTCTAGAATAAATAAATAGAATTCTGGACATATACAATCACCAAACTAAGTCATGAAGACATAGAAAACCTAAAAAGACCAGCAACCAAGATGGAAATTGAATCCATAATAAAGATCCAGTAAAGAAAAGCCCAATACCAGACTGCTTCACATTCTATCAGACTTTTAAGCAGAACAAATTTCAATTCTTCTCAAGGTCTTCAAAACAACTAAAAGGGAAAAAATCATCTTAATCTGCTTATATGAGGCTCGCATCACCTTAATTCCTAAACCAGAAAAAGAAACAACAAAGAAAGGGAACTATGAATGAATATGACTGATGAATATAGAGGCAAAAACCAACAAAATACTAGCTAATCAAATTCAACAACACATCAGAAGATCACTCACCTCAACCAAATGGGATTTATCCCTGTTATGCAGGGATTGCTCAACATACGCAAATCAATAAATGTGATACATCACATTAACAGATTGAAGAATAATCCAAACAATTATGGAAGGCCTTGATAAAATACAACAGCCTTTCTTAATAAAAAATCCAGACTAATTGGGTGTAGAAGGAATATTTTCCAATACAATCAAGGCAGTTTATGGCAAACTCACAGCCAGCATCTTACTGAATGGGGAAAAGTCAGAAGAATTTCCCTTAAGATCCAGAACCTGACAAGAATGCCCACTTTCACCACTGCTATTCAGTATTATTCAGGAAGGGTTAGCCAAAGCCATTAAGCAAGAGAAAAAAAATCAAAGGACATAAATTGGAAGAAAGTCAAATAATCCCTGTTTGCAGATGGCATGATTCTATATATAGGGGAACCAAAAGACTCCCCTATGAGATAATTGCTATTCATATGAGAGTTTGGTAAAGATGCAGGATATAACACCAACACACATAAATCAGTAGCCTTTGTATACACAGACAATGCCATGGCTAAGAATGAACTTATAAGTTCTTTCCTATTCACAGTAGCTACATAAATATTTAAATACTTTGGAGTAAATTTAACCAAGAATTTTAAAGATCTGTACAGTGAAAATTATTTTAGAAAATTAAATAAATATAAGACATAAAAAATGGAAAAATATACCATGTTCATGGATTGTAAGAATTAATATCTTCAAAATGTCCATACTTCCGAAAGCAATTTACAGATTCAATGTGATCCCAATCAAAATACCAATGACATTTTTCTCAGATCTAGAAAAAACAATGCTAAAATTCACATGGAAACAAAAAAGACCTCAAAAAGCTAAAAAAGTCTTAAACAAATAATAACAAAAAAAGCCAGAGGAATCACAATACCAGATTTCAAGACATACTACAGGGAGATTATAATAAAAACAGCCTGATACTGGCACAAAAAAAGACATATAGACCAATGGAACAGAATTGAAATTGCAGAAATTAATCTATACATCTATAATCATCTAATATTTGACAAACTAGCTAAAATCAATCCCTGGAGAAATTGCAGTCTTCAACAAATTGTGATGGGAAAATTGGATCTACTCATGCAAAAGTATGAAACAAGACCCCCCCCCCCCCCCGCATAACACCATATAAAAAATCAACTCAAAACAGATCAAGGATCTAAGTCTATGAACTAATATTATCAAATTACTAGAGGGAAACTCTGCAATATGCTGGCATATGCCGAAGAGTCCTTTAAATATATCCCAGGAGCATAGGCAATACAAGCAAAAATAAATAAATGGGATTAAATCAAGTTAAGAAACTTCTATACTACAAAAGATACACCCAATGAAGTATAAAGGCATCTGAAAGAATGAGAGAAAGTATCTTCAAATTATACAAATGATAAAGGATTCATATCTAGATTCTATAAAGATCTCAGAAACTCAACAATAACAAAACAAATAATCCAGTTAAGAAATGGCAAAGGACTTGAAGAGACATTTTTCAAAGTATGAGATTCAAATGGCCAACACACATGAAAATGCTCAGGATTACTAGCATTCAGGGAAATGCAAGGAAAAACCACAATGTTCCACCTCACGTCAGCTAGAATGACTATCAGGCAAAAATCAATAAGCAATAAATGCTGGTGAAGATGTGGGAAAAAATGTACCATAATCCACTGTTGATGGGAATGTAAACTAGTACAGCCATTATGGAAGGCAGTATGGAGATTACTCAGAAATCTGAAAAATAGATCTACCATATGATCCAGCCATCTCACTCCTGGGAATTTACCCAACCAAAGAAAATCATCATAGGAATGAGTTATCTTTACTCTCACGCTTATTGCAGTTCAATTCACAATAGCTAAGATACGTAATCAACTCAAATATCCATTAACTGACAACTGGCTAAAGAAATTTTATATATAATCACAATGAAATACTACTCGTAAAAAGAAAGAAATGCTGTCTTTTTCAACAAAATGGCTATAAGAGGAAACAATTGTGCTTAGTAAAATAAGCCAATCCCAAAAAGGCAAATATGCATTTTCTCTGATGGGTGGTAGTTAATATAGAATACAAAAAAAGCACAGGAAATAAGCAGACATTTTGTGATGTGATTGTCATTTTTAGCACTTGTTTATACTCCTGTGTAACTGTGGTCATCTTACTTTTCACTTGTTGAATATTATGGTTAATGGTGAATTAAATGTGTGATTATAGAGTAGATTAAATTATGTCTTTTCAAGAATTAATGAAATGAAAAGAAGGATGAGAAGGAGTAGGGTTGGGGGAAGAGGAAGGAAAGTAGGTTTATCTTCTTAGAACTTATTACCTATACAATACATGAAATCTGTTCTCTCTATATTAATTAAAATGTAAAAAATAAGTAAAAATAAAAATCTTTACAAGAGTGGGTCAGGAAGCTGAATGCATGCAGGCAGGGAGTGAGAAGACCAGAGAAATAAGCCTGTTTAAAGGGACAGCTGTTCCTCAACTGCAGCAGGCCTTGGCAATTCACCCGTTATCTAGATTTTAACGTAAAGTCACCAGATATTTCCAATGTTGGCATCTGTTTCAAAACTGTCTAAAATACAAACAGAATATGTAGGGCTCAAGAATGATCCACAAACGTTCAAGCCTTAACTTTTACTTTATAACATTTGCATTTGGTTTTTCAATCCACCAAAAGTCATTTGCAATTTATTCTCTTTTGAAATGGTTTCAGAGCTCACTCACTGGGATTACCTTAAAGCTAAATCTTCCAATTGTTGAATATTTTAATTTTCATGCTTATTTATTTGGTATATATTCAAGAAAGAAACACATAATTTCAGAACCCTTTCATGCTGAACATTTTAGCCTATTGACTTTGCATATGGATGACGGGTATAGAGTTCTAGTGTTCAACCTGCCTATCTAGGCTCCCTCCAAGTTCTAGATCCATGCTCACTACTCGCATGTAATGTTATCTAGAGGGCTAAGGGTGACTTTTCCAGATAATCTGTTTCCCTGTATTTTTTCTTTGTGCTTGTGGGTTCTTTTTACAATACTTTTAGTCTTCGATACTTTAAATATACAAACTTTTATAATATGCCAAAGTGTGTCTTTTGCTATTTTTCTTCTTTTTTGTCTAGGGTAAGATGAGCCCCTTCCATTTGCAAAGCCTTTCTCCAGTGAAGAAAATTTGTAACCTTGTCTACTATACTTTTTTTTTTTTTTTTGACAGGCAGAGTGGACAGTGAGAGAAAGAGACAGAGAGAAAGGTCTTCCTTTTCCGTTGGTTCAACACCAAATGGCTGCTACAGCCGGTGCGCTACACCGATCCGAAGCCAGGAGCCAGGTGCTTCTCCTGGTCTCGAGGGTGCAGGGCCCAAGCACTTGGGCCATACTCCACTGCCTTCCCGGGCCACAGCAGAGAGTTGGCCTGGAAGAGGGGCAACCGGGACAGAATCTGGCAACCTGACCAGGACTAGAATCTGGGGAGCCAGCACCGTGGGCAGAAGATTAGCCTACTGAGCCGTGGTGCTGGCCAATCTACTATATTTCTGAAAAGTATTTCTATGACATTTATCCTGGTCTCTTACTCAGGGTCATGAATTATCCATAAGTTGTAGTTAATTTTCTATCCATTAATCCATCCCATTTTTTGTTCTACTGCATTAATACAGAATGCCTATGATCTTTCCTTACACAAATGTGTTTGATAACACTTTCTCCTGCTGCCACTACTACCGTTGAATATTCACCTGGGACATTTCAATTTCTATCACTTTGTCTTTAAGCTGTTTGTATTTTTGTATTTTATTATCTCATTTTCATTTTCTGTTTGAGAGAGTTTAGGTTCTACTGAGGACTACAAAATGTTGATTTCTTACGATTGCTTCTATTCCTTCAACATGCTATTTTTTAATAAAATACTTTCTCTTAAATAATATGTTTCTCTTTCTGGATTATAAAAAAAGAAAAGGGTAAATATTTTCATAAACTTCATATTGTTGGGATCTGCCTTATTTATTCTCCTGGAGGAAAAAGAACGTGAGAGGGCTCTAAGAACGTAAGATAAGCCTAAGATAAAGGTGCAGGTGATGCAACTTTATGTTCTAGTAATATTCAGAGTGTGGTAACTGAGCAGCAGATGTGGAAAAACCTATTAGGGGAACTCTCACTACTTATTTTCTTAATTAGATTTGGTGAAACCACAGGTCATTTTTGCTAAACAGCTTTATGGAGATACAATTCCCAAACCCTACAGTTCATAACTTTAATGTGCACAAATTGATATTTTAGTGTGTTCACGAGTTATGAATCTATTAAGACCATCTCCAATCTTCTGATCTTTTTCTCAGCCTGAACTCCAAGGGCATGTTATTCACATGTCTGGCCTTCTTAGTGTTCCTGTTCAGAGAAGTTGTGTGTAGATGGGTTTTTTTGAGGGGGAGGGAGGCTGGGGACAGGGAGGAAGGCTATCATTTACATTCACCTTTGGGTTTCTCAATGCAACTATGGCCAGATACATCTCACAGCAGCCAAAAAGTTCTGAGTGGAGCTGTTTCTATCTGCTTTTATTCTTTCAAAACAACGAATTAGGTGTTGGTGGGCTTCTGCTAAAGTGTTTTCAGGAATAGAAGCTAAAATCAGTCCTCAGCTTTCTCCATCCAGTGACCGCTGCCCTGAGATGTGTGTGACATTGGATTGCACCCTATCTAAGCACTGAGAGAAAAGAGGAATTTGTTTTATTTTATATGACTTTGGTTGTTTCTGATGGTCTCTCAATGTAATGAGGAAAAGGAGACAAATTAGATGTGTCTAGTTTGTCATTTCTCTCAGATATTTTAGGATAATTTTATAAGTTCACATTTAAGATGTAATTAAAGTATACTTTAATGATCTCTATATTTGGTATTACAAGTATTGAACCCACACACAGAATAAACACAGTAAAAGTTAATATTTTTTCCATTTTGCTGCAGTGACAAACTTAAATATAAGGTAACTTTTTTTTTTCAAGGGAGAGATATTGCTCAAGCTAACATTTTCTTAAGGAACAACAGATTTTCAATGAATGCACAACAATACATTAAAAAAATGAAGAAAAAGAATTGAATGCCATTTCTTACCTTGATTTAAAGGAATAATTTTCAAAATTCTCCAAGTTCTAACAATTTCAAGCTTTAGAATCAAGTTTAGAGGTGAATATCTTGCTAAAAGCCTGTAGAATTAAATCATAGTTACTTAGAAGTCATATTAGGTTTATATCACCTATCTTGGACATTTTATACTTTTTTGAAGTAATTTTTAAAATTACTTATCTAGACATTTCCTTTGCTCACATTACACTATTTTTTCAAATAATTTCATTATTGATTGGAAGACAAAGATAGGCACAGTGTGAAGTACCCAGGCAACCATTAATTTCCAAGCTTAAATTAAGAGTCTATGAAAATTTCACATTGTGAATAACTTAATTTCAATAATAAGTCAAATATTTTATATTATATTCATGAATTTTATCTACTAAAATGTAATTAAGAAAAAACAATGGCAAGTTTGTAAAAGAATGATATTTAAGTATTTAAACTGATGAGGATGATGGTAATTATGGTGATGATGACAGTGAACAGTGATGACAGTAGGAGGCATTATGTGCATTGGTTAAATTAAGGGTTTAGATTTGATTCGGACTACCTGTACAGAATCTGAGGCTCCATAATCAACTAGCTGTATGGCATCTGCTAATTACTCAAACTTTCTTGCCTCAGTTTCCTCAATTGTAAAGTGGGATTAATAATACTTCCTGATTCTAGGGATTTTTCTTTGGGATTAAATGAATTAATAGAGGCAAAATATAGAGAAATGCAACTGGCACATAGTGAAGACTCTATACATGTTATTTAAGCTAACAGCAATAGCCACAATAGCAGAGCCAATGGTAGTAATAGTTTAAAATACAACCATAATCATAATAGCTACTATTTTAATTGCTCAACACAAAGTAGATCCAATTTATGCCCTTTATAAATGCTACTTTTAATAGAAAAATCTACAAATAACATAGCATTTAACATTTTTAACAGGAGTTTGATATTAGTGATAATTTCCACAAACAAAAAACAGAAAACACTATATACAAGCATTGAATAGGCAGGAACTCATTAGAATTACATGTAACACTCTAGATATGTGTGTTTAAAATATCTTGTTCTAGTATCTGACATATTGACATATTTACTTGTGATAAGTAATGCAGCTAAATTAAATGTAGCATGGAGCAAAGAATCAAATATGGTAGAATTTTCTCCTAATTCTTCAGAGAATTCTATGCTCACAGAAAAAAAAAGAATCCCTTGAAATAAACAAACTCTACCTATAATTCTTCCTTAAAATAGGAAACAGAAAATATCACATACCTTTTATTTTCACATTTTCTGAGGACAAACTCAGGGACAGCAGCCTGAGAGAACTCACTATGACTTCCACTTATGAAGAACTGTTCAGCTGCTAATACTTTGCAGGCACAAATCTGTGTAGATCTCAAGTATTTTTTTTAATAAGAAGATTGCTTAGCAGATGTTTAGGTGATTATAGTTGAAAGATATACTCACTCAAACAAAGTTACACTGAAATCGAGCCAGTTCCACGGATCACCAACAAAAGAAAAGGATCCTGCACAGATGCCTCTTGCAAGCAGTTTTACAAATATTTCAAATGTGTAAACTCCAAGCAACGTATTCCTGCAGAAAGTTTTTCATATAAATATTCAATCTGATAATAATACATTTTCAATTCTGAATGTTATATCCATGATAACTATCTATCTTGTATTTGAAAATAAGTATCAGAAATGTGGGGCTGGGTATGTTTGTCAAGCTACAACCTGCCATCAACCAACCAGACAACAATCAGAAAATCAGGTGTCCCTGAAATCTCAGCACAGGACTTCCTGCCTATTCGCTCCTAGGATGGGCGATCTTGTGATACTGGCCATGGAATTTGACAGCCAAGTTCCAAAGTCAACTAGTTTTAAAAATAGAGTTAAATCTCAGAAGGTAATGTGAAATTTCCTAGAAAATTGAATAAGCCAGTCAATCACTGTAGTCTAATGCAAGTGAGACTAATCACATCCCTCAGGAAGACAAAAGAAGTAGAACAGAAAGGAAGAGAAACTATTTCTTCATGAAAGAAAGAAAGAAAAGTTATTTGAATTAGAATCAATCACATGTGGAGTAGCTATAGTAAAGACCTGAGGCCCTGAAACATTAATCATTAATAATCCAATATGAAATAAAATCATACTTGTTTATCATAGGTAGAAACCTATGGCTAAAGACTCAAATGTTTATATTACATTAATCTAATCTGTCGGGAAATCAAACTAAATTTTAAAATAATAAAAGGGTAAAAACAAAACCTAAAATTTATGAATCAAAATATGTGTATATTTGTTTTCAATAGGAAAATTCATTCACTATGATATATTTAAATTTTTACACTGTAGATCTTTAAAATATAATTATTATAAATGTTTAATTGTACAATGTCATCTTATACAGTATGTTATATATTTTAATATATTTTAAAAGAATGTTTCTTCATTTTCAATTACCTTTTTATACAGAAGATCAATTTAGTATATACTAAGTAAAGATTTCAACAGTTTGCACCCACACAGAAACACAAAGTATAAAGTACTGTTTGAATACTAGTTTTACCATTAATTCACATAGTATAACACATTAAGGACAGAGATCCTACATGGGGAGTAAGTGCACAGTGACTCCTGTTGTTGATTTAACAATTGACACTCTTGTTTATGACATCTGTAATCACCCAAGGCTCTTGTTATGAGCTGCCAAGGCTATGGAAGCCTCTTGAGTTTGCCAACTCCAATCTTATTTAGACAAGGTCATAGTCAAAGTGGAAGTTCTCTCCTCCCTTCAGAGAAAGTTACCTCCTCCTTTGATGGCCCATTCTTTCCACTGGGAT
This sequence comes from Oryctolagus cuniculus, assembly GCF_964237555.1. NCBI lineage: Eukaryota > Metazoa > Chordata > Mammalia > Lagomorpha > Leporidae > Oryctolagus > Oryctolagus cuniculus. The sequence continues at coordinate 74,908,053 of NC_091434.1, read as the reverse complement.
CTCACTCACAGAGATCTTTCATTTAGGTCATTTTTTTTTCTTTTGCCATAGTGTCTTGGCTTTCCATGCCTAAAATACTCTCATGGGCTTTTTAGCCAGATCCAAATGCCTTTAGGGCTGATTCTGAGGCCAAAGTGCTGTTTAGGACATCTGCCATTCTATGAGTCTGCTGTGTATCCAGCTTCTCATGTTGGAACTGATACTACTATCAGTTAGTATTAGCAGACACTACTCTTGTTTATGTGATCCCTTTGACTCTTAATCCTATCATTACGATCAATTATGAACTGAAACTGATCACTTGGACTAGTGAAATGGCATTGGTACATGCCACCTTGATGGGATTGAATTGGAATCCACTGGCATGTTTCTAACTCTACCATTAGGGGTAAGTCCAATTGAGCATGTGTCAAACTGTACCTCTCCTCCTTTTCTTTTTCCCACTCTTATATTTAAAATATATATTTAATATATTTTAAAATAATGTTAAAAAGTAAAATAATTATATATGACATTTTAAACAGTAAAATTGTATAACTTACTCTACTGCTGTTCCCCATTTTGGCATATTAGTCATGGACAAAAATGTGCAATCAATAAGGACACAAATTAAAATTAAATATTGGAAAAATGTAGGTTACAGTCAAGGAAAAATGAGTAATGCATAATACTGGAAAATACATTTCTGTGATCTATTTATATTTGTGTAAACACATGAGGTAAAATGTTTTTCTATACATTTGAAAATATGTACTCTTACTGAAAATAATGGAGATTAATATTTGCTAATACTTACTAATATTTGCACAATAGAAAATATACCTTATGTATATTTTCAAATATGATACATTTAAATTGAGATATAATATGGCCTTAGATGAAATATCAATTGGAAACAGAAAAATACTGGAAAATCATCAAATAGAATAGTTACAGTTTAAAGTACAGGTAACAAAAGGATATGGATGTACCAAAACCTTTATAGTTGTTCCTCTAACAGAGTTGAAAGGAGATAACGTACAAAAGAGGGAAACAGCATTGAATCTGAAGATTGTTCTCTTTTTATTTAATACCATGAAAGTCTGTAAAAAGAATAAATAAAAGTGAAAACTATAATCTTTTCAATTATATAACATATTTCCAATGATCATTGTGGTCTTGGGTCTAACAGTTGAGATTTTCTTATTTTTGATATTCTCTTACAGACTAAGTCAAATGGATACATTTCTAAATTAATTTCATTACTGTTTAGGCATATCTATTTATCCATCATAATTATTTTGCTTTGTTACCAGTGTTGTACCTGAGAAAGTCATTTTCAATGTACCTCACTGTCAGGTCTCTTCACAGAAGTAACAGAATAGGAAGAGCACTATATCCTTGTGGTTAAATGAGATGAATTCCATAGTACCAGAGGTGGTATATCTTAGAAACTGATGTAAGTAAACCACTTCATTTTGTTGCAGAAAAAAATCAAACCAGACCACAATAGTAAAAAGATTTAATATACTGTAATATTCTTCCAAGTGGAAAAATGGAATTATTAGTCAGATAAATCCTGCTGCTACTGCTTAGGTTTGTTTTCTCTGCTCTGAGAAACTGCTAGAATACAGGCCTATTAACTTCAGATTCTCTCTCTCTCTCTCTTTCTGTCTGTCTCTATCATCTCTTATCCTTCACATTCCTGATTCTGACACTCTCTTCCATGAAATAGTAATTTAGAAATGTGACAATTCACTGGCCAGCACTGTGGTATAGTAGGTTAAGCATCCACTTGCAGTACCAGCAATCCACAGGGGCAAGGGTTCATGTCCTGGCTGCTCTACTTCTGATCCAACTCCCTGCGGACAGACTGGGAAAGCAGTAGAGGATGGCCCAAGTGTTTGGGCCCCTGCACTGATGTGGAGGACCCAGAAGAAGCTCCTGGCTCCTGGCTTCAGATCAGCCCAGCTCTAGCCATTGTGGCCATTTGGAGGAGTGAACCAGCAGGTGAAAAAAATCTTTTTCTCTTCCCTTCTCTCTCTAACTCTGCCTCTCAAGTAGAGAAATAAACCTTTTTTAAAAAAATAACTATGACAATTTAAATTTACTTAAACATTACATTAATCACATCAGTCATTTGATCATGTTAAATCCATGTTAACATCTCTATTATCTCATCTTATTTCCCCAAATTTGCCAACACAGCTAAGTTCCCAGTTACACACCATTTGGTCTTTTCCTCATTCCATAACCAATTCTTGTTCTAATGTGTTCATAAAAGATCTTTTGTCTTATTAAAATTTGAAGTGTTCCTCAAGGCATAACACAAATATTACTTTCTTAATGAACACTTGAAGCTTCATCTGTTCTTACAGATCTCTGTCTTTTCTGAACATACTTATGCTCATATTAAATATTTTGTTCTTCATTTGAGACTTACAGTAGTAATAGGTGCGTCAACTCACTTGGGAGACAGTATGAATACATGAATGAATAAGAAATGATTGAATTTTCTTTCCTAATTTCTGTGTAAACTCATAAAATAGAACATTTTTAATTGATATGAATAATCTACACATTATATTCTCTCTTAAATATTGACAGCATTGTGGCACAGTAAGACTCTGCACGCAATGCCTGCACCCTGTATGGGCATTGATTCAAGCTGTGGCCTCCACTTCTGATCCTGCTTCCTGGTAATGTGCCTAGGAAAGCAAGAGAAGACAGCCCAAGTGTTTGGCCTCCTGCAACCACATGGGAGACCTGGAAGAAGCTCTTGACTGCTGGCTTTGCCCTGGTCCAGCCCTGACCATTTTTTTTGGCTATTTGGGGAGTGAACTAGCATATGGAAGATTTCTCTCTCACTCTATCTTGCCTCCTCTCTCTCTATCTCATCATTTAGATTAAGGCCTACCAATACCTATAATAAGAAGTAAAGTAATCCAACCTAAATCTATACAATTAAGTAAGATATCAATTTGATAAAATCTCAAATATATATATATATATCCCCAAATTAAAATATCCTTTTAAAGTTTTGCAAAATTTAAAATGAGGTGTTTATCTGTCCTTCAATACCTTTTTATGTCTTACATCAATTACCTCTTTTTTTTTTTTCATTTCTAGAAACACAATACAAATGGAATCACAACTATTTCAATGAATTCTTACATTTTTTCCCTTGTAGTAGGGGTCCACGTCTTCCAATGGCTCTGACACCATTCCTCGAGAAAGATTTCCATAAATAATTGGAAGCTCTTTGCCATCTTGCAAGTCAGGGTTTGGCTTTAAATCTTCTTCATGTTCCTCACTGTGGTTTTTAGCAATGTGCTGTTTTATGACTTCAAGAGATTCTCTGGTGAAGGGGACAAGGCCCCCAGGTTCTGAGGGAGCCAGCATTTACAATTTTGTACCTGTAAGAATTTAATATTCTTCAGTACTACACAAAAGCTGAGTAGTACATTAAGAAAAGCTTTAAAATTATAGGATGCTGGGGTCTGAAAAATAGATACCAACAAACTATGAATAAAGACTTTTAAAGAACACAATCCTACATTTTGTAGAAATCTATGTTGTACTACTTAGGTTTCATTATACTTTATATTAGACTTACCTTGTAATTTCACGAGTCAATCTGCTTCATTACCCATCTCTTAAACACTATTTTACTGAAATTGGTGTTTCAACTTCTGCATTCTAACAAGACTGGTACAGATGTCTTTTTATTTTTCTGCCCAAATATAATTGCTTCACATAAGCTGCATATCACAATGGATTTTTTTTTCTAAACTTTACTGGCTGTAGGACTTACTCTCCTTTATATCTTTTGATATTTCTGATTATTTACCTTGGCTCAACTTTAATATGGATAAAATTTTGAGCCAGGACAAATAATCTTAATTAAAATTTTATCTCTGATATCCCTCAGAGTTCTGTCTTCCTTCTCTGTGTTATCCACCTCTTTGATGAATGCATAGATAAGCAAATAATTTTAATTACTCTTTCCATATGTCTATTTACCAATTACAATTCCCAAAACATTTTCTTCCCCCAGATGTCCTTCATCAATAGCAGGAACTTAACAGCAAAAAACAAAAATCATTGTCATTATCCATGACTAAAATCATTATTCAACCTCCAAATATAGAAAAAACAAAAAGTCATTACCTTGAAAATTGTTTCCAAAATTTTTCTATTATCAATTCCCTTTACACAAAATAACTTTCTTCCCATAAATTTTCATTAGGTATTTTGAATACTATCCATTTATATACCCAATTGAAAGCTGTCAGTCTTGTAATTTTATATTTGGGATATATTTTATATTTGGGATATATATTTTGGCAGTCTTCATATATTTAAACTCTAGTCTTCATCTGTTTCAAGTCATTCTGCAGGTCACTTGAAATAATATTTATATAATTATACATATATTATAAATTATATAATTTATATATTATATAATATATATATGATATATATTTATATATACAATGTATATAATATATAATTATATAATTATATATTTTATAATATAATTAATTATATAATTATATATATTATAAATTATGTAATGATAAATTATATTTATCAAATATAATTTCATGCAAAAATTCATTCAGTAACCTTACTGTTCAAGATACACTACTTTGTATTGAATTGTTACAGTCCCATTCTTATCAATATTTATTCAAGTGATCCTTTATAATGTTAATTTAATGATTTTAATTGGGCTGATGCTGTAGCATAGTTGGTAAAGCCACGGCCTGCAGTGCAGGCATTCCATATGGGCATCGGCTCGAATCCTACCTACTCCACTTCCAATCCAGCTCTCTGTTGTGGCCTGAGAAAGCAGTAGAAGATGGCCCAAGCCTTGGACCCCTGAACCCGCATGGGAGACCTGGAAGAAAGCTCCTATCTCCCGGCTTTGGATTGGCCCAGCTCCAGGCCATTGTGGCCATTTGCGGACTGAACCAACAGAGGGAAGCTCTTTCTCTGTCTCTCTGCCTCTGCCTCTCTGTAACTCTGCAAATCTTAAAAATTAATTAATGTCCATTAAATGGTCCAGTTTAATGATTTTCCTTTATTTACTTGCCTAATCTTCCTTTGTAAGTTTATTATTTTAATTAAGGAGAAGAAACTTTGTACTTTATAATGTGCCATTGTATACATTTGTGTTTTGTCTCTCGCAGTGCTTGTACTAGCGGAATTCCCTGTGTAACATATTCCCAAGAGAATCGCATCACATATATACATACATACATACATACACACACACACACACACAATATAGCACACACACATACATTTCAAGACAAAATTTTCCTCGGCCGGCGCCGCGGCTCACTAGGCTAATCCTCCGCCTAGCGGCGCCGGCACACCGGGTTCTAGTCCCGGTCGGGGCGCCGGATTCTGTCCCGGTTGCCCCTCTTCCAGGCCAGCCCTCTGCTGTGGCCCGGGAGTGCAGTGGAGGATGGCCCAGGTGCTTGGGCCCCGCACCCCACGGGAGACCAGGAGAAGCACCTGGCTCCTGGCTCCTGGCTCCTGCCATCGGATCAGCGCGGTGCGCCGGCCGCATCGCACTGGCCGCGGCGGCCATTGGAGGGTGAACCCACGGCAAAGGAAGACCTTTCTCTCTGTCTCTCTCTCTCTCACTGTCCACTCTGCCTGTCAAAAAAAAAAAAAAAAAAAAAGACAAAATTTTCCAATATTGTGGACAATTGTGTCACTTAAAACTTTAATGTTATGGCCGGCGCCGCGGCTCACTAGGCTAATCCTCCGCCTAGCGGCACCGGCACACCGGGTTCTAGTCCCGGTTGGGGCGCCGGATTCTGTCCCGGTTGCCCCTCTTCCAGGCCAGCTCTCTGCTGTGGCCCGGGAGTGCAGTGGAGGATGGCCCAGGTCCTTGGGCCCTGCACCCCATGGGAGACCAGGAGAAGCACCTGGCTCCTGGCTCCTGCCATCGGATCAGCGCGGTGCGCCGGCCGCAGCGCGCCGGCCGTGGCGGCCATTGGAGGGTGAACCAACGGCAAAAGGAAGACCTTTCTCTCTATCTCTCTCTCTCTCTGTCCACTCTGCCTGTCAAAAAAAAAAAAAAAAACTTTAATGTTTTACTTGCCTAGTAAATAAAAATAAGAAAAAGATAAATTAATTAATATTAATAAGATAACACTCATTACAAGAACCAGATTTCTCCTACTAACTTAGGTAAATGGTGGAGAAAGAGATTTTTATATATACAAAAGGCAATCTCATAGACAAGAACATATGTCGCTCCCCCTCTTCGTGGAGGAACGACACAGGACCCTGCCTAGGTTTCCTATCCGAGTCACGGCACCATTATGTCGCTCCCCCTCTTCGCGGAGGAGCGACACTAAACCCTGCGCTGTTCTTTTGTCTGCTCGGCCCTCCCCGGATTTGCTGCTGGTTCTTCCCGGGTTGGCTACCGTCCCTTCCACCTCCGTGGAAGGGCGGTTCCCCCTGCCACTTTCCCCACTTCTGCGGGGGAGCGGCACACCGCCGGCCGGCTCTCTCGGGGGCTGCACAGGTGTTCCTCAGGTGTTCCTGGTGCATGTTGTCTCTCTCCTCCTTTATAGTCCTCTTCCACCAATCCCAACTCTGCTACCCACACGCCGAGTACGCTGCTCTCCTCCAATCAGGAGCAGGTCCTACAGTTTATTGGTTGAACTGGAGGCAGCTGTGTAGAAGCTGTTTTACTCCTCTCCCAGCGCCATATTGTGGGAGAGCAGATGCACAGAATAAGTCTTAATTCCAGTAACTTAGTCTAGTCTGAGTTGCTCCCCACAAACATATATTACATTTCTGTCATAAATATGCTAGGGAAAAGGAATAGTAAAAATGGGAAATCAAATACTGGGGTGACTACTTACTTAAATAAAATATTTTTTGGGGATTTGCTTTAGTTTTTATGTCTGTTCCATTCTATCTGAAGAATACTTCCTTTACTTGTTTCTAAAAAGGCACAGACACTAAAAATGTTATCAGAGCCTTAACATTATTTGATTTTTCAGTTTAATTTTTATTATATGCCTATAACCCAGTTCTCAAAAATATAAACAACAATTCAATGCAATTATCCTGGCCCAGTCTAGCAATTCATTTTCCCTTGTAATAGTCATTTAACAATGGAAAGGTACAATTTTTTGCCAAAGAAATGGCTGCTTATGTCCAAGTTCTTCAAGAAACATTTCAGATAGGATGTAAAGCAATTCTAAAGAGAGCAGTAGGGCTGCAACGAACATTGAAGGCAGATATCCCCTCAAAAGACTGATGTATTTCCTTTAAATAAATACCTTGTAGTGAGATTTCCAGCTTGCATTGTTTTATTTTTATTTATTTATTTTAGGAACCTCAGTACTATTTTCCATAGTGGCTATTCCAATATAAATTCTTACTATCATCATTTGAAAGTTCCCCTTTTTCCAAATCTTCACCAGCAATTGTTGTTTTTCCATTCTATTTGATATGAGGTGACACCTCATTGTGGTTTTAATTTGCATTTACCTGATGATTAGAGTGAACATGATTTCATGTACTTGTTGGTCAACTGTATATCTTTTTTTTGAGAAATGTGAGTTCAAGTATTTCACCCATTTTAAACTGTTTTATTTGCTTTTTTGCTACTGAGTTGTTAGAGTTCCTTAAGATGTGGTACATGTACATAGTGGAATATTACTGAATCTTAAAAAATGAAATCTTTTCACATGTAGTAAAGTACAACAACATAAAGGGCATGATGCTAACTGAAATAAGCCAGGCACAGAAAGGCAAAATTCTGTAAAACCTCACTCACTGAGGAATCTATGATTGCTGATCTCAACAGAAGTGCCAAGCAGAGGAGTGCTCACCAGAGAATGGGAAGAACAACAGAGAAGGACTAAGAGGCAGGGATTGGTCAATGAGTACAAAATCAGTTAGATATGAAGAACAAGTTCTAATGTTCTAAAGCATGGAGGGATGACTATAGTTTACAATGTTATAGTTTATGTTTTCCAAACAACTAGAAGAGAATTCTGAATGTTTTCACCATAAAGAAATGATAAAAATTTGAGAGGATGAGCATGCTAAATACCACAATTTGCTTATGACATGATGCAAACATGTGTCACAAAATCACACTGTATCTCAAGCATGCAGCACTACCATATTCCAATTAGACACAAAACCAAAGAAAGAGAGAAAAATATGGATTAGGAAGATTGGCAGATGGCTACTTGGAGTTCTCTTCCCAGATTAGTGGTATAAAATTGATTATTTATCATATTAAAATGTACTTACTGTCTAGCATCTTGCTCTATATCCTGCACAAAATTACATACTTGTTAAACATTGGCTAGCATTCAGTCATTTACATAGTATACACCTACAAATAAAGAGGCATACAATTAATGTTCAAGGAGAGCTAAAATGCTATCAATAAATACAGTTTATAAGAAACTGGTTTTCTCCTACATATGAAATATTTTTCCCTTAAAGTATTGAATATGGAACAGGCATTTGGTACAGTGGTTAAGATGCCACTTGGGATCCTTACACCCATGTCAGAGTGCCTGATTTAAGTCCCAACTCTGTTTCTGATTCCAGCTTCCTATTGATGCTGGAAGGCAGCAGGTAATAGCTCAAGTACTTAGGTTCCTGTCACCCATATGGGAGATTTTACTGATTTCTCTGTTCTTGTCTTTGGTCTTGCCCAGTCCTGGCTATTTTTGGCATTTTTCCAGTGAATCAGTGACTGGAAGATGCTTCTCCTTCTGCCTGCCTTTCAAATGCACTTTAAAATTAAAAAAAAAATGCAGGAAAATATTTAATGAGCCTTTCAAAATTATATTCCTTACACAGAGATCCTTGAATATAATTTATTAATGGCTTACTGTCATCATTACACACATTAATATATTAAGATATACTATAGTGATGCTCCCAAAGGTATCTACTGAATGATCCTGTTATGCTTTTAGAGTTCTTCTGTTTCCCGATTTAGCAATAAATTGGAACTTGATAGTGTGTTGCTACTTCTTTTTAAGATTTTTTTATTTATTTGAAAGGCAGAGTTACAGAGAGTCAGAGGCAGAGAGAAAGAGAGAGGTCTTCCACTCGCTGGCTCACTCCCAAGATGGCCTCAATGGCTGGAGTTGTGCCGATCCAAAGCCAGGAGCCTCCTCCAGGTCTCCCACACAGGTGCAGGGGCCCAAGGACTTGGGCCATCTTCCACTTCTTTCCCAGGACATAGCAGAGAGCTGGATCAGATGTGGAGCATCTGGGACTTGAACCAGCGCTTATACGGGATGCCGGCACTACAGGAAGCCGTTTTATCTGCTATACCACAGTGCAGACCCCATGTTGCTATTTCTAATATGCTTCTTGTATTATTGAAATTGAAAACAAATTCTGGGTAAAGAGCTAAATGCTGATTTTCCTTTTAAAAATACATTCATTTTTGACAATTATTGGCACATTAGAGATATTTTACTTTACATGAACCAATCTTGTTTATGCTTTATTTGCTCACTACAGATTTTGATTATTTAAAATATACTTGGACTTCAGTGATTCAGTTTATAAAACACCTTACCATATGATAAATATTTGCTGGATAATATTTTTTAAGATAGTTATACAAGGCTGAGAATCTTTTTTCCAAAGACTGCCTACCCAAAAAGACAAATATATGTTTTCTCTAATATGTGGCAGTTAATACAGAATAACAAAAAACCCAATGAATAAGAATAAAATGACATCTTATGATTTGATTTTTCATGATAGCCCTTGTCTATATTCCTGTGGAAAAAATGGTCTTTCCACTTTTTACCTTTTGAACGTTATAATTAGTGATGTATTTTGCCTTTGATTATAAAGCAAATTGAAAGTATGTTATTGCAAATAAAAAGGGGGAAAAAGAAATAAGGGAATGAGGGGATATTGTGGGAGGGAAGTATACTTATCTTCTTAACATTTTATCTTTGAGTTGCTGGAGCCGTGGCACAGGTTAAGCCTCTGCCTGAGGAACCAGCATCCCATATGGACAAGGGTTCGTGTCCCGGCTGCTCCACTTTTGGTTCAGCTCTCTGCTTAAAGCCTAGGAAAGCAGCAGAAGATGGCCCAAGTGCCTGGGCCCTTACACCCACGTAGAAAACCTGGAAGAAGCTCCTAGCTCCTAGCTTTGGGTTGGCTCAGCTCCAGGCATTACAGCCATTTGGGGAGTGAACCAGTGGATGGAAGAGACCCCTCTGTCTGTAACTCTGCTTCTCAAATAAATAAATAAAGCCCAAAAAAGTATCTGTGAAATACACAAAATCTTTAGATTAATAACATTTTTAAATAAAATAATGAAATAATTTAAAAATGTTTAAAATATTTCTGACCAATGGATAATACACACTCAGATCCTTTTTATTGTATATGACTTACTGGATATGTCAACAATTTAGGTTTTGGTAGAGAAACAGCCTAGCAAAAATAAACAAAACAGCTAACATCATGAACTCTGAAATTAGAAGGGCATGCACTCAAAATCCCCAAATCTAATCCTGATACGATGAGGGGCTTCAGTCACATTATTTAATGTCCTTGTACTTGTTTTCTCTGTCATAATATTGAGATTTCTCCTTGGATTAAATAAGGATAATATAAAATAATATGAATTAAAATACATACTTCAATGATTGGCAAATAATATTTGGGAAATAAACATGAATTTTTAATTTTGATAAAATCAGAATTGTGGACCAAATCTAAAACATATAAGAGAAATATGTATAAGAGTTAAAATTCAGACTAGAATAACCCACTTGTACCAGTATAGTAGAGAAGATATATGCTTTTGTATCACAGAAAAGTATAGGGGAGGGGCTGGTGCTGTGGCATAGTGGGTAAAGCTGCAGCCTGCAGTACTGGCGTCCTATATGGGTGCCGGTTCAAGTCCCGGATGCTCCACTTCTGATCCAGTTCTCTGCTATGGCCTGGGGAAGCAGTAGAAGATGGTTCAAGTGCTTGGGGCTCTGTGCCTACATGAGACCTGGAAGAGTCTCCTAGCTCTTGGCTTCAGATCAGTTCAGTTCTGGCTGCTATAGCCATTTGGGAAGTGAACCAGTGGATGGAAGACACCCCCCGCCCCGCCTCTGCCTCTTTCTCTCTGTTATGCTATCTTTCAAATAAATAAATAAATCTTTAAAAGAAAAAAAAGAAAAGTACAAGGGGTTCACTTAACACTAATTGCAACACCAATCAATACTGCTGTGTGTCTGCTAAGACAACTAATATGAGCTTTGTCCACGTGGAAGGGAGATGGAGGAGCCAATCTTTTTCTACTCAGCTATAACCCACAATCATCACCCAAAAAGGGTTTGTACAAAAACTGAGATTCTTCAAACGGGACCAGAATGCTGAGTAAAATAAAATGCCACCATACACAGAGAAGGTAAGAGAATGTGTATAGTTTGAGGCAGAAAAGATCCAAATGAAACCTCATTGTTTCCAAGTATCTGAATGATTCTAATAAAGAAGGGAAATTAGACTTTGTCACAATTCACAAAAGATGAACTCAGGTCATTTAGCTGAAGCCAGAACAGATTTGGATAAAGAAATAATGACCCATCTAAATATCTGTCAAACATGGAATGTCGATTTGGGCATCAGAACTTCTACTTTCCTCGCTAGTAGTGTGGAAGTATGCACTTGTTGACAGTAGTATTGGATGATATCAATGGGACCAAATGCTGACTGGTAGCATTAAAACCTTAATATTTTGTAACCTTCTTATGTAAAGTTCCTTGGATGGAATTTGTTGTGCAATATTACATAATTTAAAAATTTGCACTTTACTATTAGCTAAAACAAACTCATTCAGCATTGAATTAAAAAGCCTTGTATGTCTTTTCAGATAACAATTAAAGTAATTCTTATGCTTCATATTTTGAGATCAATTCTGATGGTTAATAAACATTATTAAGTTTGTATATGTTAAGAATAATTTTCCATAAGGGGTGGATATTAGGTTTGCTGATGAAAATGTCTGTATCTCATGTCAGACTACTTGGGTTCAATTCCTGGTTCTGTCTCCTGATTGTGTTCCCCACCAGTGCAAACCCTTAAAGGAAGAAGGTGGTGGCTCAAATATTGGGTCCCTGCTTCTCTCATGAGAGATCTTGATTTGAGTTTCATTCTCCCAGCTCCAGCCTTGGACATTGCAGGCATTTGGGAAATGAGTCAATGGATGGGAGCTCACTCTCTGTCTTTTTTTTCAAGGGAGAAAAGGAATATTGTCTCTCAGAGTGTACATCCCACATTGGGGCACCCGAGTTTTGAGTCCTCGCTCTGTTCCTGATTGCAGCTTCCTTGGCAACAGCTGACAATTCAACTAAGTTTGGTCCCTGTCACCAAAATAAAAGACCGGGTTTGAGTTTCCGGCACCTGGCTTTGGCTATTGCAGGCATTTGGGGAGTGAATCACTGGATGGGAGATCTCCTTGTCTCTGTTTCTTAGATCTTCAAGTAAATAAAGTGAAAGTAGAATTGGCCACATTTCTACAAAACAAAATCAATGTGACCATTATTGAAAATAATTCAGACATCTTTCACTGAAATCTTAGGATTCATTTTGTCAGCCAATCTTATTGAATCACCCAAATATAAACCCCCCTTGCTTTTTCTGTTACCACCTCATAGTAAAATCATCTTTGATTCCTCCATATTTTTCTACCAACCAACTAAGACAGTTTAAAACATCACTCAATGGGGCTGGTGCCATGGCTCATTTGGTTAATCCTCCACCTGCAGCGCCAGCATTCCATATGGGCGCCAGGTTCTAGTCCCGCTGGCTCCTCTTCTAGTCCAGCTCTCTGCTGTGGCCCGGGAAGGCAGTGGAGGATGGCCCAAGTGCTTGGGCCCCTGCACCCGCATGGGAGACCAGGAGGAAGCACCTGGCTCCTGGCTTCGGATCAGCGCAGTGCACCAGATACAGCAGCCATTTGGGGGGTAAACCAACAGAAGGAATACCTTTCTCTCTGTCTCTCTCACTGTCTAACTCTACCTGTCAAATAAAAAAATCACTCAAGAATTATTTTCTTCCTGAATAAAATTTGGAATTTCTCACTTAACCCCACAAGGTCTTAAAGATTATATATGATGCAGAAATTCTAGGCCACAACACTGGTTTCATTGGTACTAATTTTCTCTCTCAACCTAGTCACTTATTCCAGAAAATACTTTTCAGTAACAATTTTGATGTTGAAAGAAATCAATCCTGGGTTGTTGACTTGATGAATGAATTGATAATGGGTATTGTCTTCTATAACATTGCAGAGAAATGCAACTACTTATCAAATGGAGCTGGCATTTATAGATGGTCAAGTGCATAAATTATTAATCATTAAACCATAATTCAGTAAAAGAATTTCTGTAGGGAATTTATATAATATGGTCCAGGCACTATGCTTTCCGGTGAGCTATCTTCATACAGCTCTAAGGTCTACAAAGCATAGAAACATTAATAGTTAATCTGCCCATTAGGCTGCCTTTCTGAAAAATTGAATAGATAAAGTAAGCTTTTGGCAATTTTTTTTTTCAAAGTCAATTCAAACTTGGACTCTAATTTAAAGTTCTGGCTGTAGCAATATTTTATATTGTTGATTGAAGAAGAAGCCATTTCCCTTGGATATAAGTTGAAAGTTATAGAACCAGTAGAATCCTCAAGAAATGGGCTAATGCTTATAGAGAAAAATTCTTTTCAAAGCAAATTTAAAATTTGAGTATTAACATTTTAATAGTTATGCAATTATAATTATGCTACTTACTGAATATCAGTCATGAGCCACTGCACTAAATCTAAGTGTAGTATCACATTTTCTCACATATCCTTCTTGTGCTTACCACTGTACAGATGAGGAGTCAGAACTTGATAAGTTTCATGATTTCTCCATAGTTATATGGGGAAATAAATGCTAACTCATGTTTTATAAATGCATATGAATGTCTTTTATGTACCATAAAAATACAAATATTTTGTATATATTTTAGACAAATGTAAATGTTTATAACTCACTTGCACTACTTTAAAAATGTCTAAAAACTCGGGAAGCCTCAGGAATAGCTTAGCCACCACCTGCATCACTGAATAACTGACAGGTTGATCTCAGGTGGGATTATATAGACTTTTTTAATGTAAATGCTGCCAAAGGAAGATATTTTCCTTTTTGTGAAATTGAAGTTGAGCAGTGTAGTGGACATTAACTCAGAGGAAACAAGGTACTGCCTAACATTTGAAATATACTATCTTCCTTTAAGAAATCTGCTATTGTTGGGGGAGACCTTCTGCAACAGACATGAAAGGAAGGGCCTCTCTTATACCCACTTATGGATGTAAGAAGTGACCAAATGACTTTGGGTAAGCCACTCAAATAAAGTAGCTCAAGATTTCAAATTTGGATCTAAGGACACAAAGTGAAAGGGGTCATAGATAATCCATTTTTACAAGAGAGGTAGAGGCTTCAGCAGCAACTTGGAGAGCAACAGTAGCACTGGAGCCATTGGCAGTGTCCAGATGTTTCTGATGGAAACTTAGATCTTTAAGGAAAGAAGGAATAGAATGAGAAACAAAAAATACATGAGAAAACATTTTTAAAAGTCATATTATCTAAAAATGGGATTCTTCTTCAAGAGAATAGATTAATAATAAAAATGGTGGCATATTTACATAACAGAATATAATTCAATATCAAAATGAATGAACTGGTCCGGCACTGTGGCGTAGTGGGTAAAGCCATCATCTGCAGTGTTGGCATCCCATATTGGCGCCAGTTCGAGTCCCAGCTGTTCCACTTCCCATCCAGCTCTCTGCTATGGCCCGGGAAAGCAGTAGAAGATGACCCAAGTCCCTGGGACCCTACACCCGTGTGGGAGACCCAGAAGCAGCTCCTTACTCCTGGCTTTGGATTGGCACAGCTCCAGCCATCGCGGCCAACTGAGGAGTGAATGAGTGGATGGAAGATCTTTCTTTCTGCCTTTCCTTCTCTCTCTCTGTAACTCTGACTTTCAAAATAATAAATAAATCTTAAAAAAAAGAAGTACCATTTTGTTCTAAAACTGTGCATATGCAAGAAATTTGTTCCATATATTTATATATATGTATAAAAGAAATTTTAAATACTTTATCATAAATGTTTTGGGAATCAAAGTTTACTTTTGAGGCTAGATTGTGTGAAGTCATATTGGATTTTACTACTTTCTAACTGTGACCTTAGGCAAGGCACTCGCCCTCTCTATGCCTCTGATTCCTCAACCATAAAATAGGAATAATAACAGTACCTACTTCTTAGAGTAATTCAAGCACCTGCCAGGTACTACGCATCATTAGATATTATTTTTAAAATTATTTAACCCTAAAACCACTCTATTTTATATTTAACTATCTTTTTAGTAGAAAATAATTACCATAAGTACTGAAATTTACAGAAAATGTATAATATAATTTCTTACTGATAATTCAAAGTACTAATAATAATCTAGTATAATGATCATCTGCAACATTCCTAAAGAATTTTAGGGCACAAAGTTCTCTGCACTTCACATTGTCTTCTGCATTACTTACTTGTCTTTTATCAACAGACTCAGATGTTATTCTTGCTACTTTTAATTTGCTTGTTTCTATCTTTTTCTTCAAAAATTATCTCTAACTTACCATGTTTAAACACAATAATGAAAATTTTAATGGCATTCCAAAATGCCCAATGCAAAATATCAACCATACTATAAAAGTTGCAGTTGTTCAAGAACCACAGCCCTCCTATCCTCTCCTGCAACCTGACATCCCGTTATTTTCTTGAAGGGTTAAACGTGATAGATTATAACTCCTGGATAGTCAACATGGTAATAATAATCTGTCCACAGATGCCCAGATTCTAGTTAGGGATAGAAGAAACTGATGTTATTCTTTTTGTTATCAATGTAATCCAAAAACTTGTCACAATTATTATGTAATGATTTCATCTCCCAAGAGTAGAATGATTTCTATGTGGGCAGACTGATTGAATGGCAGTCTACTGGATAGATCTAATATCTCATAGAAAATAGTCATGAATACCAGGGAATATACAAGCTATAGTCTCTGAAACTGACTCAGGCTTCCCTACAGTTGTTGGATAACTAGCTTATATTTCGATTTTCACTGTATTTGCATCCCTTAAGTATGACTGTCAGTTTCTTTATTCTAACTCTTTCTTGTCCCTGACATGGTTTTAGTCTTTCCAAATTTTAATAAAAAAATGATTTTTGACTCATATCTTTCGATTCTTTGCAGTTGTGCCCATAATTCAGTCAATTTTGGTTAAAATGTCTGCCTGATCTAAGGTGGTCTTATTGTCCCACTTGTAAGCTTTTTGTGACCCCCAATTTCCAGATTGTGTAACTCCATCCTTCTTTATTTCTCTTGTCCTAATCACTCTCAGGCCCTTGGAACATTTTATTGGAATATGCTATCTTAGAGAATGAAGTTGTAAAAGGTGAAAGATGTATGCATTTTGAAGAGAAACAGGAGTATTAAAGTTGTAAAGAAATATGTTTCTCCATAAAATAAGCATATACATTGTTTTACAATATAGTATAAGTTTTTATTTCAGATATGTTATAGTGAGCTCTGATTTTTTTATCCAAAAGATTGTTCATAAAGTTCTTTCAGCTATAAACTATATGGTAATAAGCTGAACCAGGTTGTCATGCTTTTGACATTCATTTATTTAGTAGTTATTTGGGGAACATATATTTAATAAGTGTCAAGCACAGTACCAGGCAGCAGCATTAGAATCATTAATAAAATACAGTCACAGAATTCAAGGACAAGGGAAAAGACATTTAGACAACTAAAAACCAATTCTTACACTGTGCATATCTGATAATGATCAACATTTCAAGAGGAACAGAGATTGAAATTGAAATCATCCCAAGGGGCCAGTGCTGTGGCACAGCAGGTTAACACCCTGGCCTGAAGCGCCAGCATCCCATATGGGCACCCATTCAAGACCTGGCTGCTCTACTTCTAATGCAGCTCTCTGCTATGGCCTGGGAAAGCGGTGGAAGATGGCCCAAGTCCTTTTCTCTGCACCCATGTGTGAGACCCGGAGGAAGCTCCTGGCTTTGGATAGGCACAGATCCGGCTGTTGCGGTCTATTGGGGAGTGAACCAATGGGTGGAAGACCTCTCTCTCTCCCTGCCTCTCCTCCCTGTGTAACTCTTTCAAATAAATAAATAAATCTTTAAAACAAATAAAATCATCCGAAACACTGGTGGACCAGGATTCTATCTACTGTCCATCAAATTGTCCAATAATCTGAGAACAATGAATGTCTCTCTTCTTGAGGAAGGGAGCAATATAAAACATTAATCTTCAGGACAATAGTCAACTTGCAGCAGTCAGATTAAAAGTTTACAGGGTGCCAGATAACCACACCAAATCTCCCTATCTGCATCTGAAAGCCAATTTACTAAGAGCAATGAACATATAGGAGCTTACTGGTGGTCAAAATACCAGATCAGTTGAAAAGAGATCCTCTCAAGGGTCTCTTGCCTCACCAAGAAACCCCTGATAGTACTGATAAGGCAACAGGAAGAGAAGTGGCCAAGAACACAGTGAAGTTGGTTCAACTTTAAATGTTCCCACCTGAAGATAATGAAAGTCTTTGGCTCCCTACACATGAGCTTGGGAAACTGTAGTAATCCAACATTCTAAACCCCTCACTATGCCCATTGTCTCCAGATGTTCTCAAAACCGCTGCTGCTCTATGAAGTCATTCTAGGATTTCTGAAGTATCCCTTGTTATCCCACCAAAATGAGCAAGTTGTAAAAGAGCCAGGATTTTCTTAGAATTCTATTTCTGGTTGATGCAATCTGTCAGATCCTTGACCAAAAATTCCTGGCCAGTGGCCACAAGAGAATTTAACAAGGAAAAGGAAAATATTCTCTTCTCCTTTCCATAGGAACACAAAGGAGTCATTTTCATGCAACTAGATGGACTCAAGACTTTAATTTAAATTTTTTGTAAACATTCCAGAATCAGGTCCATCCCTGGAGATCTTGTGATCCTTTCAGAACCAGCTGACCACTCGAGTGTCCTCCTAATCTGTGCTTTGACTATTGGATTTCCTTGAACCTTCATTGTTGTCCAGCTTCTTGGCACTGGAACAAGGACCACAGATTCATAAACTATACACTAAATCTACAACCAGATAGAAAAGTTTCAAACATTTTGTCATATATGGCCAATCATAAACTCAGGCACCTCATCTGGCTCTGTGTAAGGTTAGATGGATGCAAAGCCTTAACATTGTAAAAGACTCTGAGAAGCTAAACAGATGGGACAAGGCCAAATCTGTAATGCATAAGACCTGGAACCTCTACGATGATAAAACTGGTGAAAGGAGGGCAGCCTCTGGTGAACTCCCTGGTGCTGAGAGCTGTAGAGAACTCAAATCCTCTCAGTGCAGTGGTTTTGAATCCTCCTTGCTTCTGACTGCATATCAGAAATCTCCTAGGGCTAATAATGAAAATCTAGGACTTGGTGGGACAACTTGGCTAGGCTATTCAGAATATCTTGGGCTGTGATCCCTGAAGATGAATCTGACGCAGTCTGAGAGGCAGAAAGATCCCTTCATCTGAAGAATGGCACTTCACCCAAACACCCTCATAAAACGGACACATCATTATATTCTCTTTGATTGTTTTTTCTCATCTGATTTTCTGAGTAGGAGCAATGAGGCATCTACCAGAATTGCTGAGGAAAATATGTTTCACAGCATGCCTTCTCCAAAAGATACATACTCTTCACCACTTTGGGCCTCTGCTTCCCCTTAGCTCTCTGGCTTTCCTCATTCTTTGAGTGCCTGTTTGGCAATGACTTTCCATTTTCATTTAGGCAACAGAGATCCTGGTACAAGACAGCTATAAACTCTGAAACCAAAGATACACAGTTGGGACATCCACCTTTTCTTGTAGCTCCCACTAAACTTGGGGATAACAACTCTATCCTTTGCCTTCTACCTATCCTCTCCTTTCCAAACCATTCAATCTCATCTTTAAGTAGTGTGATGCCAAGTATCTGGTTGAAGATTATTTATGATGTCCTCTTTCCTTGTCAAAATTCTCCTGAGCTGGGTGATGAGTTTCATGGTTACCCCATCAGTGAGTCAATGGTAGTCCTCTCCATTCTAAGCTCCCAGGGTAGAGGCCATGCCAACAGTATTCTGTATCTACAACTTAAGCTGCATTTTTTTTTAAGAAAATGTGTGTAGGGATGAAAGATGACACAGAAGTTAATATTTTTCTTCTACTACTTGCAAATGCTACCCCTGTCCCTTAGTTTGATTCCTAGAACAGAGCATGCCAGTAATGCAGTCAGGCTCTGGAGACAGAGTCTCCGCAAGTAGGGGATGGAGTCACACATACTTTCTTTCCATCTTCGGAAAATGAAAATACAGAATCTAAATAATGCATCTTTATGCTTTCTGTAAAGCTGGAAGAGAAAGAAATGTTAGATTAGCTTTGCCAAAGAAACTGTAGGAAATTTTTTTTACAAGATACCTAATGAATTTCCAAAAAGACTTAGGCTAGCACAGAAGGATGCAGGCTACAGAGCAATATAGACAAATGAAGAATAAATAAAGCAAAATAAACAAATTAGGGCAGTGGATCCATTAAGCAATAATATCTCAAGTGCCTATTTACTCTGACATGAAATATGAAATAGGAATAAAATGGCATCTTAGTAGTTTTCAAACTATCTTGAAACAATGGTGCTCTATATTAGACCTGGATAATACATCAGTCCTATTGAACCAGTGGCATTCAAATAATCATAAAGAAAAATGTGAATAAGAAGCCCATGAAAACAAGTCAACATAGGGCTAAAAGGTACCAACTCCATGTAATGTAACATAGAGAATTAATGTGATCATTAAATAGAATCTAGATCATTAAGAATGTAGGAAATCATACCTGCTGACCAATTAAGCAATTTAGTGACCAATTTAGATGATCATTTTTATTGGTTGAGGCCACTTGACTGTACTTAATAGATACAAGACAGCTTATAGTTCATTTTTCCCACACTGCAAGAATACTCACAGTAAAATTCTCTGATGCAGGATTTTCTCATAGACCTCTCTGACTAGAATCCTTCTGCCCCCAACAGTTTAGAACTCAAATGATATGTGATGCAGTGCTTTTTTTTTTAAATGGGAGGCTATGCAAATATTATCATTGGCTTCTAGGAAGTAGAAGCCTGTAAGAAAAGATGACTGAAGCTAATGAGATTCTGAACTTATGTGGATAAATTTAAAACAATAATTTTAGTGGTAAAACTCTATAGAGACATAATTGAGACTCATCTCAATGAATGAGACCTTTCCAATTTTTAAAATTTAAGATAAATAAATTTCCAGTAATTCATACATACAGATTTAGGAACATAATGATATTTCCCACCCTACCCTATCTCTTGCCCATGCTCCCACACTTCCTCCTCCTACCTCTCTTATTCCTGTTCTTAATTTTTGCAATGCTATACTTTCAGTTTACTTTATACTAATAAGATTAACCCTACACTAAGTAAAGAGTTCAAAAAATAGTAAGAAGTAAAAAATACTGTTCCTCAACAGTAGAGGATGCCACAGAAGTGAATGAAACCTTCTACAAGCTAGGATACAGAGGCACCCAGCACCCTCATCTGGTTCAGGTAAGAGTTAAGTTGGTGCAGTTTTAAAGAGCAATTTGTTGGGGCTGGCGCCATGGCTAACTTGGCTAATCCTCCCCCTGCGGTGCCAGCATCCCATATGGGCGCCAGGTTCTAGTCCCGCTGGCTCCTCTTCCAGTCCAGCTCTCTGCTGTGGCCTGGCATGGCAGTGGAGGTTGGCCCAAGTACTTGGCCCCTGCACCCATGTGGGAGACCAGAAATAAGCACCTGGCTCCTGGCTTTGTAGTGGCCATTTAGGGGGTGAACCAACAGAAGGAAGACCTTCCTCTCTGTCTCTCTCACTGTCTATAACTCTACCTGAAAAAAGAAAAAAAAAGAGCAACTTGTCAATATTTTCCCTAATAAGTTATTTGTACTCATTGGTTCAGTAATTAAACTACCTAATGAAAATTCTTGAAGTTTGAGAAGTCATATTTGTGAAAAGATTTATCATAGCATACTTTTAATTCCAACCACTAGAATCAACCTATTGACACTAAGGAGCTAATACCATAAATTCTACCATGTTACTATCATGGAATACTGGTCAGTAATAAAGAATGACAGATAGATCTATGCTCATGGAGGACTACCCAGTCAATCAACTACTAGGTGGAAAAACACAGTTGAGAACAACTTGCATCACCCATCTTCAAATAAAGTGGTTTTTAAATTTTTTCATTTAGTTGTTTTGAAATTTACAGATAACATTATGTTTTTAGTCTGTGCAATATAGTATGGAGTATATATATATATATATGTATATTCTTGAATGGCTGAATCTCACCAATTAACCGATATATTACATCACACAGATATTATTTTGATAGCACATAACAATCACTCTCTTTGCATTTTTAAATAACATAATATATGGTCAATTTATATTGTCATTAACTATAGTCACCTTTTTGTACCACAGATCTCTTTAAATTTATTCCTTTTATCTAACTTTAGTTAGATATTCCTAGACCAACATCTTCCCATCCCCTCTACATACCTCACCCTCCCATCGCTATCAACATACTCTCAGCTTATTATATACACAGAGCTATATATGCTAGTGTGTGCATGCTTCACCTACTAGAAGTTAATAAGCCTTTATTTCTATAGGAAGAAAGAAAAAGGGCATCAAGATTCTATTGTTTTCAGCTAATATTTCTGTACTACTTAAGCAGAACTCTTCATGTATGTCTATTACCAAAACACAGAGATGAACGTTTGTACACTGAAGCTTTGGGTATAAAGTACAGCTTGGTTGAAATTGCAACAATCCCCCTGGAATTCTACAGCCATTTCTGTGGATGGATGCTTTTTAATTTCCTCTTAACTCACTTGATTTTCTGCTTTTGGATTATTTTTCCACGAGTTATTTACTTACACATTAGTTTTGATATCTGATACCTATTCCAGTATGCATCCTTTCAGACAGTTTGTCTAGCTTAACAATTCACTTTTGCAACCTTGTTCTTGGGCATGGATTCTACACACAGCCATGCCATGTTCTGTTCTCAGGTCATCTCATTTTGGCTTCCTGTCTGATTCCTCAATATATCAACAATTCTGGTTTCAATTCTCTCACTCTGACAATTTCAGCCAACACATCCCTAGACTATGTTATCTTGTGGAAGAAATTGTAAATAAGCAGCTTTATCAAAAAAATAAGTATGTGTTGCCTATTTTATAAAATTTTATATATGATAAAAACAATTGTATATATTCATGGGGTACAATGTGATGATGCATGCACATACATATTGTGGGATGATTAAATCAAACTGATCATTACAACCATAGCACACATACTTATCATTTACTTGTGAAAACATTCCAAATCTGCTATTTTAATAGTTTTGAAATACAAAATACATCATTAGTTAGCTATTGCCACCATACTGTGCCATATATCACTACCCGAAACATGGTATACTTTGACCAACATTTCCCTTTCCCTCATCTACGCCTCTTCTCTGAGCTTCCAGTAACTTCCATTCTCCTCTCTACTTCTGCGTTTAGCTTTGGAAGTTTCCACATGAATGAGATCATACAGCCCAGCTGATCCAGTCCTCTGTGTCTGTGGGTTCTGCATTCATGGATTTCATCAAATGTGGTTCAGAATTATGCAGAAAAAAATGCATTTGTACTGATCATATATTTATTTTCTTGTCAATATCCCCTAAAGATACAATATACGAACTCTGTAGCACTTATATTGTGTAAGGTATTATAAATAACCTAGAGAGGATTTAAAGTATAAAGGAGATATGCAAAAGGTTAAATAAAAATATCACATCATTTCATATAAAAGGATTTGAACATTCTCAGATTGTGGTATATAGTGGGGGTCCTGGAATTAACCCTCCAGAGGTACTGAACAGCTGTATTTGTCTTTTTATCACTTAGCATAATGTCCTCCAGAATCATCAACATTGTCACAATAAGTGTTTATTCAAATAAATTGAAGTCAGTACACCAAAGAGATATGCAAGTTCATTGCAGCATTATTTATAACAGCTAGATATGGAACCAACCTAAGCTTCAATCAGTGAATGAACCTAGAGACCATCATGCTAAGTGAAAACAAAAAACAATCATTTTTTTCTTCATCTTAAAAAAGAATAATTTTTGTTTTTGTGATGTTATTTGTTTTGGTTGTGATTCTTAAGAATTTAAATTTAGGCTTCTACCCTGAATTAAATAACCAGGATATCACCTAGTATGTAAATAAGCACCAGCAAAAACCAAGGAGACATGTCCCCTCTCTTCTCAAAGTGAAAAGTCCTCTTTGGAGAAACAAACTCCCTGCAAAGTGTAATAAATTTAGATTCTAGCAATGGTTCATGACAATCAGGAGCTGAGGTCTTTGCCAGTGACTCCTTTTCAGGGAGGATGAGTGCAATCATGCACATTCAGAAAGGCACAGTCAATCTATACTCCTTACTAGAAGAGTGGACAGACACATGACAAAGTCGGAGACCAGCACCCATCTCAAAGTCACACGCAAGAATGATTTCAAGGAAAGTTCAGTGAAAATGTGGAGGCTTGGAGAGGATACACAGGACATTAATACTTGGTAGAAGATGCAGTCTCACTACGGTGAGCCATTGTGACTGACCAGACAGCAGAGACAGGGAAGGGTCCCAGAAACGAAAAAGAAAACTTCTTTGTTTTCAATACATTAATTTCAGCTTCCCTATGAAACTCCATGGTTCACTAACAGGGTTCCTTGTTCTGTGATATGATGGAAACTTCCACGTTGTGCATGTCCAGTACACAAAACAAGCATGTTGGGGAAAAGTCAGAATCTCTCTGTTCGTTCAAGCTAACTATTCTTATGACCCTTGTCAGTCAGACCCTTGTCAGCCAGAAGCCAAGAGAAGCCAGAGCTCAAAAGAGAGGAATCCACTGTTGCCCCTATTTGTGTCACGCAAAGGAGATTCTGTCATGAATGTAACTTGGATACTCACCAGCATCACAAGAGCTTTTTTGATCTATAGTTTTAGATGCCACTGGATCTACAAAACACATCTTTTCAAATTTTTTTTTTTTTTTTTTTTTTTTTTTTTTTTTACTTATGATTCTTCCAACATTTATTTTCACAAAAGTAACAAAAACACACACAAGGAGGAAAAAAGTTACCCATAGGATACAAAAGTACCAGCTTTCTTATATTTACTGGAATCCTGGAGACCTCTTACAGAGTCTGTATGCTTTTCCAGGAATCCCCCCCTCCCAGAAACCACTCTCAAATATGGACCCAAATGTACAAACCCACACCTTAAATGGGAGTGCAACTAGAGAGAAAATCGCAATATAATAGAGTGAACATGACTCTGAGTGTCAAAAATAGGGCTCTGGGGTCCAGGGAAGAGAGCAGATAGGGATTGGAGACAAAATTAGAACCAGTAATCTGGTGCTTAGAGCATGAAGCCTCTGGGAAAACTCAGAGAATGAGAGGTTGGTGGTCTGGGAGGTTTGCTCTACTGTTTAAAGCAGAAAGGATGTAATATAGTACTCAACACAACATTTAATCAGGGGACAGCGGTCCCTAAATCAGTATCATCTGCTATTGTAGTTTAAAATCCATCCCAATCTCAGACATTTCTGTCAAAATTTCTATCTGAGAGGCTTCAGTTTCAGTGTTTCTGTCAAGCTCTTTGATGCTGATGCAACCAGACAAGTATGTGATTTGCACTACATTCAGAGGTATCCTGTCCACACAGCTAGTGATCCTAAGCCAACACCAGGCCAACTCAACCCAGTTAGAGAGACCACACAGACAATAGGGATGTCATTATCTAGGGCTATTATAATGGAGTGTACCAAGATGGAGCCAGGTTTTTTAAAAGAGTAATTAAACAAATGCATGGAAATCACAATTTTAGCTGGGTCAGGAGATATGCATGAGCTGAAAAATTCTCCTAAAAGCTTTTGGATAAAAACTTTTCCTTTTACTTCAGAGGCTCCCTCTTTGACTGTTACTAAGATGAGATATACTTACCTGACATTGGTTAACCCACACTAATAGAAGGGGATCAAGGCAGAGAAAACTAAGTCCCATGTGACCATAGGTGACTGAGCACCACTGACAGCTGGTGGAGGTGGGCAAGGGTTACGGACATCTCTGTCACAAATAGCTCAAACTGCTATAGCCTATTGGGACAAAATGGGATCAGGCTCCCAGAAACCAAAGAGTGTCCCTTTTAGACGAATGCTTCCATAACCAACTCTTAAGAGAGGGTCCAACATGGTAGTAGAGAGATCTAGGTTCGTCTCTGATTGCCCAGTTATGATGCAAATGTTATGCCAGAGAAATCTGGAACTAGGTTGTATTAGGACAGTTCTTTCCTAAGTGAGGGATTGAGGAAAATACAGTTGTTTTTTTAACTGTTTGTTTCTAGGACGCATAGCCATGTATTCATTCTACTTGGGCAAAATCAATGAGAATATATGTCAACTACCTTTCCAAAATTTCTACTGCATTAGACTATGGAGACAATGCCCAGTTCCTAATTCTTTGCTCTATCTTCAGTTCTCCAATGGAGACTGATTCAGCAGCAGGTCCAGGGGCCCAACTGTGTTATCTGGGATCTACTGGGCCCTTTTCCAGAGCCTATGTCCATCTTAAGGTCTTTCTTCCACCACTTTAAACATGTCCATGGAAAACAATGGACTCACTCTACCTCTTTCCTGAGTGCAATATTTTAAGAAACCTCTGCAGTTAAGAGTATTTATGACTAAATTTTGATTTCTCCTATTATTAATTTGCAGAACAAATAAATTATGCAATATCCAACATACTTAATAATTTCATTCCCAAGAAGTGGAACCCCACACACACCCCTAAAACAACATTTAAAAAGACAAAGGAGGCAAAGCATATTTGGACAATTTACAAGAATGTTTGAATATGAGTGTCTAGCCATGGCGCATCCTTTTTAAGAATGGAGGTTAAAATATACTTTAAATTGTACAGCTGGCAAAAAATAAACTTGAATTTGACTTCCTCTTGGTTATTCTAGAGAAGCATAGGAAAGCCTTCTTTATTCTCATATTGAATTTGATTTAACATGCAAACCAGAATGGTAGATAGAAACTGAGTTATTCCTTAATGCAACCAACAGTTATACATGATATTTCTTTCACAAAACATTTCATGTAATATCTGTCAGTTAATCCTTAGAATTTTTTAATATATCATGTACAGATAAGAAAAACAAAGCTTCATCAACTGAAGCAGTTTACTTCATCTGCACACAAATGGAAATCAAGTATTACAATTCTAAATTCCAAAGTCTCTTTCATTGTATTTCCAGCTCATTTGTTGATTAGCCTGGTAACCTCACCAAATGACTTCATATAAACCTTATGTTTCTTATTTGTAGAATTAGTAGCTAGATTATGAAACCTTTGGTCATAGCAAGTTTGCTACCCAGGACTCAGTTTATTACAGACTCTCCTCTCCTTCAGCTTTGCCATAATCTACTCTCTTGAACGATAATCAGGAGGAACCTCTCAAAAAGCAATGCCAAATGCCTTTCATTTCAAGATATTTTTCTGACCAATATCCACACTTGATTCCATCATTTCCATTAATGAAGGGCCTTCAATCTATTATTCACATGGATTCATCATTTGTTCTCTTTTCATCAATGTCTCAAGTATTGGAGGTAACATAACTAGAGTCACATCATCACTTCTAAAACAAAACCTCCAGAAGGTATGCATTTTCACAGTTTAAAAAAACAGGAAAAAGAAAAACCAAATCCTCACTGCCCTATTGCTGCAAACAATACCTATGACTACCTGTTTAAACTGAGCATTTCCAATGATATCGATGCCTCTACTTTTACATTGGCAATTCTTACGTGAAAAGCACTGACCTTGAAATCACTAAAGTACTTAGAATGAAAGAAGAAATCCATTGGAAAAAGCATACTTCATTTTGCTTAACCTTTCATTCCTTCTACACTATCTTTGTGTCACATAATACAAGTCATATAAGGTTTCTAGAAATAGTATACTCAGAGAGAATCTTGGTTTAGCAGCTTACCTGGTGGGATGAGATAACTGACCGCACACTCAGCATAGAGCAAACCCCACAGACCACTGCTGCTCTCAGAATAGCTCTCTTAACTCATACCCAGAGTCTTCAACTTCCATCCTCCTGTGGGGACCCTAAGGGTGTGCAGGGGGTGGGGCAGATTGGGGGGTGGGAAAGGCAGGCCGCAGATGGTGCCTATCACTTTCCTGGGGCTGGGCGTGACAGCAAGAAAAAGGCACTTACTTGCTACCAAATGACAGGTCGCCACCAGCACCTAAGGGACCCCTGAGAAGCAGGGCTCCTTGGAGCTCTGGCCTCCTCCTGGGCTTCCCTCTCTTCACAGATCCCTCTGGTTTCCTGAGTTCTGATTGCTTAGAAGGTGTTGCTCGGCAGGCAGGCGTCTGCTCCCTACAGGGGCTAACACTCAGGCCACAGCTGAGCCCCACTGAATTACCAGCTGCAAAACCAGTCACCGGGTGGCTTCCCAAGACTGACCCCAGACCCGCTGCCCAGATGCCAAGTGGAGCCGCGCCCGCCGCTTGAAAGCTGTTTTTGTCTCCTTCCCACGTCCCCCCTCCCCTCTCCCAGCCACGCCACTCTCTCCCCCGCCCTCATCCCCAGGCCAGTGCGAGACTTCAGCCCGGATCGGGCGTGGGCGGGGAGATCTTGATGGGATCCGCTGCGGAGGCAATAGCAGCGGCAGCTGTGGCGTCTGCTCTACCTACCTGGACGAGGAGGGGCGAGAGATTCGGGGATTGGTGAGGAGGAGGGAGCTGAGATAACACTAGGAGGGTTTACGGTAATTAAGAGAAAAGCCATAGAAGAGCCGGCTGCGGTTAAATTGGGGAGGTGGGTAATGAAAAGCATGGTGAGGAGAGGGGAAGAGAGGAAGGCAGCACAGTTAGGCTCTGTATCTGCAGTTGTTTCTCTCTCGCCTTGCCTCGCTACCCCTCTGCAGCTTACAGGGGCAATTGTCAACGTGCAACATCGCAATCTGGACAGGGCTGTGATGACTGTGTGCTGTTGTGTGTGCAGGTGTGTAGCTGTTAAGGAAGAGACAGCTAGAGCTACTATAATCTCCTACCTCCAGATTTCTTTCCTACTCTGGTGATTTGAAACACAAGAGATAGAGGAAAAATTGTGCATACTTTTAAAACCTGGGGAACTACAGTGTAGTTTTGTAGGAGAAGGGAAGAGGGGTGCTGGGTCTTTTCCAAAAAGGAGTTTGGAAAAATTGTTGCCACACCACAGAACATTCATTCTCTAACCCTTTTATCAGACAGCACGTTATTTAATCCAAAAATCAGCATATCTATAAATAACAAGAAGTTTTAAAGCATTTAATCCAATACCATCCTTACACTTAAAAAAATCAGGAATGATTATTTTGCAGAATCAAGCACCCACTCGTGTTCTTTTTCTCTCTTCAGGCTTTTTATTTTTACCTTCACTTTTCAAAGGTCTTTTTAAATTTTATTTAAGGTATACAAAAAAGTATTCCACAACGTATAGTTTTCCAGCTTCACTTCTCCACACTGTGATGACGATGCAAGCATATTTTGTAGTGTGTTAGGACATTCCCCTGAAGCAATCATAACGAAGCATACTTTCTGAACTACTAAAATTCTATGCTCCTGGCAGTAAATTCAAATATAATATGAACTTTAGAAACTTAGCAATACTCATACAAAAAGCTTCAGTAAGGTATTTGGAAATAAGTAAAGAGAAGCATTGCTTTCTATGATGTGTAACACTGGCAGTCCCTCATAAGGTATTGCACAAAACAAGAGGCAAACACAAGGGAAACCAATGTAATGAGTCTCTAGTCTACGTTCAGCAACATTTCTGTTGTTCTGGAACAAATATTTTGCTATTACTGTTGGGTGACACTGCTGGGCTAGATCTGAAATATCTTGGTAATGTTTCTGCTCCTAGTAGTGAACTGAGAAACATAATCTCTTTCCTCCTCCTGCACTATCCAGCCCACTGAATTTCTCAGCCAAGAGAAGTGGTGGTTAGAGAGGCCCGTTTTCCACTCTTTTACCTTAAGAAACTTACAATCGTGTGTTCCATGTGCTTCTTAAGGGTATTCAGAAAAAAATGGAAGCTCTAAACCCCCATTCTCTGCCTTTTCAGGAGAAATCGCTATTTCTAACTAAACCTGAGCCAGTTGGCTTCCTGGGTTCATTACTTTCCTTGTAGCCTATTTAAATGCGGTTGTTTAATTCTAACCACACAGGTGTTACTGCAGGAAAGTACATGGACCTGGTGGTTTCATTCTCAATCCACATGAATACATCAGGGTTTACAAAACAATCTATTAAAAAAAAAAAAAAGACAAGAAAACAAGTGTTCCCAAACCTAAAAAAAATTTAAAAAATCAAATCTGCCTTTGAGTGAAAATATGTCCTCCAGCTCTACCATCCTTTTCCTTTTCTGATCATAATAATCTTCTGACTCTATGACTTTATTATTTATTAAAAATTTATTTTTTGGTTGGCAGTCTTCCCCTCCGTCTGAACTCTTGCTGTCATTCTTAATAACTCTTCATCTATTTGAATACAAGGAACATTGTATGAAACATCCAATGTCCAAAGCCCTAATAAATTACATTTTCTCCATGCTACTTAACTATTAATTTCCACACTCACACTTTGAATCTTGTCATAGTTAGCAACTGCTTTGTCTTTCTCTATACTGCTGATCTGTTGCACTAAATATCTATTGCTTATTTGTTTATTTTTTCTTGTTCCACTAAGATGCATACTGCTTGACAGCTAGCACTTGTTTATTCCACACTGCCCAGTGGTGCTTAGAACAGAGGGTGTAAAGTATTAGCTACACAGTAAATTTGCTAAAGGAATTGTCACCAAGTGTACCTAGTCAATGTGAGCTTCCAGGAAGAATGAGGTGATTCACTTTAGGATCTGGCCATAGTTCACAGTAATGTGAAGAACATAAGAATTTTTTTTTTTTTTTTTGACAGGCAGAGTGGACAGTGAGAGAGAGAGACAGAGAGAAAGGTATTCCTTGTCCGTTGGTTCACTCCCCAATGGCCGCTGTGGCCGGCGTGCTGCAGCCTGCACACCGCACTGATCCAATGCCAGGAGCCAGGTGCTTCTCCTGGTCTCCCATGTAGGTGCAGGGCCCAAGGACTTGGGCCATTCTCCACTGCACTACCGGGCCACAGCAGAGAGCTGGACTGGAAGAGGGGCAACCGGGACAGAAACCGGCGCCCTGACCGGGACTAGAACCCGGGATTCCGGTGCCGCAGGCGGAGGATTATCCTATTGAGCCGTGGCACCAGCCAAAGAATTGTATTTTGATTTTGTTCTTTTTAATCTCTGATACTTAAATATGTTAATGCTTTTTAAATAAGTAAATATGACAACTTCCCCTGGCTGCAGAATCTTGATACAAAGTACAGGCCTGCCTGAAAAGAAACAACAAAAATAAAAAAGTCAAATTTATTCATGGTGAATACAAAGAGACTCAGAGAAAGAAAGCACTCAACATCAAAAAGATGTGTATTTTATAATAGCCATTCCAACAGGTGTGAGGTACACTCATTATATCATTATCCAAAAGATAAATGATAGCAACTGTGAGGAAGTAGAGAAAAGAGAACCCTTGTATGCTGTTGGAAATTGGTTTAGCCATTTTGGAAAATGGACATTCCTAAAAATAGAATTACATGTGATCTGGAAATCTCACATAGTCAAAGAAATTGAAACTGGTATGGCAAAGAAATAGCTGGACTCCCATGATCATTTCAGCATTATTCACAATATCCAAGATGTTGAAATCATTGAAGTGTCCATCAATGGATAAATAAAGAAAAGGTGCTATTCCATTAGTGGAATATCATGTAGTCTTAAGGAGGATGGAAATGAGGAGGACATGAATGGACATGGAGGATGTTATGTTAAATAAAGTAAGTCAGGCACAGAGGGAAAATACTGCATGATCTCTGTTATGTTTGGAATGTTAAAAAGTCAATCTCATGGATAGAAGGAGTAGGAAGATTATCATGAGAGCCTGGTAGGGGAGGCAGGAGGATGAGGAAAACAGATGTTGATCAAAGTGCACAAAGCCTCAGACAGGAGGAATACGTGTTAGTGATCTATTGCACTGGGTGGTGTCTGTATTTAACAGCAATGTATATTTCAAAATTGCTAAGAAAACTTATTTTTTCTGTTTTGATCCACATAAAGAAAATGGCAAGTCAATGGGGTAATGGGTATGTTAATTAGTTTGACTGAATCTTTCTACAAGGTACACAAAGATCAAAATACCCCTTTTTGGCTCTTAAGATGCATTATTTGTTAACTAAAACTGAAGGATAAAAATAAAATAAAAACCACAGAATGTAGAAGTTGTTTCCTAAGTGTATATTTAGAATGTGGAAGCACTGAAGGCACATTCTCTGCCTTGTGATGGGAAATCTGCTCTTTCACACTAAGCTTGGAGCTAATAGACCAGTGTGGGTCTTTCCTTGATGCTTATTTGAATGGAGGATGTTTGTCTCAAGCAGTTTATTTTGTAATCAAATATGTCAGTGTCAGGAATATAGATAGATAATTTCCTTAACCTTATTATATGCTAATAAGGAATATATACTGGTTTGGGGATTATTGCTAAAACTTCCACCAAGATTTTTTTATAATGAATATAATATAAAAATATTGTAGAAACATGTCTCTTTGAATCATTTGAACTTTATGCTTTTAAGACTTCATATGTTATTTTCAACTGCCAATTAACTTTCTAAGTTCGATGTGTGATATCTTTAGAACACACCTTTGATCTTTTCCTTTGAGTTTTTATCATTCTTCCATACTCATAAAAGACAGATGAGTTTCTTGTTACTTTTTATGTAAGTAACATTCTTCTTTGATTCTTTTCTTTTATATTTTTAAGGTCATTGAAATTGCGCCAAGAAAATTTTGTGCCAATATTCGATGCTGACCTAAGTTTCACAACCATAAAATGTAGACCTGTTATTGACTAGAACTGTGAAGAGTTCTTTGACAATTGCAGAGGTATGAAACAAACAGCCTGTTTCCTTAGGATTCTCAGAAATGAAAGAACAGACCACAAATGGTAAGAGCCACTTGGGTTCCTCTGTATAAAATAAAAGTGTGTGAAACCTTTTTAGAACATTAGTTATCACCTAATAAATTTCTAAACTGGCTCCAATTTCTTGGAGCCCTTGGGACAAATACATTGACCCAGTTCTACTTTTCAAAAATCTTCCAAAGATTGGCATTACCGAAAAAGGATACTAGAAAAAATTAATGTTAGAAATAAGCAAATACGAAAATCTCACTGAGAAAATGCAAACCTATATGGTACAATTTGAATTTTTTTATACTTATCTTTATTTGATAATATTTCTTGGTCCCCAGAATCAGATTACAAAAATCACAGACACATCTGGAGCTTGTGTTCAAAATGTTCCTGACCGCAATACATTCCATTTGCAATTTCGTGTTCAACCATTATTTGTCGAGTAATTCCCAGCCAGACTTGGCAGAAGCCCATAATAATTTCAAGCAAAAAAAAAAAAAAAAGATAGAAAACAAAGATAGCTACAAAGTTGCAATTTGATGTCATTTATCTGCACATCCCATTGTCATTTTCCTGCACATCCATGAAATAGTTGAATGTGTGCATGTCAAAAAATCTAAAATGACAATAATCTACATGCAACAAGTTTATTTCTCTCAGATACACTAATCCAGTCATAAGCAATTGAAAGCTACAAAACATCAAGAAATCAGGTACTTTCAATCTTGCTGATTTACTGTTTCTTGAGTGCTACTTTTATTTGCATGATTCCAGTGGCTTGCTAATGCATTTATATTCTAGGCAGTAGAAGATGGAAATAAAGGAAGTCAGAAACTTTATTCTATGCATTTTAGAGTTCATGCTATGTTGGCCAGAATATAACTTCATAGACACAACTGATGGCAAAGAAGACTGGGAAATATATTATTCTGGTGTATTTTCATTGAGCTAAAAATAGAAGTTTCTAAAAATGTAGATAAAGACAATACATTTTGAGGGATGACTAGCAACTCTATCATGTCCTGTTAGTATCTATGATTTTCATTCTATTTAGACCAGATACCAGTGCTGAAGAGATTAAGAAAAATATTGTGATTTCTAAATATATAAGAACTTAAAAATCATAACAAAATGTACCAATAAACATTTCCCCCTACCTAAATTAAAAGTAGCAGGCCTTACTCAGATTAAAAACAACCAAATCAACAGTATAGCAATAGATTCCAGTTGTTTCCAAGTTCTTTAAATTTCATAATTACATTATTTTATTCATTTTACCACTTTGTTTTTGGTTTGATAATGATGGTAGCTCAAAAACTTTTCTCTTAACCCAAATTATTTAAAGTAAGAATTAAAAAACCCAGAAGCATCTAACGACATTACAGTGAACTAAGAAACTAACTTCAGTGAAACTAAGAAACATCTGTAACATCAAAGACAATATAAAAAGTGGATGGTAGATAGAAAATAATAAATTATACATTAAAGTGTAGATAAGGAAGTCTACTTTAATTGTCTGTAAAAAAGTAGTATGATTGAGAATCAAGCTAAATTTATCTGTAAACAGTTGGGAACATCTCAGTTGTTGAAATGATCTGTTTATCGTGCAAATGGACAAGATTAAGGTCTAAACAATGGAAAGTTGCTTGCAAATCTTTAGTCTACTGGCAGTCCAACTCCAGCCTACTCAGCCAATGCTTGCTTTCTCAGCACAAAGTGAGAAGTGTGCACTTTAGAAAAATCTGCACTGTAGAGTTTGCAAATCAATTAAACACAGAGAAAGATTAAGAGAAATTCTGGACTGAAAACAGAAATCTTAGTATGAATTTATGTTATTTATATTCTACATGAGACTTATATACTCCCTCTGAATTCTTCCCATAACTGCACAGAAAATTCTGGTTGTTGCTTTTTATATTTCAGAAAGGGAGATCATAAGATTTTCTTCTAAAAAAACATGACCTGTTCCAGATGGTAGACACAGTGATCCTGGCATTTTCTATTCTCAACAAGAAGTTTGTTGATTACTGTATAATTCTTTTTTTTTTTTTTTTTTGACAGGCAGAGTGGACAGTGAGAGAGAGAGACAGAGAGAAAGGTCTTCCTTTGCCGTTGGTTCACCCTCCAATGGCCGCCGCAGCCGGCGTACCGCGCTGATCCGATGGCAGGAGCCAGGTACTTATCCTGGTCTCCCATGGGGTGCAGGGCCCAAGCACCTGGGCCATCCTCCACTGCACTCCCTGGCCACAGCAGAGAGCTGGTCTGGAAGAGGGGCAACCGGGACAGAATCCGGCACCCCGACCGGGACTAGAACCTAGGGTGCTGGCGCCGCAGGTGGAGGATTAGCCTAGTGAGCCGCGGCGCTGACCTACCGGATAATTCTTGATTCAAGTTTTACTTCCTCAACCCCTAAACTCATTCTTAAATGCATAAAGAATCCAATGGGTGTCTTGGTGTTCACTGAAGAAGAATGACCAGACATTGGAGGAATGCCTTCATCACAGCACAGAAGAACTGAAACAATCCTCCTGAGAGAAGTAACCTAATGGGGGTAGGAACAGTGAGTTACAGAAGATCATTTCAAGATAATATAGGCCGGCACGATGCGCCGGCCGTAGCGCGCCGGCTGTGGCGGCCATTGGAGGATGAACCAACAGCAAAAAGGAAGACCTTTCTCTCTGTCTCTCTCTCTCACTGTCCACTCTGCCTGTCAAAAAAGAAAAAATAAATAAATAAAGATAATATAACTAATGAGAGAAATGAGAGCCGTATGTTCATGGAAGAAAATAAAAGTATCCCCATTAGAAATGGACAGTATAGACAAATATAATGTAATCGCACTTAGAGATGGAACCTAAAAATGTGCCCTCATGGAAGGAGAGATTAGAATGGTGATTGTCAGAAATTGGGGTATGGAGGAAATGAGGAATGTTGATGAAAGAGAACTAATCTGTATTTAAAAGATGCTATTTTGCTCCCCCACAAATTCATGTTGTGGAAACATGCTCCCCAGTATAGCAATGTTAAGAGACTGTGGAACGTTTAAGAGGTTAAAAGTAGTGGGAAGTCCATGGCCAGCGCTGCGGCTCACTAGGCTAATCCTCTGCCTGTGGCGCCGGCAACCTGGGTTCTAGTCCCGGTCAGGGCACCGGATTCTCTCCAAGTTGCTTCTCTTCTAGTCAAGCTCTCTGCTGTGGCCTGGTAGTGCAGTGGAGGATGGCCCAGGAGGGAGCCATGGAGACCAGGAGGAAGCACCTGACTCCTGGCTTCAGATCAGCACAGCGCACTGGCCATAGCAGCCACTTCAGGGGTGAACCAACGGAAAAAGGAAGATCTTTCTCTCTGTCTCTCTCTCTCATTGTCTAACTCTGCCTGTCCAAAAAAAAATAAATAAAAAATTAAAAAAAAAAAACTAGTGGGAAGTCCTTAGATTACTGGGGGTACCACACTTATAGGAGATTAATGCACATCTCATAGGGCCCAGAGGACAGCATTTGTTATTTTGGTAGTGAGTTTTTATAAAGTGAGGTTACCCCATGTGCTTGGTCTCTAAACACTTTTCCTCTTCCACTTCAATCCCATGCAGAATGTAGCCAGGAGGGCCTCTGTAGACATTGTCACCATGATGGATAGGCTTTCTAGCCACCAGAATCATGAGCCAAATGAACGTCTTTTCTTTATCCAGTACCCAGCCTCAAGTATTCAGTTATAGCAATGCAAAATGAAGTAAGACATGTAAGATGACTGGATTCCAGCAAATATAGCTAATAAAATGTTATTGTTTAGTTGAAATCTCTTAAGAGAATATATCTTTCTTTTTTAAAGATTTATTTTTATTTATTTGAAAGACAGAGTTAGAGAGAAGTAGAGACAGAGAGAGGGCTTCCATCCGCTGGTTCACTCCCCAGATGGCTACAACGACCGGAGCTATGCTGATCCAAAGCCAGGAGCCAGGAGCTTCTTCCGGGTCTCCCAAGTGGGTGCAGGGACCCAAGGACTTGGGCCATCTTATACTGCTATCCCAGGCCATACCAGAGAGTGGATCAGATGAGAAGCAGCCGGGACTCAAATGGGCCCCCATAGGGGATGCCAGTGCTTTCACCCACTGCACCACAGTGCTGGCCCCAAGAGAACGTATCTTAAGTGTCCTGACCACAAATGCACACAGACACACACAGAGGATAACCACATATGGTAATGGATGTGTTGATTAATTTCCTGGTGGTAATCATTATACAATGTCTACATATATCAAATAATCACATTGCATGTTTTGAAAGCATATAATTTTATTTATCAATTACACCTAAACAAAGCAAGGAAAAATTAAGGAATACCATGTGAAAGATCTTTTGTAAACTTATTCGATTATAGATTATTATTTGGTTTGGATATGAAAATTGTGAAAGTTACCAAGAAGATACAATAAAGAAGAAAGAAATGGAAAATTACATTTACAGCAGAAAAATCTAACAAACTACTCCTGCCAGGTTATCAAGACGAATATTAGCAATCATAAATTATTGTGAAGTATGTATTCATGCCAAGTGATATGGTGAAAATAGCACTTTGCTTCTGTGCTGTCCATCTCCAAATCCATATCGCCAGACTAATCATGATAAAAATATCACTTAAACTCCAATAGAGAAATACTTTACAATAAACATGTCTAGTACTCCCCAAACCTGTTAAGCCAGTGAACTAAGGAAAGTCTAGGAAACAGTCATATCCAAAAGGAGAACAAGGACTTGTCAAACTAGATGTTTGATGAGGTATATAGAATTCTAGAATAGAAAAAAAGCGTATAAGGTAAAAACTAAAGAAATCTGAATTAACTAGGAATTTTAGTTTATAATTATGTGTCAACATTGCTTTATTAAGCTAACAAATGTACCATATGAATGTAAGATACCAATAATAGAGAGAACCCATTACTGGGAAGATATTCTAAGGAAATGAAATCAGCATACGAATGAGTTACCTGCATTCCCATGTTTGCAACAGTGCAACCTAGATGTCCATCAACTGAGGATTAGATTAAAAAATGTGGTATTTATACACTCTGCAGTGTTACTAAGCCATAAAAATAATGAAATCCTGATATTTGCAACAAAATAGATGGAACTGTAGATCATTGTGCTAAGTGAAATAAGCCAGTCTCAGAAAGACAAACATCACATGTTTTAACTAAAATATGGAAGTTAGAATAAGGTATAAAAATTTGCTATATAGTTACAAATATTGTTTCCTTGAATCATAACATGTAAATGATAATATACCCTTCTTTCTCCATGTTTTCAAGAAAAATAAAATAAAATAATAGGGAGACTTCTATGCTGAGGAGAGAGTGTATATGAGAGCTCTATGTATTATAGTCTCAACTTTTTTATAAATGTAAAAATACTCTTAACAAATGAAGACCATTATTTAAAAACAAATAAAGAAAAAAATCCTGTTACCAAAGGCAAGACAAATTGATAGATGCTAAGATTGGCAGATGAAAGTGTGGAGAGAAACAGGAATTAAAGACTCAAATAACCTAGCTACAGAATAGATACTAATTACAAGCAGGATAAATAGCAAATATACAATGGAGTATCGTGATAGAAGCCAGCATAATAAAATGATCAACATTGACATCACCAAAATAAAACATGCAGACATCATATTCCTTCTGATAACATCCTGAGAAGTCATCAGTATAATACCAGTGTCATTTTAAGAACTATACTTAGGCCGGCACCGTGGCTCAATAGGCTAATCCTCCACCTGCGGCGCCAGCACCCTAGGTTCTAGTTCCGGTTGGGGCGCCGGATTCTGTCCTAGTTGCTCCTCTTCCATTCAGCTCTCTGCTGTGGCCTGGGAAGGCAGGGGAGGATGGCCCAGGTGCTTGGGCCCTGCACCCGCATCGGAGACCTGAAGCCACCTGGCTCCTGGCTTCAGATCAGAGCGACGGCCATAGCGCTGCCGTAGCAGCCATTTGGGGAGTGAACCAACGGAAGGAAGACCTTTCTCTCTGTCTCTCTCTCTCTCTCTCACCGTCTAACTCTGCCTGTCAAACAAAACAGAACAAAAACTATACTTAAATCTAATTCTCATTAGATAAGCCCAAATTGAGGAATATTCTACAAGAGGTCTTCAAAGGTATAAAGGTAATGACTGGCAAGGAAAAAAAGGCCAAGAAACTGTACCAGATTATGGAGACTAAAGAGATAGGAAAACTTGATTTAATGTGGCACTCTGAAACAGGCCATGGACTAGAAAAATGACATTGGTGGGACTTAGTGGAATTCTAATAGCATCTATGTGTTTAAAACACCAACGGCAAGAACAGATTAGGCTATGGATGGTATCAGATTTAGCAACAGCAACATTGAAATCTACGAGAGAATAGAGTGATACATTTGGATTTCTAGAGGTAGATAATCTGGTATTCTACATGGAGCCAGATCATCAATCAATATGACAGAATGCAAATAATTTCTATGTAGGAAAGCCTTCAAAAATTTAATTGCTATGCACTTTTTAAAATTTTTCTATGCATTCTTGCTTATGAAATTACTTTAAAATGTGATATATCCAAGGATGAAACAATACAAAAAAGTTCCTAGGATACAGTAACCAGAGGTTTGACACATGAGAAATATGTAGGAGAATTTGAGGGAATGTATCAGCAACCAGTGCACAGTAGCGCAGGGCACCTAGAGCAGAACAGAGATGGTGACACAGGTGGTATTTTGCAGAAAAAAATTGGAGGTGTGGTAAGACTCAGCCAAGGGTGAAAAACAAATAATAAATTTTAGTAGTTAGCGAAACATTAACTCTGAGGAAAGTAAAAGCATGTCCACGCAAAGTAATATGGTTATATCCCTCTTCTTTATTTAGTAAAATCATAAATATGAACATTTGAGTTTAATCCTGTCATATAGCCAGGATGCATGCAGACAGAATGCAAGTAAGACAAGGTATTTATCTTATGCATTAGAAATGTTATAGATAATATCTAAAATTGATGAATTGCAAGTGAGTAGTATTAAGATTTTTTTTTTTTTTTTGTAAATCCAGTAGCAAATTACAGATGAGATGGTTAAAATAAAGGGCTGGCTATTGAGAAACAAATCCAGGAAGATAAGATGGTTTAAAAATAAGTATTTAGCTTTTTAAATCAAGTTTCTGTTTTACCAGAATAAAATGTAGAAAGGTATTTTAAAATAAAGTTAATGTATAGTTTCCAAGAAGTTATCACACCACTTTGAGCGGCTAAGATCAAGTGTAAAGGTATAAACAATGTCCCAAGACCTGCCCTGATTTATACTTTAGTTCTTTAAACTATCTGAAGGAAAGAAAAAAAAAAAAAAACACCTTGGAGTTCCACATTTCACACACACACACACACACACACACAAACGTACACACACATACACACATACAGTTTAAGAGTTGACTTTCCAAAGAGATGGCATTCACATCCTGTCATCTCATTAGAGATGAGAAAAATTTCCAGAAAAAAAAGTGTTTAACTTGTTTTCTCCCATTTAGTGGATATTACATTTATAGCTATAGCCTC
Organism: Oryctolagus cuniculus; assembly: GCF_964237555.1. Taxonomy (NCBI): domain Eukaryota; kingdom Metazoa; phylum Chordata; class Mammalia; order Lagomorpha; family Leporidae; genus Oryctolagus; species Oryctolagus cuniculus. The sequence goes on along the minus strand of NC_091434.1, from coordinate 74,868,156 downwards.
AAAAACTCAGCCTTCATCAATCTTTCAAACCAACCCTTGTATCAGTGAAGTCCTTCAGGTCTTTATTTCTTCCTTTCTGTTTCTGACTCTTTCCCGTAAGTAGTTTCATCCCTTGAAGAAACAGAATGGAATCCTTTTCAGGACCCTTCCCTCACTGTAGAGCTGATGGAGGGAATAAATTTTGAGTGAATCAAGTCAGCTCGTCATGAGATGCTCCAGGGGGAGCATCTCAGTTTGCACAACATCAGCTGAGGTGAAAAGCGAACCTTCTAAGTCAGTCATTCAGAAATGTTTGTAAACAGAACAAATCAGATTTTTTTCAGCATGTTACATGAGAGCAGAACAAATGAACATTTAATCTTGTGACAGTTTCTTCTCTAACTACATCTTTTTGCCCTTTGTTTTATTTTCCTGTTAGTCGCTTTTCCTTCATTTTTCAAATCCTGAGAATCCTTCATTGCTACCTACTCCACTGAGTTAGCTATCCCAGTTAGGGATTTTTTTTTCTTACTTGAATTAAATAATTAATTGTGTCACTCCTTCTTTCATTTGCATCTTTTTTTCCAGAATGAAATACTCAAGGAATCAGAGAATGTATCTCTTTCTTGTCACCATATCTCACTGTCTTAGAGGCTCAAATATGTCTTTGTTTTTGCTTGATGAAATGCAGGAATTAACAGGTAAAATTATGAGCTTTGAAGACTCAAGAATTGTATACATTAAGTCATCTGCAAAGCAAGATAATAATATACCAATAAAATCATTAGGAGATCAAATGATGTAGTTAATATAGGGCTCCTTGTTATGGTAATGACAGTGATATTTTTATTGTTATTGGAGCTTTTTTTACAAGAAAATCAGTAAAATAACAAAGGAACGAAACAATTTCCAAATGTACAAAGTAAAATAAATATTGACAGGTTAAAGGATGTGGTGCCACACTAATTAGGCAGGAGTCCTAGGAACTGTGACTGTTACTAAGTGCAATGAGTACTTTGGGCCTGCTGAAGAGAGGTGGAAAATAAATTATGTATCTTGAGTTGATTCCCAAATGTACTAAATGTTTTAAAATTGAAGTTATACTGCATTTAGGCCTCTCTTTGCATTTCTGGTGTTGGTACAACTAAACACATGTAATATTAAAGCAAAGTACTAAACAAAATCAACTAACACTAACTGTTTAATATTTGCTGATAAATTAGTTAATAAATTAGTGATATGTTCTACAAATGTAATATATTATTTTATGGATGAATTGTCCATGTTGAAATATTATTTAGTAAAATATTTGGAGGAAGCTTGGGGGAAATCATGATGAAACATGAAGCTGTGTAAATAAAAATGTTGTAGAACTTTTGAACTTTTCAAGACTTTCTATCTGCTTCTCCGTCTGTTACTGGTTCTTTTGATTCTTCTTACATCTTACTTAATTAGTTTCCAACTCTTTTTCTTTATTTCAAATTCTTCCATTCAATTAACCTATAGATATACTATATTCTAGCTACAGAATAAAAGAGACAAAAATGCACAAATGTAGAAAATTTGATTCTTAATTTCATAAGATTTGTGAGTGAATTTGAAGCTCATCTATTAATCTCAAAACAGAAGATGCAGTGAAAAAAAACTTCTGTCTTCTAGTGTAGTATGATCCTCTCTTCTTTCTATCAGTTTCTTAGAAGAAATTGTATTTCTGTTTTCACCTCACTGCTCCTATCATTCAACTCTGGAATTTGGCTTTAGGCTCCTTCTCTTCTACAGAAATGCTCTTGACAGAGTCACAAGTCACATTTTACAGTTAGTGACTGAAGTCTCCATTAGGTGCCATATTGGTTTATCTTCCTTTGTTCTTTCATTCACACTGGGAAGTGGGGAGGCACTGTATAAAGTTATAGAAGGAGGCCGGCGCCGCGGCTCACTAGGCTAATCCTCCACCTTGCGGTGCTGGCACACGGGGTTCTAGTCCTGGTCGGTGCGCAGGATTCTGTCCTGGTTGCCCCTCTTCCAGGCCAGCTCTCTGCTGTGGCCAGGGAGTGCAGCAGAGGATGGCCCAAGTACTTGGGCCCTGCACCCCATGGGAGACCAGGATAAGTACCTGGCTCCTTGCTTCGGATCAGCGAGGTGCGCCGGCCACAGCGGACTGGCCGCGGCAGCCATTGGAGGGTGAACCAACGGCAAAGGAAGACCTTTCTCTCTGTCTCTCTCTCTCACTGTCCACTCTGCCTGTAAAAAAAAAATAAAAAAATTTTAAAAATAAAGTTATAGAAGGAGACTCCTCAGTGCCAGAAATGCTAAATGATTTTCAGTTTCCATTTACTTAACGACCTTGTTATATTACTTCCTTCTTGAAACTATCCTTTTCTCTGTGTTTGCTGACACCATGCTTTCCTGGCTCAATTTATTTTATTTATTTATTTTTAAGATTTTTGTTTTATTTATTTGAGTGGTAGAATTACAGAAACAGAGAGGAAGAGAGAGAAAGAAAGGTCTTCCATCTGCTGGTTCACTCCACAGATGGCTGCAACTGCCAGAGGCCCAAGAACTTGAACTTTCCCAGGCCGTAGCAGAGAGCTGTATTGGAAGTGTAGCAACCAAAGCTTGAACCAGTGCCCATATCGGGTGCCAGTGCCACAGGCAGAGGCTTAGCTCACGACACCACAGCACCGGCCCCTACTAGCTCAATTTAAATGGCACATCTTCTCAAGGAATCTGGTTGTTTAACAGCTCTTTTTCAAACTCAACTCTATTTAAAAGAATGTTCTACCATGATAGGAATGTTCCATAATCTGCTGCCTAACACAATGGTCAGTAGCAAAAAGTAGTTATTAAGCATTTGCAATATATCAAGTGAAATAGGGGATTCTGTATTTAAAAATTTTTATTTTATTGGAAGTAATCTAAGTTTAAGCAGCAACATGACTAGAGGTTGCTACCATATAGGGCAGTGCAGCATGCCAAGATGATGTGATGGTGGGGAAGCCATTTCTTTTCTACTTCTGATTTTAAAATTTGATTTGTGTATTTTTTCCTCACATGAAATTATGAGATTTCCTGAAAACATAACCTCAAAAGAGTTTCCTTTATATGATTTAATGCAGTATGAATACTGGAGAAAAGAATTAGCACTCATTTAGTTATTGCCATCTACTCAGAAACAATTTACACAAAGGAAGTAGAATATCACTCAATAAATTATAGATTGCTGCTGTATTGGACTTGAGTATTAGTTATATTTTAACTGAATTAGCAAGCACAAATTAAATAAGATCTAGAATGGATTGCAAAGTTATTTCCTCTGAAATGACTGTGACTTATGTACTTTATTTCTTAGGAATGTCCTCAACACACTCTTCAGAGGTATGCCAACAGTAGACATTCAGTAACTGTGACTGAAAAGTATTTCAAATTAAGTTTTCTTTGCAAGAATTTAAACACTATTTTTAATAAGAAAATACCCTACTGCCCTCTGGTGTTCACATTCAGCCCTCTAGTCTAAACAGACAACCTTACTCTCCCACACTTTCATTGTTTTATAAAGCTTTTTTTTTATTGGAAGTGGAGTGTTGTGCATAATTTTGGTTTGGATATCAGATTTATTTTCATTCCAGCTGTAGCTATGGTAAGATTAGTGATTGTATATGATATGTTTGAATTGATTTGACTGGTATATCTTAAATAATTCCAGTCTAAAATCTAAACCTAACAGTTCAGGGCAGGCATTTAGTGGTTAAGATGTCCGTTGAGATGTCTGTGTCCCACATTGAAGTGCCCATGGATGACACGTGTCTCTTTTGCCTGATTCCAGCTTCTCTGTTAATGCGTAACCTGGGACTCAATGGTGATGCCGTTATTAGGTTCCTTTCACTCATGTTGGGGACATGGGTTGAGTTGACAGCTCCTAACAATCTGTCCCTCTTTATTTGTCATTCTACCTCCCCGGCTCTTGAATAAATATATTTAATAATACATTTAAGACAAAAAAGTCTGTGACTGCTCTCTCTTTTTTCCTCTGCTTTCTTGCTACTTTCCTCTTCTTTTGCTCTCATTAATTACAAAGTATACTAGTCTTGGTTTTCCAAAGAAAGATGTATAATGAATGGATGAGTAGGTAGGTAGGTAGGTAGATAGATAGATAATAAATAGACAAGTTCTTAGCAATTGTCTCCAGTTTGGAGACTCGAGAGCTGATGGTATAGTTCCAGTATGAGTCTGAGACCGAAATCAGAAGACTGACATCCCACCTAGGAGACAGTCAGACAGATAAGAATTTTTTTTCTCATTCTTGATTGGATTGGTTGAGGTAAATTGAGAACTGGGAAAGGCAATCTGCTTTACTCAATCTACTCCTTCAAATATCAGTCTTGTCCAGAAACACCCCAAAAAGATACCTGGAATAAAGACTGACCAAATAATTTGGCACCTCATGGTCCAGGCAAGTTGATATAAAATTATCCATCTTATTGCATTTGTATATACGTTCATGAAAACTGTCAAAAATAGATATTTACTCAGCTTATGTTTTACAACTCCTGTTTAAATTAGATGTCATAGTAGAAATTATATATTCTTAGACATTCAGAGCTGAGAATGCTCTCTATACAGCATCTGTCTAGTTCAATACTCTCATTGTAGAATTTGAGAAATATTTCAAAAAAACATTTAAGTTGACAAAATATTGATGAACAAGTTGTTACATGTCAGAATTTTTCCTTCTTAATTCTCCAGTGACAAGCAGCAAGGGATTTTTCATTGTAAATATTATACACAAATATTTGTCAAGTACATTCTATATGCCACATATTGTGCTAGGCTCCATGCCCCTTTATCATCATATAGAGGATTCAGATAAATAAGTAGGACATATAGTGCATAGTGGTAGTGCAATTAAAGAACAAATAGAAGGTATTATGTAGGTTCAAGAAGAATTGTTCTGAATCTAGATGACAGATATTAAAAAATAAACTCATCAGAAGTGGTGGCTAAGCTTGGTCCATTGCTTGGACCAATGCCACAATTTCAACAATAAACTTAATATAGTTGGTTTGCTTGTATTGGCGACAAATCTGGCAGTGAAGTTTAACATCAAGTATCTCATATTTCCAGAATCCATATTTATTTAGCAATAACAACTAATATATTAAAAAAAAAACAAAAAAGAAACTTGGAAATCATCTTCCTTATTAATTATTTGAGCCTTTCCTGATCCAGTCATAGGAAAAGATTAGGAAAGAAGAGAAAAAATTAAGTTGACAAGAAAAACATCAGAAATTTTGAAAATATCTGCAGTAAAAATAATAGCACTAAAAGTGCTTCAGGGAGAGAGTCTCATTTGATATTCTGGACAGACCACAGGGAATTTATATGAAACCAAGGCTCAAAATTTATTTTAATCACATCATCTGTTTCAAGATCTTAGAATGCATGGGAATCCTTGATACACTTAATGGGAACAGGAGCTTATTAAATTCCATTATTGTGGAATCTAGGAAAAGAAGGAACAGCTCATTGGTAATTAGTTTCCAATCTATTTTTAAATGAAAACTCATGTATATATTGTATTTTACTGATAATGATAATTTAAATATTTTCTGTTATATTCCAAATTTATTTTCATTAATAAGAATTTATCTTTTGAGACATCTTCAATTGCAGATTCTAAAATTTCTGCAAATGCTTTAATGGTGACTAAAAGAACTTTCCACATATAATCAATAGCAATTGCTTTTTGGCTTCCACATTTAGAGCCATTAAGAATAAATGTCAGGATTTGTAATGGTACAAAATTGATCTGGCTGCAATGGTAATGATTTTCAATAGTCCAAGAGCAGAAGAGAAAAACTGAAAATGGATTTAGGGAGTGAAGATAATATGAGAGATGTATTATTGCTCTAACAATTTCTGAGTCGTGGGGACTTTGAGACCAAGAATATTATGATTGAGAACAAACAATTGTATCTGGAGTACACTGGCTTAATTTTACCTAAAATAAGTTGTTTAAAAACAGTACTTTTAGATCTGTAATTTTACAGATAACATTATATACAATACAAGTGAGTACTTCAGCTCATCAAAACTAATGACGGGCTTCAATTCACTGAAGGCTAAATATTAAAGTCAGAAGCATAATGGGAGATGTGAATAATGCAGTATTTAGTACTTTCAAAGAATTTTGTTTGCTTGAAAATAGCCTGGATTCTCTTTTCTGTTGAGCTCCTCACTCAGAAAATTTTATCATCCTTTTACATTTCAGACCTAGTTATTCTTCACTGGGTTTCGAAATGGCGGATAATCATAACTTGTTTATCTGGATCCCTGTTACTTTGTAACAGCCAATGTTCCTTTGAGATTCAATACAACTGAACAGTGATGCTTCTAATTATGGAACTCTAACCTTCTTTATTTTTACAACATTATTTTTTATATTATTAGTTTTTCTTCCCCTTGACCATCATATATAGGTCCCTATATATTTTTTTAAAGATTTATTTATTTATTTGAAAGTCAGAGTTACACAGAGAAAGGAGAGGCAGAGAGAGAGAGAAGTCTTCCATCTGATAATTCACTCCCCAATTAGCTGCAATGGCTGGAACTGCGCCAATCTGAAGCCAGGAGCCAGGAGCTTCTTCTGGGTCTCCCATGTGGGTGCAGAGGCCCAAGGACTTGGGCCATCTTCTACTGCTATCCCAGGCCATAGCAGAGAGCTGGATTGGAAAAGGAGCAGCTGGAACTATAACCGGCACCCATATGGGATGCTGGCGCTTCAGGCCAGGGTGTTAACCGGCTAAGCCACAGCACCGGCCCCAAAGTCCCTATATATTAAATGTAGAAAGCTCAATCTTTTCAATTAAACATATTCCCAATTCTTCAGGTGTAGCCAAATGGAAGAACTTGTTGAAAATCTAGTCTGTTGCAGTGAGGTTCAGTGACTTAAATTTTTTTTTTTTTTAAACTTTTATTTAATGCATATAAATTTCCAAAGTACGACTTATGGATTACAATGGCTTTCCCCCCATACCGTCCCTCCCACCCACAACCCTCCCCTTTCCCACTCCCTCTCCCCTTCCATTCACATCAAGATTCATTTTCGATTATCTTAATATACAGAAGATCAGCTTAGTATACATCAAGTATGGATTTCAACAGTTTGCTCCCACACAGAAACATAAAGTGAAAAATAATAGATGATTTTTTAAAATGATGATGAAATCAGAGCAGACCTATTGTCATGTTTAATCCCAGTGAGAGTCAAGTTGGGAATTGATAATTTCTTTTTTTTTTTTAATAGAGGATCAGTTTAGTATGCATTAAGTAAGGATTTCAACAGTTTGCACCCCCATAGAAACACAAAGTGAAATATATTGTTTGAGTACTCGTTATAGCATTAAATCTCAATGTACAGCACATTAAGGATAGAGATCCTACATGAGGAGTAAGTGCACAGTGACTCCTGTTGTTGACTTTACCAATTGACACTCCTGTCTATGGCATCAGTAATCTCCCTATGCTCCAGTCATGAGTTTCCAAGGCTATGGAAGCCCTCTGAGTTCTCCGATTCTTATCTTGTTTAGACAAGCTCATAGTCAAAGTGGAGGTTCTCTCCTCCCTTCAGAGAAAGGTACCTCCTTCTTTGATGGCCTGTTCTTTCCACTGGGATCTCACTCGCAGAGATCTTTTGCCAGAGTGTCTTGGCTTTCTATGCCTGAAATACTCTCATGAGCTTTTCAGCCAGCTCCGAATGCCTTTAGGGCTGATTCTGAGGCCAGAGTGCTATTTAGGACATCTGCCATTCTATGAGTCTGCTGAGATTCTCACTTCCCATGTTGGATCACTCTCCCCTTTATTTACTCCATCAGTTAGCGTTAGCAGGTACTAGACTTGTCTATGTGCTCCCTTTGACTCCCAGTCCCTTCACCATGACCAACTGTGAACTGAAACTGATCACCTGGAACAGTGAGATGGCATTGGTACATGCCACCTCGATGGGATTTTAACCACAATCTTTGATATGCTCAAGCATGGATGCTAGACTACTTTGACAAGGATCCTGAATACAATGGAATGATTTGGTGCATGTGAGCCTAATGTGTCTTTGCCAGAAGTTGGAGGAGCAGCTTCTTCACCAGGACCTTCCCCACACCATGATCTGCTTCCTTTTTCATTACCCAGCACCAGCTAAGAACTCACCTAGGGATTGTTCTATTTGCTCAAGAAGAGTAGCCCTGGGTTTCTTCCAAAGATTCACTTTTCCTAATGTAACATCTCTGGCCAAGTACTGACATCATCTTAGAATATTATGTCAAGCATCAGAAGGACAAAGTACTCCTCACAGGCCCACAGGGACTACTAAATGTAGAGTATTGAAAAAAGTAACTCCTTCACTGATTTTCTAACAGCCATGACTGGCAAGTTAAATTTGAATCCATTTCCTAAATATGACTAAGTATAGATGCTTTAGCTTTTAAGGAAATAGCTATCTCTGATGGTAATAATATAGTTTCCAGTATTACTGTAACTTGGGTGAAAAAAGATTGGCATTAAAGATTTTGTAAAACTAATTATCATCTTGGTAATTTTTCTTACTTGGTTCTAAACACTCACTCCTCATTTCCACTGATTTCTAAAGGTATTTATAAACTTATCCACCTTCAGCAATGGACAGATCAATCAGACAGAAAATCAGCAAGGAAACAACAGAATAAATAAACACCATAGACCAAATGGACCTAATGGATATCTACAGAAGTTTCATCCAACAGTGGCAGAGTACACATTCTTTTCATCAATGCATGGAACTTTCTCTAGGAATGACCACATACTAGGCCATGAAGCAAGTCTCAGAAAATTCAAAAAAATAAAAATCATGCCATGAATCCTCTCTGACCACAATAGAATAAATCTTGAAATAAGCAACTCAAGATTTTCTAGATCATATGCAAACAGATGGAGACTGAACAACATGCCCCTGAATAAATAATGGTTCCGGGGCCAGCACTGTGTTGCACTAGATTAATCCTCTCCCTGCAGTGTCAGCATTCCATATGGGCACCGGTTCTAGTCCCAGTTTCTCCTCTTCCAGTCCAGCTCTCTGCTGTGGCCCAGGAGGGCAGTGGAGGATGGCCCAGGTGCTTGGGCCCCTACACCAGTGTGGGAGACCAGGAAGAAGCACCTGGCTCCTGGCTTTGGATCGGCGTGGCCCCGGCCATTGCGGCCACTTGGGGAGTGAACCAAGAGAAGGAAGACCTTTCTCTCTGTCTCTCTCTCTCTCATTGTATGTAACTCTGCTTGTCAAATAAATAAATAAAATCTTATAAAAATAGTGGTTCAATGAAGAAATCAAAACAGCAATAGAAAATTCTGGAAATAAATGAAGATGACAATACACCATTTCACATCTTACGGAATACGGCAAAAGCATGTTGACTACATGAAGAAATTGGAAAATTACCAAATAAATGAACTATCAATGCATCTCAAGGACATAGAAAAACAACAACAAATCGAACCCCAAGTTAGTAGAAGGAAGGAAATAATTAAAATTAGAGAAGAGTAAACAAAATTGGAACCCAAAAAATGCAAAAGATCAGTGAAATGAAGAGCTGTTTTTTTTTTGAAAAAATAAACAAAATTGATACACTCTTGGCCCAACTAACCAAAAAAAAAAAAGTAGGGAAAGACCTAAATCAATAAATACAGAGATGAATAAAGAAATGTAACAACAGATACCAAAGAAATAAAAAGAATCATCAGTAATCACTGCAAAGAGCTATATGCCAACAAATTGGGAAACCTAGAAGAAACAGATTCATAGACACATACAATCTACCAAAATTGAGTCATGAAGACATAGAAAGCCTAAACCCAGCAATAACCAAGATGGAAATTGAATCAGTAATAAAGACCCTCCCAACACAGAAAAGTCCCGGGCGGGGTGGCTTTGCTGTTGAATTCTACAAGACATTTAAGAACAAATTCCAATTCTCCTCAAGCTATTCAAAACAATTGAATTGAAGGGAATCCTTCTAAACTCCTTCTATGAAACCTGCATCACCTTAATTCCTAAGCCAGAAAAAATGCAACAGAGAAAGAGAACTATAGATCAATTTCCCTAATGAACATAGATGTAAAATCCTTGATAAAATATTAGCTAATTGAATCCAACAACACATCAGGAAAATCATTCACCCAGACACAAAGGGATTTATCCCTAGTATGTAGGGATGGTTAACATTCACAAATCAACCAATGCGATACATAACATTAACAAACTGAAGAATAAACACTGTATGATTATCTTAATAGATGCAGAAAGAACATCTGGTAAAATACAACATCGATTCATGATGAAAACTTTAAGCAAATTGGGTATGGAAGGAACATTCCTCAACATTCAAGGCATTTATGGCAAACCCATGTCCAGCATCCTATTGAATGGGGAAAATCTGGAAGTAGTCCTAAGATCTGGAACCAAAGATGCCCACTCTCACCATTGCTGTTTAATATAGTCTTGGTAGTTTTAGCCAGAGACATTAGGCAAGAAAAAGAAATCAAAGGTATACAAACTGGAAAGGAGGAAATCAAAATATTCCTATTTGCGGTTGACATTATTCTACATATAAAGGCTGCAAAAGACTCCACTGACAGACTACTGGAACTCATAAAAGAGTTTGGTAAAGGGGCAGGATATAAAACCAACAAGGAAAAATCAATAGCCTTATATACATAGACGATGTCATGGCTGAGAAAGAACTTTTAAGATCAATCCCATTCACAATTGCTGCAACAATAATTAAATAACTTGGAATAAATTTAACCAAGGACGTCAAATATCTCTACAGGGATAATTACAAAACACCAAAGAAACAAATTGAAGATGACATTAAAAAAATCTTCTATGTTCATGGATTGGAAGAATCCACATCAACAAAATGTCCATATCACCAAAAGCAATTTACATATTCAATATGTTACCAATCAAAATACCAATGACATTTTTTTGCAGATCTAGAAAAGATGATGCTAAAACTCATATGGAAACATAAGAGATCCTGAATAGCTAAAACAATCTTATACAACAAAAGTAAAGCTGAAGATGTCATAATACCTGATTTCAAGACATACTACATGGCAGTTGCAATCAAAACAGCTTGGTACTGACACAAACCAGACTTACAGACCAATGAAACAGAATAGAAACTTCAGAAATCAATGCTTGCATCTACAACCAACTTATCTTTGACAAAGGAGCTAAAATCAATCTTTGGAGCAAGGATGGTCTCTTCAACAAATGGTGCTGAAGAATCTGTATTTCCATGTGCAGAAGTATGAAACTTGTCCTCCACCTTATACCTTACATAAAATTCACTCAAAGTGGGTCAAAGACCTAAATCTTCAACCCAATGCCATCAAATTGTTAGAGAGTTTTGTGTAAACTCTGGAAGACATTGGCATAGGCAAAGACTTCTTGGAAAAGACCCCAGAAGCACAGGTAGGCAATCAAAGCCAAAATTGACAAATGGGATTACTTTATGATGAGAAGCTTCTGTACCGCAAAATAAATCCTCAGAAAACTGAAGAGGCAACTGACAAAATGGGAGAAAATATTTGTAAAGTATGCAACTGATAAAGGGGTAACATCCAGAATCTATAAAGAGCTCAAGAAATTCAACAACAATAAAACAAACAATGCAGTTAAAAATGGGCAAATGACTTGAACAAGCATTTTTAAGAGAGGAGATTAAAATTGCTAACAGACATTTGAGAAAATACTCAGGTATCTCATATGGGCACTGGATTCTAGTCCTGGTTGCTCCTCTTCTAGTCCATCTCTCTGCTGTATCCCGGGAGGGCAGTGGAAGATGGCCCAAGTACTTGGGCCCCTGCACCCGCATGGGAGACCAGGAGGAAGCACCTGGCTCCTGGCTTTGGATCGGCGTGGCGCTGGCCATAGAGGCCATTTGGGGAGTGAACCAATGGAGGGAAGACCTTTCTCTCTGTCTCTCTCTCTCACTGTCTATAACTCTACCTGTCAAATAAAAAAGAAAAAAAGAAAATAGTATCACTAGCCTTCAGGGAAATGCAAATCAAAACCACAATGAGTTTCACCTCACTCCAGTTAGAATGGCTCACATATAGAAATCAACAAATGCGGCTGGCGCCGCGGCTCACTAGGCTAATCCTCTGCCTTGCGGCGCCGGCACACCGGGTTCTAGTCCCAGTCGGGGCGCCGGATTCTGTCCTGGTTGCCCCTCTTCCAGGCCAGCTCTCTGCTGTGGCCAGGGAGTGCAGTGGAGGATGGCCCAAGTGCTTGGGTCCTGCACCCCATGGGAGACCAGGATAAGTACCTGGCTCCTGCCATCGGATCAGCGCGATGCGCCGGCCGTGGCGGCCATTGGAGGGTGAACCAACGGCAAAAAGGAAGACCTTTCTCTCTGTCTCTCTCTCTCACTGTCCACTCTGCCTGTCAAAAAAAAGAAATCAACAAATGGCAAATGACAGTGAGGATGTGGGGAAACCAGTATGCCGGTCCACTGTTGGTAATGTAAACCAGTGCAGCCACTGTGGAAGAAAGTATGGAGATACCTCAATAATATGAAAATAGATCTCCCATATGATCCAGCTATCCCACTCCTAGGAATTTACCCAAACCACAAAAAAAAAAAAAAAAAATCAGTATATGAAAGAGTTATCTGTATCCTCATGTTCATTGCAGCACAATTCATAATAGCTAAGATATGGAATCAGGCCAAATGTCCATCAACTATTGACTGGATAAAGAAATTATGGTGGGGCCAGTGTTGTGGCGTAGTAGGTTAAAGCCCTGGCCTGAAGCACCAGCATCCCATATGGCACCAGTTCTAGTCCTGGCAGCTCCTCTTTTGATACTCAATACAGCTCTCTGCTATGGATGGAGAAAGCAGTAGAAGATGCCCTAAGTTCTTGGGCCCCTGCACCCAAGTGGGAGACCTGGAAGAAGCTCCTGGCTTCTGGCTTTGGATCAGCGCAGTTCCAGCCATTGCAGCCATTTTGGGAGTGATCGGCGGATGAAAGACCTTTTTCTCTGTCTCTACCTCTCTCTGTAACTCCGTCTTTCAAATAAATAATAAAATAAATCTTCCAAAAAATTGAAATTCTGGTAAATATACACTATGGAGTACTACTCAGTTGTTACAAAAAAAAAAAAAAAACAACCTGAAATCCTGTCTTTTGCAACAAGATGGATGCAACTAGAAACCATTATACTTAGTGAAATAAGCCAGTCCCCAAAAAACCAGATATCATATATTTTCCTTGATCTCAAGTAACTAATAGAGTACTTGAAATATAATGTATTAGAGTGAAATAAACATTTTGAGATTTGATGATTGTTTATAACTTCTGTTGAGTAACAGTATTTTTTGTTTGTTTGTTGTTTTTCCTCTTCATAATATTTCTTGAACTCTTTTACTTAGAGTTAACTATATGATCATTAAGCCCACTGAAAATAATCTTTTTAAGAATTAAGAGTGGGAATGCAAGAGGGAGGAGGAGCAAGGGTTGGAGCATAGGTAGGAGGGAGGGAAGGGGGGGAACTGTCACTATATTCCTAAATCTGTACATATGAAATTTATGAAATTTGTACAACAAAATTTGAAAAAATATTTCATTCAATATCTTAAATGGGTATAGAACTATTATTAATTTCCATTTATCTTCATGGAAAATTTAAAAAAATACATTTTCAAGAAATGTGACCATTCAATCTGAATGTTTACCTTATTGGAACATAATTGTCCATTATATTCTCTCCTTATTATCTTATAACTGTGGAATATGTAATGCTGTCCCATTTTAAAATTTGACTTGATAATTTCTTTACTTTTTTCTGATCAATTTCACTTTTTTCAATTTTCTTAAAGAAATGAATTTGTTTCTGTTGAGTCTTTTCTTATTCATTTGTTTTCTATTTCATTGCTTGTGCATCTTATTTTATTATTTATTTCTTCTTTATATATATATTTAAATTGCAGGTATTTCTCTATTTTCTTGAATTATTAATGTTCAAGAATTCTTTATGACAAGATGCATTTAAGTCTATAAATTTAACTTAGGTATGCTTTACTACATTCTGTAAGTTTTTGTTTTATCTACATTTAGTTCAAAGTATTATTTGTTTGCCAATTTAATGTGCTCATTGGAAGTACATTAATTAATTTCAAGAAAATTGGTAATTTTCTCTTTGTTGTTACTACTAGCTTAATTTGATTGTGGTCAGAAAAGCATTCCGAGTGTTTCTAAAACTCTTGCCTTTATGGACCAAGATATGATCCATTTTGTTAAATATTCTATATACCCATGAGGAAAAGATACATTGCCTTGTTGTTGGGTAGAAAGTCTTTATGTCAGATCATTTTCATTAAAGATGTTGTTCAGATATTTTATATGCTTCCTGATTGTTTATCTCCTTTTATGAATTGCTTGCTTTTTAATTTATTTTTAATTTATGTTTAATATAATTGTTAACAAATAATACTTGCAAATTTAAGTGGTACAATGCAAATTTTAAGCATATATACACTGTACTAATTAACAATAGCAGCCAATCAGCCTTTACATTTTTCTAATCTTTTCCAGGTGTTTGAAGCCTACCATCTGTTCTGTTCCAATTCCCCCACAGTGCTGCAAAACACCAGAAACTGTTGTGTTCCGCTAGCGAGGTTTAGAACACACTCTTCTGAAACTGGAGATCTTTATGCTGAGTGAACTAAGGCAGATGCAAGGAAACATCATGTGGTCTCTCATATGTGGAAGTTAAATTAGTAATAATAATATAACATGAGTTATTGAAAGAGATATTGAAAAATATCTTCATATGATTGTGTTTTCATTTGATTTTCTGAATATTTCTCTCTCATTTTTGGATATACAGATATAACACTGTAATAGTTCCTCATGTTCAATCTTTGTTATTATGAAATGTTATGTGCATCTCTAGTTATCTTTCTTGCATTAGTCTTTTTGCATTATTTTACTGTAGCTATCCTTTACTTGGTTAATGATAAAGAACATATATATTCAGGTCCTTTGACTTTAGTGTTTCTTATAATTAAGACATGTTTATTTTACTCAGAAAATTTAGGTTGTTTTTCATTTAGTCTGAAAATTCTCTTCTCTTAATGTTATTGGTGTGTTTGGGTCTAGATTTAACTTCTTTTTTACATATTTTCCTTTTTGTATTTCTTAATTTATTAAGAATTAATGAAAAATACTCCTGGAGATCCTTGCACTTAACCCCATCTCAAAGAAGAACTAGATTACCAAAGGAAGACTGCCAAGAGATTGAGGGAAACCTTCAGCAAACAAATGATAGGAGGAGCTGGCATTATGGCACCATCATCTGTGATGCTAGCATCCATAAAGCTGCCGGTTCATGTCCTGGCTGCTTCACTTCCAATCCATCACCCTGTTAATGCTCCTGGGAAGGCAGTGGAAGATCACCCAAGTGCTTGGACCCCCACTATCCTTGTAGGAGACCCAGATGAAGCTCCTGGATCCTGGCTTCAGCCTGGACCAGTCTTGGCCATTGCAAACATTTGATGAGTGAACCAGCAGATGTAAGATCTCTTTCTGTCTTCCTCCCCAGCCTGTCTGTAACTCTGCCTTTCAAATAAATAAATATATCTTTAAAAAAAAAAAAAAAAAAAAAAAAAAAAGAAGTGATGGGAACTCTAAACAGCAAAATCAAAGCCATCAGGGAGACAGAAACAAAGCACATCATAGCTCCTATGCTAGCTAACCTAGCTGGAGGGCTCCATCTTACTAGGGAAATTAAGTGGAAATATCTGTGACTCCCACCATCATGAGAGATCAATAGCCTTCCCTACAAGAGAATCCACAGTCCTCATATTGACTTTAAATCTAGTGCAGAAATCTGTTACCCTAGCAAGTGTGTTACTCAAAAAGAGGAACCCATATCGCCTTCCTCCATCCCCAGACTCCGAGACTCAAGCTGCCAGAGCATAGCCACTGCTAAGTTCCTTTCTTTATTGTACCACAGCATGAAGCCCCGTTGCCACCAGAAGAGCTCCCCTTTTTGTCTGAGCCAGAGTGCTTCTCAGGGCAGAGATCAGGGCTCTCTACGTCCTATGTGCCTTGCACTGCTCCAGACCCATCCATGACAGTGTACAATCTCCAGAATAACCTGCATGCGAAACACTGGATCTGGGAAAGATCTCGGGTCTCCGTTGCATCCTGCAGCTCTGGCTTTCTGACCTTTGGCTCTATAAGTCCCAGGAATACTTGTGTTTGTCCTTTGGCTCTATCTCCATTCCAGTGCTGCAGGCAAGGTGCTCTGTTGAATTCAGATCCAGGACAGTGATAGTTAGTGCTCTAGTTCTCAGACTCCAGAACCCACTCAGCAGTACTTGGGGAAGATGCTGCCTGCATTGCCCACACCAGTGTACAACCCCAAGCAGGCCCTGTATTCACTCTGTGTGAAATTGGCAAGGTACCCTTCACATCCCTAAGATGGAGATTGGTGCTTTTGATGCCCATCCACATTACAGTTCCAGGGCCACAGTTATTGGTGTCAAAGCACCAGCCTCACTCAGGCTTGCTTAGTTGTGGAATAAAGAAACAACTCCCCTGTTTCTTATAGCACCAGCAATGTGGTTACAGCCATGATAAACTCTAGTGTGATTCACAACCAACTGTCTGGGATCAAACTCACAACCTTCTGCAAAGCAAAGGAAACAATTGATAGAGTGAAGAGACATGAGATAGAATGAGAAAAAATATTTGCAAGCTGCTTATCTGTAAAAGGACTAATATCCAGAATACACCAGGAACTCAATAAACTCAACAACAGCAAAAACCTGTCCACTTACAAAATGGGCAAAGTAACTAAGGAAAGTAAATTTACTTATGTATGACAAGAGAAGATACAGTAGAGCAATTGGGTTGAATATTACTATAGAACAATTAATATATTTCCTATATTTAAGAGACAAAAGTATATAATGAGGGAGGTCTTTGTGGCAAAGTGGGTTAAGCCTCTACCTGGAACAATCACATCCCATACTGTTAAACATTATTTCTGATTTTCTTCTCACTTTCAGTATTACTATACTTCTCCATTATTTCCATTTTTTTTTCTACCTTTATTCTCTCCTAAGAGACTCTCTGCTTTAGCTAAAGCAAACTATATTAGCTTCTCTTCTTCTCCAGGTTTCCCTTTACCCAATATTAGAATCAGTATTAAAATTTTTGGTTAAAATTTTGGGGCTGGCATTGTGACATAGCAGATTAAGCCACTGCCTGTGATGCTGGAACCCCATATGGTACCAGTCTCTCTCTCTCTCTCTCTCTCTCTCTCTCTCTCTCTCTTATCTCTGTAACTCTTATAAATAAATCTTTTAAAAAAGAAGAAGAGGAGAATACTTGCAGAAATAAATGAGGACTGGGAAGTAATAATAGTTAATATCTACTGAGGCACCCTTTAAGTATCTTATCTGGATTCACTTAGTAGATTTCAGAACTACCAATTGGGTACAGACAGAACAAAAGAATTCTCACTTTATTGAGAAATATTGTGAGGCACAAATTGTCAACATCACAGTGATGATAAATGTTTAATTCTCCATTAAAGTCTGAGTCAACTCCCAAGAATTTTCATCTCTAAATAGTATCTTATTATTTCTGTAAAGCAACAAGAGAATTCTCCATGGAAGTGAACATGGAAAAGGTAGTAGAAAAGCAGGCATTTCTAGCTTTTTGAACTTATTACACTCCAGTCACCTATCCCACCACTACCTTGCACAGTAGCTATCACAAACTGTTAGGTAGGAAGTCAGAAATTAGCTTATGTGTGTGTGACAAAGGCCTAAGGAGTTAACATCTAGGTCCAGCATCCACATCTCAAAGTCATCCTGATAACCTTCCAGGTGCAGCCCAGTATCTGCACTTCAAATGCCCTGCCCCTTCTACCTGATAACCATCCTTCCTCTAAGGCTCCTCTAAGGCAGGTGACACTAGCCAGGCTTCCCCCTGTCTGATAACTTCAGGGGGAAAACTCAGAAAGGAATTTTTCATATTTACATCTAAAACGTCCTTTGTTCCAGGAGGAGAAAAGGCTGGAAGGCAGGGCCCATAGCCTTAAAACCCCCCGCCTCAACCAGACTGCGCGCTCAGCCCTCTGCCTCTCTGCTGAGCTGCCCGCCTGGCCTGCCCAGGTTTACTCTCTCCACTCAACCATGTAACCTCGCTCTCCCCCAGTCTGAATGACTGGGCACTCTCTCTCAGGTTCTGTCTGGAGAGGTGCCCATCCATTCTTACGGATGTCCCTACCCTAATAAACCTTGCTATTCTGTTCACAATTGATAATAATGATAGGACTAAGAGTCAAAGGGATCACATAAACAAGACTAGTATCTGAAAATACTAACTGATAGAATAAAAAAAAAGGGAGAGAATGATCCAACATGGGAAGTGGGATACACAGCAGACCCATAGAATGGCAGATGTCCTAAAAAGCACTCTGGCCTCAGAATCAGCCCTTAAGGCATGCGGATCCAGCTGAAAAGCCCATGAGAGTTTCTCAGGCATGGAAAGCCAAGACACTCTGGCAAAAAAAAAAAAAAATACCTAAATGAAAGATCTCTGCGAGTGAGATCCCAGTGGAAAGAACAGGTCATCAAAGAAGGAGGTACCTTTCTCTGAAGGGAGGAGAGAACTTCCACTTTGACTATGACTTTGTCTAAATATGATCAGAGTTGGCAAACTCAAAAGGCTTCCATAGCCTTGGCAGCTCATGACAAGAGCCTAGGGTGATTGCTGATGCCATAAACAAGAGTGTCAATTTGTTAAGTCAACAACAGGAGTCACTATGCACTTAACTCCTCATGTAGGATCTTTGTCCTTAATGTGCTGTACATTGTGATTTAATGCTATAACTAGTACTCAAACAGTATTTTTCACTTTGTGTTTCTTTGTGGATGCAAACTGTTGAAATCTACTTACTATATACTAAACTGATCTCCTGTATATAAAGAGAATTGAAAATGAATCTTGATGTGAAAGGGATGGGAGAGGAAACAGGAGAGGGGAGGGAAGTTATGGGTGGGGGGAAGCCATTGTAATCCATAAGCTGTACTTTGGAAACTTATATTCATTAAATAAAAGTTAAAAAAAAAACCTTGCTACTTTGCTACTCTGTCTACACTCCTGAATTCTTTCTTGCACAAAGACAAAAACCTTGCTTCTCTGGTAACAAAACCATTTAAGAGCCAATAAAACATTAGTAGAATGAACTAACGAATAAGAGAATAGATTATTCAATGAATCAGTCAAGTGGTGTGACTTAAGTTTTGAAGCAATAAAGTGATCTGATAAATGCTATATCAGTTAGGAAGAATACTGTAGGGCAGATTGTAGCAGTAGCCTTGAAGAAACCTATCTGGATGCATAATTTACATAGGAGGTCAATGAGCTTAGGCTTTAAAAACATGCAAATAATTAGAGAACTACCTTTCACAAATTCATCAAATGTATTTTTTGTAATTATTTTTTCTCTGACTTCCATTTACACATCTGTATAAGTACAAATAAGGGAAGGCACTTTACATCCATAAATTGGTCAAATATCTCATGGCCCAAACTAAGACTTATTGTCTAGAAAATGATCTACTTCTGCATCAATAGAACTTATTTCTGACTTATCATCTCATAGGAATTATAGGAGACTTGCAGTGTCAGTGATAAAAAGGAAATCAAACACTTTTTAAAATCAATTTCCAAAAGTTCTTTCTTTTTATTTCAGACATCTTTATTTTCCTTCCCTAGCCCATAATGAATTTAAATTCGAATTTCTAACTGCTACTGTCATAGATAATTTCCCCATGTTCCTCCCCAAGTCTTCACCTCCAAATTCTTAGAATCTGTCAACATATGAGTTTAGCTGGCAAAACAGACTTTGAGAGGTGATTAAGTTAAGGGTGCTGAGATGGGGGATTATCCTGGTTATCTGAATTGATCCAATATAAACATAAGAGGCCTTATAAGAGAGAAGCAGAGATGTCAGAGTCACACATAGAGTTTTGAAGATGTTCTATTCTTATCTCTGAAGACATATGAAGGGGCTCTGAGTCAATGAATGCTGAGTGTACCTAGTAGATAGAGAAAGGGGGTGAAATATTCTTCTCCAGAGCCCAGGAAAGATACAACATTGTGGATGCATTGATTTTAGGGTTTATGACTTCTGGAACTTTCAGAAAATAAATTTGTATTGTTTTAAACTACTGTATTTGTGATGATTAGCTACAGCAGCACAAGGAGTGTAAACACCTCTATAGTATAGCCATTATTTGATTTTGATTTAGTCCTAAGTTTGACAAAGCAGCAAAGATTTGGTATTGACTCATCTCAAAGAGTCAATTATTTTGCTGTTGCTGAGGCAGGAAACAATTAAAGCAACTATCAAAATATTTTAAGGCTAAAGAAATTTTTTTTTCCACAGATTCCTTTAGCGGCTTCAACATATAAGTTTTTAAAAGCTGGATTATCTCCAGAGGGCTAAGGAATTGCTAGTGGAACAAGTGACAGGAGGCAAATGGAGAAGTAGACATGTGTAGATTTATCTATTCAAATTTATCTATTCAAATTACTGATTTCCTAATTCCACTGTTTAAGATTGTCTGACAAAAACAAGAAAGCAACCTCAGGGAATTAACAATATATATAAATAGTATATATGTATATATAGAAATAAGATATATATGTACAGTTTGACATATGTTCCCTTATTATATGAAAGATATTCCAGAATCATATCATCCAAACTAAACTTTTCTGGTAAGTTAGAAGCAATTTTTATCTATATTAACTAATCCCTTTTATTTAAATCCTAAACTGTGATTTGCACTTGAATTGTTTATTTTTTTTCTTGTATTTTCTTCCTTGTAATCTAAACATTGAATGTTTCCTTTATATTTGATGGTTATGGGTTTGTTTTTTCTCATTTGTTGTGCATCTAATCTATCTACTGTCCAGGGCTGATTGAGTGTGCAATTAAATAACACTGGAAATGATTCACATCCTAGTAGACTTCTATGTTCAAAAATCATACATTAGAAATAAATCTCCTACATTCTTTTATAATATTAATGATGCTATGTAGACAGAATAATTTCAAAGAACTCTTCTGACTGTTCTTGTTAAATTATGTGTGATTAGTAAGTTAACTTAGGAGAAAACCTTCTAATTGCTAGATATCCCTCTCCTCTCTCTTATACTAACTCTGGGAGAATTCTCACAATTCAAAATTTTTCTTCAGTTGCTGCAGAATAAAATCTGATGGGCTGTGATCTCATTAGATTGTGCCTACAGAATCTATTATTCCTTCCAAACTGTATCAAAGCGCAAGTCTCAGTCTTAGGTAAAATGTGCAGAATGTTGAGTTTACATGAAGGAGCAGGCATGCACTTAAAATGCTCCTGAAAAATGACAGTTCCTTCTTTGCCTCAGTCACATACTGGCCTATAAACATTCTTCTTCATAGCTTTGTCTCTGTGCTTGAAGTAAGTTGTTCTTACCAAAAGTTGAAGATTTGCACTGGTTGAAGAGAGGAATTTGTAACTGTCCTTTTAATGTGCTTGTTCTTGCATCCATCATCATTTTTGTAGCTGAAATTCATTATGTCAAGCTGTTCATTTAAGTGGTGACTGCCATTGACCCTTGTAATTCATTCCACAGTCCTTTTCAATTTCACATTGTCTTGTTAGGTTCAGTTCCAGACTGTTTCATGGTCAGGCTGTATTTTATTAGTTTCCCATTAACTTCATTATATACAATAATTTCAAACCCTCTTAGAGAACTGGAGCAGGAATCCAGCATGTTTTAGAGTTACTCTGCCTTTTGTATACTATATACAAATGATAACATTCTAGAAAAAAATCTGAACTTGCTCCCAAGACTGGCAGAAACATAATTTCCATGGCTCCTGGAATCAGGAAGTTTGAGTGATTTTAACTAATTACCCTTTCTGTCTTTGAGGAGTTAATCAATTGAAGTCTGACAAAGAGCTAGTAAGTCCTTAAGTAGGCTCATAATTCTTAGCAGTAAAGCTGGATTGAAGATAATGACAAAGACTTGCTACCTCTATATTTGATTCTAGAACTTGACATACTCACACCATGGTGACAGCTTGACCTGTCCACCACATTGTACATAGATAAATTGGCCATAAAATACACCTTGCCTCTTAAGCTTACTGCTTGGAGTTGACAAGAGCAAATATTTGCCTGGATACCATCTTCTCCAAAGAACAATAGAGAGTTGAACTCATGCTGCCTAGATGATAGTGCTTCTGTCTTGCACTCATGTTAGTGTGATTCAGGTAACAGCACACCCTCCACCAGATTTTCACTTCTATCAAAATGAGAATTCAATGCTGGAGCATGGAGGGAAAGGGGAGTGGGATGAAATGTTCTTTCTCAGAAATGGCGGGAGAATGACTCTATAGAAAAATGTGCAGGAGAAATACATTCAGGTAAAATATTATCATGCTCCAGCTATAAAACACCCTAAATTTTTTTAATAGAGCAGCTTAGAACTTACACTCATCAGACATGACTTTAAATTTCAAATTACCACCTTTTCACTAGAAATTTGGATCTCTATCTAGGTGTCTAAATCCAGTTACTTAATGTGAAAAAGGGCAGTAATACTGATAGGGTTTATGTAGATACTAGAGAAGAAGTTACATGTAAAATACTGTATTGAGTGTCCAATCTGTAGAAAGATCTCACCCAAATTTCATCTAAAAGAATAATCACCTTTTTCCTTTTCTTTGGCCTTTTTCCATTACAGGCGCTTGCTGCCCCTTTGCCTCCAGGGTGCATGGCCTTCAGGCCACCCGCCCCATGCTTCCTGGCCTACATGCTCCTCCATGTGGCTGGCTCCTGGTACTCAAGCTATGTCTGTTTTTTATTTTCTCGGGTCTTACAAACAGACTGTAAAGTTGTATAGCTCTACATGCATTCCTATGGACTTACCTCTAAGGGTAAGTCAAAGACTTGCCACGGATGCCAAATCCCATTGGGCTAGATGGTAACGGTAACATCTTAAGTTTTAAAATGATCACATAGGTGGGGTTGATTGCTAAAGTGATCACATCAATAGGATTAAACGTTTACTGCTAATAATAAATAGAGTCAAAGAGGAGTCAATGCTCCAACATGGGGAGGAGTCCATACAGCAGACTCATAGGATGGCAATCAATCACTGTAAGTAATACTCAGCGACCTCAGAATCAGCCCTAAAGGCATTCTGGTCTGGCTAAAAAGTGCACAAGAACATTTCAGGTGTGGAAAGCAAGGACACTTGTGCAAAAAGTGTCCCTACATGAAGAACTTCTCTGGATGAAACCCCAGTGGAAAGGAGCGGTCATCAAAGAAGGATGTACTTTTCTCCAGAGGGAGGAGAGAACTTCCACTTTTTATGGCCTTGTCTAAATACTGACAGAGTTTGTGGACTCAAGGCTTCCATAGCCTAGGCAGCTCATGTCAAGAGCCTCAGATGATCACTGATGTCACCCATAAGAGCGTTAATTGTTAACAACAGGAGTCACTGTGTGCTAACTTCCCATGCAGGAACTCTGTCCTCAAAGAGTTACAGTATTAGCATTAATGGTAAAACTTGATCCCAAAGATTTACCTTGTTCTAGTGTGTGATATTCTTATGTATCATAAGTTCTGGTTATGTTTAAGTGTCAAACTGCATTGTCTGTATTATTGGTGTTTCTTTAAAGTTAAGTGACTCAAACATAAACTCTTGGATACATGTCTCTCTGTGAAATTCCTATCTTGTGTTTTAACAAAAGGTCAGATATTTAAAAGGTATCTAAGGATATTTCTGGGAATGGAAGATTCTGCGGAATTTGGATTCCAAGTTTTGGATTCTAAGCTTTTGTGTATAGCTTTAAAATACCCTGATACAGGCACCGTGTTGGACAGGGTAGCTACAAAAATTGTTCCAGAGAACTAAGGAGCTTCTAGTTAGAGCTCCAACACTGGGAATTGCTGATGACAGGATTCGATGGAATGCAGATTCCAGGATTTGGATTCTAAGCCCTGTATTTGCTTAAAAAACCCCTGACACAGACACACTGTGCTAGACAGGGGAGCTACAGAAGGTATTCCAAGGAATTAAGGAGTTTTTGACAAAAACTCCGACATTAGGAATTCCTGAGCAGACCACTCATAGGAAGGTCCTCTTCGGAGGAGTTTCAGCTTAAATGAAAGAGACCCTACCCGGTGCTACTGAGCAAGACTGCCTCAGTAAATTAGGATTAATTTCTTTTACCTCTTAAGTCTTCCCAGGTGAACTCAAAAGACAAACCTGATTATTCCTGTAAGCCAGAGACCTTAAGTACCTCTTCAAAGCAAAAACGGTAAGTAAAGCTTTTGCTTTTGTCACATAAAGACTGCTGCACCTTAAGGCAAACGTGCTGACCTGCCTCTCTTGATTCTCTCTGGGAGTTGTTATTGATGATAAAATTTCTAATGGGTTCTTCTATATAATTCTCTATGCTCAATCTAAATGGGTTTATAATCTACATAATGTTAGCCTATCATTACCCACTATCTGGGAGTCTGTAAGATAAGTTCATTTCATCTTATGGGGTACTCTATTCTCAATTGGTCTTGCTCTATTTTATTTTATTTCTTGACAGGCAGAGTGGACAGTGAGAGAGAGAGATAGAGAGAAAGGTCTTCCTTTGCCGTTGCTTCACCCTCCAATGGCTGCTGCGGCTGGCGCGCTGCGGCCGGCGCACCGCGCTGATCTGATGGCAGGAGCCAGGTACTTACCCTGGTCTCCCATGGGGTGCAGGGCCCAAGCACTTGGGCCATCCTCCACTACACTCCCTGGCCACATCAGAGAGCTGGCCTGGAAGAAGGGCAACTGGGACAGAATCCGGCACCCCAATCGGGACTAGAACCCGGTGTGCCGGCGCCGCAAGGCGGATTAGCCTAGTGAGCCGCCGTGCCGGCCAATTGGTCTTGCTCTAATTTTGCTTATGCTAAGTAACAAACTTCTATGTTTCAGAACTCAACTTCTGGGAGTAACTGACCATGCAGGGGTCACAGACATTGGCAGTGACCTAGGCTGCTCCAGCTCACAAAGCAAATGTGTTAGATGAGCTAGACAAAGACTTTCAGACCCCAGACAGGCAGGTCCTACACTATCCCCCTCATAAGCAGGAAGCAGCTATAGAAGATGGATGATTCTACGCCCTTCAACATCCCATAGGATTAAGGGAATGGAGTCTGTGAGGGGGGAATGATGTAAGCAGGCATTCAGTATAAAAATGATTAGGTTTGTAAGCGGTAAGACCATGTCTTAACCATGCCTCTCTGTGACCTCATGCCCTACCTGACCACACCTGTGTGCCCAGCCCTTTTTCCTTTTCTTTGGCTTTTTGCCATTGCAGGCACTTGCTGCCCTTGTGCCTCCAGGGTGCATGGCCCTTGGGCCACCCACCCCATGCTTTCTGGCCCACATGCTCCTCCACATGGCTGGCTCCTGGTACTTGGTATGAATCTCAATTTCCCTTTTTTTACTTAGATAGGGCCCCCACTCTCCTATGTATGCATTTCTCTCACTGAATAAAAAAAGCTTAAAAACTTTAAAAAAAGCATAAGTATGTTATTTTCTAATTATAGTACTTATTTTATTCCCAAATGAATACCTTCTTCATTTTTATGCAAACTTGCTTATTTTTTTCATGAAGTTTATTAAAATCCTTATTTAGCTCTAACACAAAACCATTAAATGTGGTTGATGAGCCATATTCCTTCTCCCACTCTCCCTTTTTTTAACTATAAACAAATCTGCATTGGAACAAAGCCACATTTGCTCAACATATTGTCTGTGGTGTTTTTGAAAGATGAAGGCATAGCTGAGTAGTTGGGATGAATACAAAACAAAACATGTATCACAGAGTCTAAGACATTTACTTTCCAATCTTACAAGGAAGTTGGAACTCTTCCTATCCTCTGTGGGGATATGCAAGACACTGTCCAATTTTTTGGAATTAAGACACACTTATGATACTTCAAGGATAATTTTGTTTTATGATAATTCTTTTTTTTAATGGGAATTCAAAAGAAGATGCAGTATCATTACACTTTGGAAAAGATAATGATGGGGGCCGGTGCCATGGCTCACTTGGTTAATCCTCTGCTTGCGGCGCCGGCATTCCATATGGGCACCAGGTTCTAGTCCCAGTTGCCCCTTTTCCAGTCCAGCTCTCTGCTGTGGCCTGGAAAGACAGTGGAGGATGACCCAAGTGCTTGGGCCCCTGCACCCGCATGGGAGACCAGGAGGAAGCACCTGGCTCCTGGCTTCGGATCGGCATAGCTCTGGCCGTAGCAGCCATTTGGGGAGCGAACCAACGGAAAGGAAGACCTTTCTCTCTGTCTCTCTCTCTCTCACTGTCTAACTCTATCTGTCAAATAAATAAGAAAAGAAAAGAAAAAGATAATGATGAAAATGTTAAATTGTCTCTGTTTCAGGTTTATAAGGCAAACAGATATCAAGAAATTTTCTGTCCCATGGCAAGTTTTTAGCTTTACCCTTAGGGGTAGGTAAGTGAATATGTGCCAAACTGCACAGCTTCCCCTCTCTTATTCCCACTATTACTTCTTACTAGGATCTATTTTTAATTGACTTTATACACCTATGATTAATTCTGTGTTAAGTAAAGAGTTCAACCATTGGTATTAAATGGAAAAAATAATTTAAAAATAAATAAAATATAATAATAAACTATTCCTCGTCAGTCAAGACAGGGCTGTTCAACTCATTGCTTCTCAATTTCACTTCTACAGGTTTCCTTTTATGTGCTCCGTTAGTTGTCACAGATCAGGGAGAACATATGGTATTTGTCCCTTTGGGATTGGCCTATTTCATTAAGTATGATGTTTTCCAGATTCATTCACTTTGTTGCAAATGACCAGATTTAGTTTTTGTTTTTGGCCTTTTTTTTACTGCTATGTAATATTCCATAGAGTACATATCCCATAATTTCTTTATTCAGTCTTCAGTTGATGGGCATTTAGATTGATTCCATGTCTTATCTATTGTGAATTGAGCTGCAATAAACATAGGGGTTCTGATAACTCTTTTATTTGCTGATTTCCTTTCCCCTGGGTAAATTCCCAGGAGTAGGTCATATGCTAGTCTATATTCAGATTTCTGAGGTGTCTCCAAACTGTCTTCCATAGTGGTTTTACCAATTTGCATTCCCACCTACAGTGGTTTAGTGTCCCTTTTTCCCCATATTCTCACCAGCATTTGTTGTTTGTTGATTTCTATATGAAAGCCATTCTACCTGGGGTGAGATGAAAGCTCATTGTGGTTCTGATTTGCATTTCTCTGACAGCTAATGATCCTGAACATTTTTTCATGTGTCTGTTGGACATTTGGATTTCCTGTTTTAAAAAATGTCTGTTTAAGTCATTGGCCCATCTCTTCACTGGGTTGTTCGTTTTGTTGTTGAGTTTCTTGATCTCTTTGTAGATTTTGGTTATTAATCCTTTATCAGTTGCATTACTTGCAAATAATTTCTAAAAGAAGAGAATGTTCCTGCATGGGAAGCAGTCTACACAGCAGACTCACAGAATGATAAATGCCCTGAACAGCATTCTGACCTCAGAATTAGCCCCTAAGACACTCAGATATGGCTGAAAAGCCCATGAGAGTATTTCAGGCATGGGAAGCCAAACACTGTGGCAAAAAATGTTCTATATGAAGGATGTCTGTCACTGAGATCCCAGTGGAAAGAAGGAGCCATCAAAGGATGTACTTTTCTCTGAAGGGACGAGAGAACTTCTACTTTGCTTATGGCCCTGTCTAAATATTGACAAAGTTTGTGGACTCAAAAGGCTTCCATAGTCTTGGCAGCTCATGTCAAGAGCCTTGGGTAAGCTGGCGCTGCGGCTCACTAGGCTAATCCTCCGCCTGTGGCACCAGCACACCGGATTCTAGTCCCGGTCGGGGCGCCGGATTCTGTCCCGGTTGCCCCTCTTCAGGACAGCTCTCTGCTGTGGCCAGGGAGTGCAGTGGAGGATGGCCCAAGTGCTTGGGTCCTGCACCGCATGGGAGACCAGGATAAGCACCTAGCTCCTGCCTTCGGATCAGTGCAGTGCGCCAGCCGCGGCAGCCATTGGAGGGTGAACCAATGGCAAAGGAAGACCTTTCTCTCTGTCTCTCTCTCTCACTGTCCACTCTGCCTGTCAAAAAAAAAAAAAAAAAAAAAAAAGCCTCAGGCGATCACTGACATCACCCATAAGAGTATTAATTAAATTAACAACAGGAGTCACTGTGCACTTACTTCCCATGTAGGACCTCTATCATTAATGAGTTGTACTATGAGAATTCACTGTAAAATTTGTTTTCAAATAGTACTTTTTACTTTGTGGTGGGGGGAGGAACGTTGCAAGTTGTTGAAATTTCACTTAGTATAGAGTTGGTCTTCAGTATATAAAGAATTAAAAATAAATCATAATGAAGAATGGGATGGGAGAGTGAGTAAGAGGTGGGATGGGAGTCGGGATTGGAGGGAGGGGGTGGGAGGAAGAACCACAATATTCCTAAAGCTGTACCTATGAAAATTGTATTCATTAAATACAAGTTTTCTTAATGAAAGGAATTTTCTGAGATGACTTTGAAATAATATTGTGTTTGGATCCTGGAACCAGACACAAATATGCAGAATTCAATTTATATTATATTTTCTTAATAAAACATCTCTGAACAAAAGAGCACTTCTCACTTTCACTAATTATCTTTCCTCATTTTTTTGGATCTATGATTTTTTCTGGTAATTTAAGGTAAAAATCAACTCCAATATTTTTTGCTTTTCCTCACTAGTAGTGGTATCAATTATTTAAATGTGTATTTTTACCATCATACCAGCTTTTTTTATGCATCCACAAGTTTTGTTATAAATCATTCTATATTTCACCAAATTTTAGTTTATAATTTTTATGGTTTTCTTTGAAACAAGGTTTGTTTAATAATGTATTGTTTAATTTCCAAATAATTATGATTTTTTTTAGTTTTATTACATTTTAACAATAAGATGCATGAACATGTTACTTTTAGGATTTAAGATATCCATTGTAGCCAGGTACATTATCAACTTTTGTAAATGTTCTATAGAACTACAATAAAGTTTATTCTCAATTTGGAAAACTTAAGGTTCTCTTAATTCACGGCCAGAGTTATGTAATAAAACCTGAGATTGCATTACTCATAGCCTCTGTGTCTTTACTTGTTTTTCTGTCCATCTTAGTTCAATTCCAAAGTGGATAATTTAAAACTATTCACTTAAGCTAAAAAAAAAAGTCACAATACAGACCTCATCCATGCATATTTAAAATTATCCTCCAGTATATGTGACCTTATTCTTAGATGTTGATGCTATTCCCATCTTTAATAGCATCACATTTTTATTTCTGCTCCATCAGGATTTCTATCATCACAAATCTTCATTTTTACAGCTGACATGTGAATAAGTTCTAGTATTGACCAGCCTTCCAAAATCTTGGCTAATTCCATAGACCTAAGAGTTATTTCTTTTGCATGGTTGTTTTTCATAACAGTAACAAAAAAACACAGCAACTTCTCTTTGTGCATGCTTTGAGGCAGTGCCCAGGTTTATTTCAGTTGCCTGATCTGTAAATCTTGCCAATGATGGATTAGTTTCCACTTTCAGAATGTGTTTCCACTATAGGACACAAGGTGGGGCTAGAAGCTCAATTAATGCCTCTCATAAACCATGCCAGTTGAGGAATCCCCGAAATCAACCTCAAAATTATTTAGATTTTTTTCCTATGTCATTTTCTTGAGTCTCAAATGCAGACCACACTCTATGATGATTTTTAGAAATATATTGCAAGTTTTATGGTGGAAAATCTTGTGCATATCTGAGGAAAAGAAGGAAGTTGAAACAAAGGAGAAATACCAAGGTTTTTTTGCCATGCTACTTAGGTATATTTGAGATTGGGAATCTGAGATTCTCAGAGTACAAATTAATTCAGATGGAATTCAAAATTTTCCTATGAGTCTCCTCATGGTAGAATGGTTTAAAAATTTCTAAAGTAAGATATTACTTCTTTCTGGGTAAAACTTTATTTGATCGTCTCAGAAGCAGTCATCAGAATTTCAGGACACTGAGAGATAGAAGTCAGTCAACATAAATTTGCTCATTGTCTCTAGCACAATGCAAAAAATTAGTATTATTCACATTTCCAGGAAGGAATCTGGTTCAATATTTTTCATTATATGAATTCATATATTCTTCTACATCTTCCTTTAAAATTTAGTCGATTTTTTCAAGAATAAGTTTTAGTTTAACCTGTATTATATTTTTAAGTCTCATTCATACAAAGAAGTTGCTGGGGGAAAAGACTGTGGGATGAGTTGGAGACCAATAAAAGAATATGTTATGATGTCTAGTTTGTTTTGTAGGCATATGGGAATACTGGTGAATGTTTTTAAATAAAATAAAATTGAAGGGAGAGGCAAAAACCAAAAAAGATTTCAAAAGAATGTATGAATTTAAAACCATCAAAGGAAATTTGATTAATCAAGTATAAAGCAAGAAAGAATAAAGAAAAAAAAAGTTGCTATAAATTAAAAAATACAGAGTAACTTGGAAAAATGTTTGCGTTTGTTAGCTTGGGCTGCCATAACAAAATCCTGAAGACTGGGTGATTTAAACTGTAGGTATTTAGATCAAGGTACTGGTCCATTCAGTTTTTAACTGGAAATTGGCTTAGTTTTTCTGTCTCTGCTTATGAGGTAACTAATTCCATCACGAGGACAGGACCCCAGTGAACTCATCTAAATCTATCTCGAAAAGCCCATCTGCAGACAGGATCACATTGTGGGTTAGAGCTTCAGCGTATGAGTTTTTGTGGTAAGTTAGTGGGTGAAATTCAGTCCATAACAGTACTATAAATAATAATGCAAAGTAAATTTTTATTTTAGTGTAACATAGTTTGTTAAAATTCTGAATTGATTCAATTCACTATTAAAAAGATAGGAACTCTAAGATAATATATAAATATTATATGCTTAAGTATATTTACTGTTTATAACATATTTATATGTATGAGAAATGTATGTAAGAAATATATGTAAGTGATATATTTTATATGGTATATTACATGTTATATAATACATTAAGCTTAATATTTACATAATGTACATTATGTATATAAATATATTATCTCATATAAATATTATATGTAATAGATAATCTAAGCCAGAAATATTAACCAAATCAACTAAAAGTCAGCAAGTACTATAAAGCAGAAACTTAGAAAGAAAGCAAACTCTTTATTAAGAAAATGGTTGTTACAGTAAGTTGATTTTAAGGATTTAAATAAAGAGGATTATATGCAGTCAATGAGTCCACAAATCCAAAATAATCTCAAAAATATGTTGGATATGTTGTCTAACTAACCTCATTTTCCATTCAAAAGTTTCTATTCAAAATTAAGCATCTATAGATGAATAGTTTCACTTTGAGAATACAACACTAACTCAACATTGACACATTCCGCAAAGCTAGAGTTACAAAACCAATATCATCTTTGCCTTTGCAGAGAGAAATAGGCAAAGGAAACAAAATAGAAACTTTAGAATTAAGTGAATCCGGGGCCAGCGCTGTGGCTTAGCGGGCGAAGCCACCACCTGCAGTCCCAGCATCCCACATGGGCGCTGGTCCGAGTTCCAGCTGCTCCTCTTCCGATCTGACTCTCTGCTATGGCCTGGTAGAGCCATAGAAGATGGCCCAACTCTTTGGGTCCCTTAACCCACATGGGAGACCTGGAAGAATCTCCAGGCTCCTGGCTTTGGATTGGTGCAGCTCCAGCTGTTGCGGCCATTTGAGTGAACCAGTGGATGGAAGACCTCTCTCTTTCTCTGCCTCTCCTTGTCTTTCTCTTTCTGTCTGTGTAACTCTTTCAAATAAATCTTTAAAAAAAAAAAGAAAAAAAGAAACAGATGAATGCATTTATGGGAACTTGATATAGAATATAGTACCGCAAATCAATGGTTAAAAAAAATAGGATAAATGCTAATACTACTCAGCCATAAAAAAGGAATCAAATCTGTCCTTTGCAATTAAATGGGTGCAACTGGAAACCATTATGCTTAGTGAAATAAAGTAGTCCCCAAAAGACAAATATTATATGTTTGCTCTGAAATGTAGTAGTTACAGAGAATACAAAATTATTTTTAGAAATGAAGAGTGCACCTTGTGATTTGATTGCTGTTTTTAGCACTTGTCTATACTCCTGTGAAATTGTGGTCTTTCTACTTTTTACATGTTGAATATTATGGTGAGTGGTGCATTAAGCCTGTGATTATACAGTGGATTGAAAGAAAAACTAGAAGGGGAAGATGGAGGGGGATTGAGGGAGGGAGGGAAAGAGGGAAGGAAGTATAGTTATCTTTGTAGACTTGTACCTATGAGACACATGAAATCTGTTCTCTTTGTATTAATAAAAATTAAAAAAAGTAACTCCAAATGTTCTTTATATCCAATACAAAAACAGATTTAGGTATTTTTTTAGACAAATATGGAATTTTCACTGTAAGCAAGGAGAAGAAAATTATAACTGTGGATTATGGGTGGGGAAAGACTTCTTGGACTAGTTCAATCACAAACTGTAATATGAAGAAATCAAATGCCATGATACTTTCATTAGTATGATTTTTCATTAAATGGTGGATCTCACTGATAAATGAGCAAAGTACTGCTTAAACTTGACCCTAATGAGGCCTTATTACCTGGAATATAGAAATAACTTTAATTAATTAATGTAAAGACAGAAACTCCTGTGGGAAGAGGGGCCAAAGATAGACAAACTACCAGAGATCTAACTTCACACAGCTGAAATGTAGGTAAAGAAAGTCTCATAAGCTTAGAAATGAAAACTAAAATGATGAGGCGTTCTTCTTATTGGGAAGTCTATAAATAAAAAGAATAAGAATATCAAATGTTGGTTCAATATATATGTGGTGGTAACTTTCACCCATTTGCAGTGATAACTTCCTAGAAGTACCTTTTCTAAATCCAATACTAATAAGCCAATGATACTACACATCCTACAGAATTTCTTATCAACCCCTATGGGTTGGTGAAGATGATACTGATGGTGATATCATTTGTGGTGAGTTTCTGGCACTCTCTGTGTCTGTGGCTCACTGAGGACTGTGTTGCATGTTTCAATGGTGTGGAGATTACTGTGGTTCACTATGGAATGCTCAGAACAAACATATTTCGCCGATACTGAAGGATCTCTCATCCAGTTTTCAGGAGGAAAAGTGGAAAACAGAATGAGATTTACACCATTTAAAAAAGTTAAAAATACAGGTAATCTACAAATCACTTTATATGTTATAAAATTTTATTTAAGGGCATACATACATCAAGCACATTAGCTAAGGAATGAGAGAAGTAGGAATAATGATCATGATATAAGGGGAAAAATAAAAGGGTGACTGACAGAGACAAATGATGGTAATGTGCTTTTTAATTTAAAAGTGTGATTAACTCTATGCTTTGGAACTGAATTCCAA
Source organism: Oryctolagus cuniculus (assembly GCF_964237555.1). Lineage (NCBI taxonomy): Eukaryota > Metazoa > Chordata > Mammalia > Lagomorpha > Leporidae > Oryctolagus > Oryctolagus cuniculus. The sequence continues at coordinate 74,834,529 of NC_091434.1, read as the reverse complement.
TAGGAAAACAAATCAAATGGGGAAGAAGGAAAGGAAGAAAGGAAAGTAATATTAAAATCTGGGTTTTCCATTTGGGATTTTGAACATTTTATTTAATGCTGTATTTTAAAAATAAACAGTGAACAGCTTAATTAATTCCGACGTAATAAGGAAAAAGAATCTGACTTTCCTAGATGTGAAATCTTGCTTGGCTACTTATTATTGTACCAGTTGTTACTATTTATTACTCCACCAGTACCATTCTATCCCTACAATGCATTGCACTCATTAATTCCTGGTTGTCCTATACACTATTTCATGTGCACTTTCCATTAGAAGATTCATTCCATTCGTACTAGAGTATCCTTAACCGTCCCTCTTTGAGTGCTGTTTCTTCAGTACTTCCTCTGTTGTCTTTCACCTTCACTCCTATTTGTAGATCATCTCATCAAATCTGTCATTTGACTTCTATCTCTGAATTTCTTTTTCATGTTTTAATTTACTACCTCTTAATTTTATTGTGTGTTTTTTATGACAATAAGCAAATATTTGAATCCTTTTGTTGACTATGTCACTTTCAACCTAAACAATCTCTTTTACATTGCATTGATTACCATTTTAGTACTTTGTATTTAGAACTAATACTTTTCCTACCATCGTGGTCTACAATTCCATGATTTCCTTTATCCTATTCCTTTGACAATCTGCAATATACTTTTTTTAAGGTCAGTTTTTGATTTAATACTTTGTACTCCCTCTGAAGTGAAAGTGTCTTGAGTTTTGATCTTGTTGGTTATTTTCCTTACCATTTTATTTTTGAGTTTCGGTTTGCAGTTCTACCTGTGAGTATATTGGGATTTGTTTCTCTCCATACCCCAATTCCCCACCTCTGCTGTGCATACAGTTTCCTTGTATGCAGTTTTAGGTACCCCAGTTTGAGCTTTAAACTTATTATTTATAACCAGATTCTATATTCTGGGGATATTGGAGCTCTCTGAGGTCCAGACATGGCTAACTAATAGCTTTGTATCTGTCTTCAGTGGAAAGACTTTTCTGCTTTTTTCCATAAAGTTAGGCATGCCTTTTTGTACAAGTCATTGCTTTGGCAAGAGTTACGGTGGTTCTTTGCCCCATTCCAAGGGTCTGGATTCAAATGGTGAGCCTGGATCTGGTGTCCCCCTCTAATAGGCATTTAAAAGATATATTTGAGAAACAAAGAGAGAGGGAGAGAGAGAGAAACAGAAACCAAGAAACAAAGAGAGTTCCTGTCTGCTAGTTCACTCCCCGAATACTGGCAATATCTAAAACTGGGCCAATGCTGAGTTGGGAACTCAATCCAACGCTCTCGCATGGGTGGCAGGGATCTTGCCTCCCAGGGTCTGCATTGACAAAAAGCTGTGCACAGGCATTGAACTCTGATATGAGATGCAGGCATCTTAACTACTAAATCAAATATGCCCCTTCTTCACACATGTTAAACCTCTATTACTTCCTATCTAATCTCCCTACTGCCAGAGGAAAAGCCTAACAGGCCTAAAGTTTTTAAAATGTTTGTATATTCATCTTTGCTTATTTGAAAATGGTGTTGGGAGAGGAGAGGGAGAGTGGCAGAGAGAGAGAGAAAGAAAGGGAGAAGGAAAAGAAGAAGATTGAATTTCCATCTGCTGGTTCACTCTCCAGAGAACCAAAATAGCCAGGACTTGGCCAAGGTGAAGCCAAGAGTCAAAGGCCCAGGCACTTGGGCCATTGTCCACAGCCTCCCAAGGTGTGCAGTAGCAGTAAGCTGGATGGGAAGCAGAGTGAAATTCAGTGCCAGGCTCCTGATAGAGGAAATGGGATCCCAACTGCCAGGTTAACTTGCTATGCCACAACTCCCGCCCCAGGCCTAAAATTGTGCCCCTATTTTGTGTTTTTCCACATATTTCTGGTTTCATACATATTTATCTCAATTTTGAGGATTGCTATGCTCTTCAAATTATATTCTTTCAAGATTTTCCCTATAAAATTATTTGCTTGCTGGTGTACAGAGTCCATCTCAAAGAGTGAACTGGTCTCTGTCTTCTTTTCCATTAAAAACAAAGAAAAAATAAATAACTGTAAGTCCTAAAGGGGATTCTTTTAAAGTAATTTAAGATAATCTACTTTCTCAAAGCCTAAAACGTATAGCTATATTCAAGCTTCCAAGTGATGTTTCAAAAATTATTTTTATGAACTCATCCAAATTATATTTAATCTGCTAGTTACTAGTCAAGAGTTTTAAAGTTTAAAATGACATAATTATAGCTTTTAGAAGAATTAAGTCCCTCTTTTTCTTTGGATGACATACTAGCAAAGCATAATTACAAATAATATTGCTTAATAGACTTATTTTAGTAGCTTAGTCAAACTTATTTTAATGGTTCTCATAAAAATAAAACTTGAAGATTATATGTGCTTTTTCTGAGTCATTATTTCAGAATACTTTCTTTACTGGAAGGTGGAATTTCACACCAACACTTGGTAACTGATAAAATTTTGAAGTTGCATTAAAATAATATTTATAGTACTACAAATTAAAATCATTTTAAAAGTACTTATAGGGGCCAGTATTGCTGTGGTGAGCAAGTTGGTTTCCCATATGAGCTTTAGCTAGAGTCCTGGCTGCTCTGCTTCAGATTCAGCTCTGTGTTAGTGCATGTTGGGAAAGCAGTGGAAGATGGCTCAAGTACTTGGGCCCCTGCCATCCACTTGGGAGACCAGGATGGAGTTCTGGGCTCCTGGCTTCAGCCTGTCTCAGCCTCAGCTTTTGTGGCCATTTGGGGAGTGAACCAGAGGATGAAAGGTATCTCTCTCTCTCTCTCTCTCTCTTACTCTCTCACTGCCTCACTCCTTCTCTCTCTCTCTGTTTCTCCTTCTTTCTGCTACTTTAATCAAATGAATACATAAATCTTTTAAAAAGTACTTATATTTTTACTCAGAAGAAAATAAATCTATTTTAATATTAATGATACACATGGACTGAGATTGTAGTAATTAATCATGGTGTGAGTTTTAGAAAACTGCTATAAAAGCAGTCATTGCTATGAATCATTCTCAGAGATTTATCATAAAGATACTGATACGTTAATTTCTGTCTGACAAGTGTAGAACGTGGAGTACATATTTTTCCATGAAGACATTGACAATTTCTTCCTTATAAATGGTAATAATGTTGAAATTAAAGACATTGAAAATATACTATTTTACTCACTATAAGGCAAACCCAAAATAAATATATATTAAATTCAATTGTCTTTGAGTGATTTTAGTTCACTTTTAGGCTTTAGTAATTAACTATTTCCAATTTCATATATATTTTAATTCCAAACTAATTTCACTCTCTTATTTGGCAAGTTTATAATTACAAATATTTTAAGCCATCTAGAATAATCTTAAACTTTTTTTTAAATCTACTATTACTCTGGAAGAACACCCAGTTTGTGGTTAGATATACACAAATTTCAAATGAATTAAATATGAAAAGAGTATGGCCTCAGGAGTCAAAGAAACCTTAAATTTTAACTTGGCTTCATCACTTAGTGCCTCCATGATCTAAGAAAATCATTTCAGTCTCAGTCTCATCATCTTCAAAATGCTGGAAATAGCATACAACTCCTAGCATTGTCGGAGGATAAAATTAGATAATGTAAAAACACTGACTCAACAATTATCTCATATAAGGAACTCATACAGTGATGGTGCTAACACATGTAAGAGTTCCAAATGATCTATTATTTGCAACCAAATTATCTAAAAAAACTATTGTCTTTATTTTTTTAAAGATTTATTTTATTTATTTGAAAGACAAAGTTACAGAGAGAGGTAGAGACAGAAAGAGATGTCTTCCATCTGCTGGTTCACTTTGCAGATGGCCGCAATGGCAGGAGCTATGCCCGTCCGAAGCCAGGAACCAGGAGCTTCTTCCAGGTCTCCCATGTGCGTGCAGGGGCCCAAGGACTTGGGCCATGTTCTACTGCTTTCTTGGGCCATAGCCGAGAGCTGGATTGCAAGAGGAGCAGACAGGACTAGAACTGGTGCCCATATGGGATGCTGGTGCTTCAGGCCAGGGCTTTAACCCACTGTGATATTAGGAATGACCCCCCTAAAATATATACGAAAAAGTGGCCCCTTAAAGTTCCCCAGAAGTACCATCTGGGGTGCCTCATATGCTACTGGAATTTGGGTGCCATACGATACCACCATATGCTTATTAATAAATCCCCAATATTAATAAGCCTGAGAGGGTTCTTGTCTAATATTTAGAGAATTCTAAACACCAGCATCAATAAATGACGCAGCATGGTACATTTTAGGCTTTTATTTAGTGAGAAAGATGTATAGGAGTGTAAAAGCTTTATCTAAGAGAGAGAGGTAAATCTGGGTTCATATTGAGCACCAGGAACCAGCCACATGGAGGAGCAACTAGGCCAGGAAGCCTAGGGCACGTGGACTTCGGAGGTGCAAGGCTATAGCAAGCCCCCTCCTGGCAAGAAACCAGGGAAGAAGAGAAGGGCGGGACACACTGTGTCCAAGGCTTTTAACCCAGTTCCAAAGGAGAGTGGTTAATTAACCTGATTGGCTGGTTGGCACCCAGGTGTGGCCAGGTAGGGGCATGAGATCACACAGGGGCATGGCAAAGGTATCAGGTAGGGCACGAGGCCACAGAGGTGCGTGGTAAAGGCATGGTCTTCCAGCTCACAAACCTAATTGATTTTAACCTGTATGCCTGCCTACTACAACTGCGCCACAGCACCGGCCCCATGTCTTTATTTTTATTTTCTTTTTTTCTTTTTTCTTTTTTCTTTTTTGACAGGCATAGTGGACAGTGAGAGAGAGAGACAGAGAGAAAGCTTAAAGACGATGTCAAATTTCATTTTTGATAAGAAAAATTCTTTTTAAAGGATAATTTATAAATTTGAAAGGCAAAGTGATAGAGCAATAATATTGCATCTATTGGTTCATTCTCCGAACGCTTGAAACAGCAGCATGGGCTGCACCAGGCCAAAGCCAGGAGCCAGAAACTCTATCCAAGTGTCCCATAGGGTGGCAGGGACTCAAGCACTTGAGCCATCAGCTGCTTCCTAGGTATAATAGCAGGAGCTAGATAAGAAACACGAGTAACCTGGACTGAAACCAGGGGCTCAGATAGTGGAGGAAGGCATCCTAAGCAAAGGCTTAAACTCCAGTGCCACAATGTCAACCCCAGGAAGAATTTTTGTTATGTAAAAATTTGCCCAATTTCAAGTAAAAGGGTGGATTTTATCACAATAAAAAAAAACTAAGAGCCTTACAATAGCCTCACACTGAGAGAGCTGTTAACTCTATTTCTTGTTCTCAGCCTCTGTCTGGATCCAGCTTCCTTCTTTGTTTCAGCTCCTTTCCTCTTTCTTCCCACACGCCAAATGTTCAAGCTGTCCATGACAGTCATGTGATAGGCACATGGGACTGTTTTGGGGTTAGAGATTGCATTCTGTAACCTCTCTGAGTTCCAACTCCACATGCCCTGGTGATGTGTTCCAAAGGATCCAGTTCTGGCCAAATTTGCACCCAGTCCATTCAGTTGTGGCAGCTGACAAAGGCAAGGAGCAAGCTGCTTACTTAGAAAAGTGAGAGAGGGTCTAGGAATCTAAGAATGTTATCTGTATATTCTAAAATTGATTGGCTTCTCAACACTAGTAAATATTCTTAAGAAAGGAAACTATGTCATTTAGAGCAAAACCATTTTAAAAAACTCACATAGTGTGATTGAAATAAAATTTAACAAGTCTTGTCTGACTTCATCTAAATTTTCCATCAAGCATCTTCTAATAGAGTGACAGAAAAGGAAATATTTATTTAAGGTTGAAGAAACTGTTAAATAAAACCAAAAATTCCCTGGCAAAGACTTTTGATATTTTGATAAAATGCTGTAATTATACTAAACCTTCTTTAGACATCTTTAAATACCAATTTTTTAGCTCATTTGCTTGGATCACCTTGCCTATATGGACAAGGACATAATACATTTGGCTTTACTCCACTCCAGAGATACAGATTGTCTCCTCACCGCCAGCCAAATGGATTCTATTGGACTGAAGGATGAATAGGTGAGAGTCTGTCTATATGTATTTTTGATGTATATTTGTTCAATAATATTTGGGAAAGGATTTATCATTGCTAGTTCAATATTGCATCAAAAATACTACTCTACTAGAAAAGTATTTCAAACAGCATGTCCTACAGAAAGTGAATAAAGGCCATAACTCTACATTACAGAAAAACATCAATAGTATTATCTGAAAGTTAGATTTAGGAAAAAAATAACTCATAACACATAAAGACAAAGAGTAATTGAGAGAAACAGAAAGATAATTTAGATTCTCTACCCCAACTAGTTCTGTAGTGAGGACAGTGAAATTTAAAACATGGCAATCAATTTAGAGAGAGAAGTTTGCTTAAATATAGACATAAACATGCTACTATGTAGATTACAAGGCTAAAAATTACCCTTTTTCTTAAACCGAATTACCATTAGTTAAGTTCAGGTTTATCAATACCTATTAATGTCCACTGCATATGAGAGTACATTTTACATGCTGTACTTCAGAGATTTTAAAGTATGCTAGATGAGGAAGATTTACACACAGAATAACTATTTCAGCATTACTTTCAGAATGATAGAAGCATGTAAGCAGCATGGAACACAGGACAGAGATAGGGAGCTAGAGTTAGAAGCAAGTGAGCAGGATTTTAATTATACTACAAACACTATGTCCAGGGCTTATGATTATATTTTTAGTCTTGGCTTTCTCTATGATCATAATTAGGACACTGACTCCCCACATTTTCTTTTTTTGTTTTTAAAGATTTGTTTATTTATTTGAAAGACAGACTTACAGAGAGGCAGAGGCAGAGAGAGAGCGAGAGAAAAGAAGTCTTCTATCCACTGGTCCACTCCCCAAACTGTCACAATGACCAGAGATGCACTGATCTGAAGCCGGGAGCCAGGAGCTTTGTACGGGTCTCCCATGCGAGTCCAGGGGCCCCAAAGACTTGAGCCATCCTTTACTGCTTTTTCAGGCCGCAGCAGAGAGCTGGATCGGAAGTGGAACAGCCAGGTCTCGAACTGGCACTCATACAGGATGCCGGCAATGCAAGTGGCAGCTTTAACCACTAGGTTACAGCGCTGGCACCCCCCTATTTTCAAAATGGTCTTTGTAAACATGAGAAATTAAAAAGTGCCAACATTTATCACGTGCAAATTTTGTATGTTAGAGTTTCATTCCTTGTCTTAGCTTGGTTTAATTGGACACACAAACATTTTATTGTTTTAAAATAAACTCTAAAGGCACCAGTACGGTGGCATAGCAGGTTAAGCTGCTGACTATGCTAACGTGCCTGAGAAAGCAGTGGAAGGTGGCCCAAATGCTTGGGCCCCTGTATCCATGTGGGAGACCTGAAAGATGCTCCTAATTCCTAGACCAGCCCTAGCCATTGTGGTCATTTAGAAAGTGAACCAGAAGAGAGAAGAGTCTTTCTCCCTCTTCCTCTCTCTTTCATCTCTATTGATCTCTTCCTCTCTCTTTGTAAATCTTTCAAATAAATAAATAAATCTTTTTAAAAACTTCATTAAAATAATATAGCTAATTTAAAGATTATAAAATAGAAAAAGTATAACACACATGACCTAATATACTGTACACACCTTGGGGATCTGAGCATTATTTGCATTTCAATAATCATTTTATTATGTGATATTAGTACTACACAGGCAAAACACAGAGTTGTTATGGGGACATTTGTTAACACCCTCAGTTTTGCTGTTCTTATTTGTTCCATTTTAGAGATTTCTTCCCCAATGTTTCAGTCACTCAGTGTTCTCAAATTCTGAACTCCCTCCTTTCTGTCTAAGGGTTTATAAATTATTTATATAATGGCATAAATATGAAATGGTTTTGAATTTCTTATTCCTACCAGGATTATTTTCATTTAAGAAGAATCAAAGCTTTGAGTTAGATGAGTGAGGTGGTAAATTTGGAGTAATCTGAACCAACCAATGGATGAAGATTTTTCTTTTTCTTAAATAGCAGAACCTTCCAATGCATCTAAAATCAAGGTAGGAATGGACTACTTCATGTAAGGATGATGGTATTTTTAAAATCCATTTGTTGCTGGCTCATATTTCATAGAAATTTATATATGAATTATCAGTTACATGGAATTTTGTTGAACTTTGTGTTTTTCACTACTTGATTTCACATATATCTTTTTATTTAAAAATATTTTAAGATTCATTTTATGTACTTGGACAGCAAACTGACAGAGAGGGGATAAGATAGAAAGAGATCTTCCATTAGCTTGGTTCACTCCCCAAATAGCCTCAATAAGCCAGACTGGACCAGATCAAAGTCAAGAGCCTGAAGCTCCATCCACATCTTCCACATAGGTGACAAAGGTTCAAGTAAGGACCTTCAACTGCTTTCCCAAGTTCATTAGTGGAGAGCTGTATCAGAAGGGGAATACCTCAGAATCAAATCAGAGCTCTGATACAGGATGCTGGCATTGGGAGAGGAAAGTTAATCTAGTGTGGCACAATGCTGGCCTCCAAATACACTTTTTAGATGGATCAAAATTAATGCTAAAAAATTGAAGTATGTTGATTTCCTGTCATGCTTGCTATATGAAGATATAGTAGGCATATGATTTTTTCCTTATTGCATTTGTTTTATTTACATTATACTAAGAGAGAAGGAACATTACTTTAAAGTGGGACCTAGAGCATACTACACTGCTGAGCATAGAGTATTGGATTGCTTCTAGGGCTGTGTCACTTCTTATAGTTTTCAAAGGTGGTAGGGCATCTGGACCTGAGGAAATGGTCTTGCTGAAATGATCTACCCACTACCCAGAAGGCCAGAAGTCAGGGAAATAAAAGAGCAATGGTATATGTCTATATGCAATACTTTTATTGTACATTTATTGGTTTTTGTTTTATGGATTGGAATAATTAATTTTACTTGTATGACCTGTTAATGTTTCTCTTTGTATTTCTCATGTATTATTTGTACATAACACCACAGGGAAACAGTTTGCAAATTAGGGTATTACAAAGCATAGAGAGCTTAATTTGGTTTACCTTTGTGATTTATTACCTTGCAAAAAGAGGCATAGGAGAGAAATTCAAGAACTTCATTACACTACAAATTGAATGAGACAGAGAATTGTGCAGTTGGAATATAAATCAATTGATTAATATGTAATCTTGTAAACAAATATGGAGATGACACCTATTTTTACCTGCCTTAAAAACAGATACTTTCTACTTGAGAACTGGGTCTGTAAATTAAAAATATACTAAAAACCTGTTCTCTCTTTTCATAAATATGGATGAATTCTATTCCTAATATTTAAAAGACCATTTCACTTACAATGGCTGAACTGAGACTTTGACAGGCCGATGAATTAAACTCACAGTACCACAACTCAGAATGGTCTCTCCACCTATTCATAATTTTAATATCCAACATTATTTCTTACTGTTTATAAAGCGTAGACATCCAAATCAGCTTTCCAGAGGCTGCATTTAACACTACATATTTGTCTTGGCTTATAAATAACCTCATTTAAAAATGTTAAATTTGCCATAATCTCATATTCATTAACTTAAGCATAATTCACAAGAGTTAAAACATAGAACAACATATGCAAAAAGCAATGTAAACAAATTTCAGGGTATTTTTCTTTTCTTTAATTTTTAAAAAAGTATTTGAGAGGGAGAGAGAAAGACAGAGAGAAAGAGAGAGAGTGTTCCCATTCACTGAATCACTCCCTCCCCAAATGCCCAAAGTAGCAGAATTGGGCAGGGGCTGAAGCTGGGAATAGAAATGCACTCCCGGCTTCCTGCATTTATGGAAACCAATTACTGAATCATCACTGCTGCTTCCAGAGTGTGCATAGGCAGGAAGCTGGAGTCAGGATACAGAGCCAGTTATTGAACCCAGGGACTCTAATGTGGGATGTAGGCTAAACACCTGCTTGTTAAGTTATTTTTGAAATAGATTTAAGCCAAACTTGTTTGTCCACACCTAAACTGATGGTCTACTGCTATTTTTCAAGCTTCACTGAAATTTATTCTATTGAAAAGTAGGAAGACTTTGTGTTAAAGTTGAAGTAATTGAAAATAAGAAGAATCTTCCAAAAAATGTATTTTTACTGCTTGACTGCTACTTGATTTAATGGGTTATGAATTCGAAATGGTTGCATATCATTATTTTGGAAGCCATTATTTTTATAAAATATCAAGTCTGATTCCTTTGTTAAAAGTCTCAACACTTGCTTATTTCTGAGAGTTTAGACATTAATTATTCAATAACTCATTCTTTTCTTTTTGTCCTTTTTAAATAATCATGCATATTGGAAGGGACTAAACTAAAAAAGTAAATTCACATAGGTTTGTAGCTTCTAGCCAACATGTAGTGGAGTGATAGAAATTACGTGTCCATATGAGTACAACAACCAACACAGCAGGATGCAGCACAGGGAAGAAGAACCTGAGAGGATCCTCAGGAATTTTCTGAATTAAGGAAATGGAGCTTACAGCCTGGGGAAACCACGGTTGATGTAACCTAAGGCGGAGTTCTGAAGAGGCAAGAGCTGCATAGAGTATCCTGGAGATTTGCATAGCATCCCGTGGAAGTGTTCAGCTAGATAGAAGCTCCCCAAGACCAGAAAAAAGAAATCTGAAGGCAATAGAGGGGCCCCTCCAAATATTTCACACAGGGCTTGTGTGGAAAGGTATTCTTTTCCACAAAATCTAGAGAACCTCATATTTTGGGGGCATTGAGTAATGCTTCAGTATCAAGAACGTCAGCCTTTAGGTCCCAGAAAATAAAGCCCAACATCAATCTTTTAAAGGATAAAACAACTTCCAAAAGTTTCCATGACGTAACTCAATAATGTATACAGGGACTGGTGCTGTGACGTTTTGGGTAAAGCCACTGCCGGCAGTGCCGGCTTCCCATATGGGTGCCAGTTCTAGTCCCGGCTGCTCCACTTCTGGTCCAGCTTTCTGCTATGGACAGGGAAAGCAGTAGAAGATGGCCCAGGTGCTTGGGCCCCTGCACCTATGTGGGAGACCCAGAAGAATTCCCTGCTCCTGGCTTCAAATCAGCCAAACTTCAGCTGTTGCAGCCATTTGAGGAGTGAACCAGCAGATGGAAGACCTCTTTCTGTCTCTCTCTCTCTCTGTCTGCACTTCTACCTCTCAAATAAATAAAGATAAATCGTAAAAAAAGGTCTAATTCTTCTTCTTAATTCTCCTATTATACTTCCTACTTTTTGTTGAAATACTCACACTTTCAGTTCCCTGACTTCCTCTTTTCCTTTCTCAAAAGGATTTGCAGTAGTTAAAACCCATCTTTACTTATATTTATCATATTCAACTGTATTCATCACCGTTTCAGGAATTAAAGTACTTTTGAGATAATAAATGAAATCCCCATAATCTGAAATCGAAGGGGGCCTTATGCTTCATTATAACTTAAGCTTCGTTAAAATTTTCAAGCTCCGTTAAACTTAGTTAAGCCTCATTAAATGAGGGTTAGTGTCTTTTGCTCTCTTAAACCAACCTGAGGATAACTAATATTTAACAATTCTTGTTATGCTTGAAGGCTCTAAAAACCTAGGTAATACTGGTTAAGCATCAAAAGCTAATTAACTTGGGATCATTTACCATCTTTTCTTCTTGGTTGATAGAACGCTTAAGTTGTTAAATCAATATGTATTACCTTAAATAGTTTTAAATATTGTTACATTTTTAAAGCATCATTAATTCAATTAATCACCATAAAGGCAGTAAACACAGCTATATTCTCTCAATTTTAAGATAAATTCTTGTTTAGTTTGGATACAATCCATTAAAATTATGAGTAGTTAGCATTAATATATCTTTCTTTAGAATTACTAGCTTGTTATTCTCACGTAGAGTTGAAAACACTGATCCTATGCCAATCTAAACATTCTATGTCAAAGAGATTCATTTAAAATCTGTTGCTTTGCTCATGATTCCAAATTTATGCCTGTAACTATCTATCTATCAACAACTGAATAAGTAATGAATGGATTAATTTCATGATAAGGTAATTCCAATTATTCATCACTAAAGAGAAGAGAATGCACAGTAAAGAACAAACCCATGATTATTTTTGTGGGTCAATAACTGATATTTGATGGGTCAATAGATTATTTTAGTATCATATGAATTAATACTTAAGGATGTATGCACACTCCACAGAAAGTTAAGTTTTCTTAGCAATTTCATTTTACATTATCCCTTCAATTAAGTAAATACATAAATTCAAATGAAGTGTAAAAAGGTATATTGAATTTTTGAAAAATGATAAAGAGTAATATTTATTGGCTCTTCTTACAAATTTTTGTGTAACAGTGGAGTGCTGCTGCTCACATATTACTTTGTCATTCAATGATCATATAATATCCAAGTCATGATGGACAGTTAACTTGAATTGGCCAATTGATGTTCATGGCCAGCTTCTACCACACTGCAGTGGGATTCCAAGAGCTTTGCAAAAGAGGGTATGTTCTTAATTCAAAACCCTGCACTCTGATTCCCTTATAACTTGCCAGGTGTTCCATATAAGATTGCTCCCATTGCCATTTTCATAGATAGTGGATATGGTAGGTACTAAGATCTGTTTAGTAGAGCAACATACAGTATAGCATGTGTCTGGTATGAAGTTCTTTCTCTACACAGACTCCATGATAAAATGGGTCAGAACAGTAAACCAAATATGTGTTTTCTCTAGTTATCCTAGGAATCCATTTAGGGAGTGAACCACTGGAGAGACGATCTCCCCCCCTCCCACACTTTTCACTTTCTCTCTCTGCCCCCTTCTCCCTGTAACTTTACTTTTCAAATAAATAAATAAATCTTTTTAAAAAAAGAATCCAACCAACATTATACTTCTTTCCTCATAAGATATAATGTAAATTTCCTCATAAGATATAATGTAAATTGACTCTCATTTTGGACACATGCCAGTCTTCTTAGCATTTCCAAGGTTCATACCGCATCTTATTGCATGTTTGTATTTCACAAGGCAGCTAGAATTTATTATGTTCTGCCACCAGATCCAAGTCACATAATACAATGAAACATCCTAATATTTTGAAGAACAAATCACAATCAAGGTCTCTCTGGGCTACATGATGATGAGATGCAAAAGAATTGATATTGAGAACTCAATCAATGAGATCTCTCTGTCTTTGTCTCTACCAGGGATCTCTCTGTCTCTGCATTTCAAATAAAAAAATAAGTAAAAATTTTAAAAATAACAATGTTCTTTTCTTTTCCTATGAGCGCTATCTCCAAGCAAAATTATGACACACTAAACAAACTTGTTTAATGATAACTTAATTCAATCCAGAGGACTGAGTCTAAAATACAAGTAAAAGATATTAATCAATTTTTACCACATAGACCGAGGAATCTGTTACCTGGTAACCATACAAAAATAGATTTCATAAAATTATGTAAGATGGACATAAAATGGAATGTTGATAAATGACTGACCTCATGTTGTGCTTCTATAAGTATCTCCCCCAATTTATTTGAAGTCCTTTACGTCCTATGAGAGTCTTGAGGCTTAAAGGTACTATTTATACAGGTGAAGAAAAAGCTAAGTATTGGATGAAATTGCAACTATGTGTTCAATGGGATTTGTCTACACCTCAAGCCTGTGATCTCCGGTTTTCTCTGAAGTTCCTGAACCTCACTTTAGATTTTCACTCTAGCATTTAGAGTACTAATTCTCTGCATCGCTTTCAATAACCACAACTGTCTGTAAGACTTCTTTTTTAAAAAAATTATTTATTTACTTGAAAGTTGGAGTTATAGAGACAGAGGGAGAGGCAGACAGACACAGAGAGATTGGCAGGGAGTTGAATCAGAAGTGGAACAGCCAGGACTCGAACTGGTGCCTATAAGGGATATTGGCATTACAAGTGGCATCTTTTTTTTTTTTTTTTTTTACAGGCAGAGTGGACAGTAAGAGAGAGAGACAGAGAGAAAGGTCTTCCTTTGCCATTGGTTCACCCTCCAATGGCCGGGGCACCGCGCTGATCCGATGGCAGGAGCCAGGTACTTATCCTGGTCTCCCATGGGGTGCAGGGCCCAAGTACTTGGGGCATCCTGCACTGCACTCCAGGGCCACAGCAGAGAGCTGGCCTGGAAAAGGGGCAACCGGGACAGAATCCGGCGCCCCGACCGGGACTAGAACCCAGTGTGCCGGCGCCGCAAGGCGGAGGATTAGCCTAGTGAGCCACGGCGCCGGCCACAAGTGGCATATTAACATACTGCACCACGACACTGGCCCCTGTTTGACTTTTTGAAAACTCAGATTATGAAGTTAGAAAATCTTCATATGTTTTTCCCCTGCAATTTCTTTTTAATTTGAGAGAGAGAGAGAGAGAGAGGAGGGAGAGAGAGATCCTATCTACTAGTTCACTTTCCAAATGTGCACAATAGTCTGGGCCCAGTGGAAGGGCACAAGCCAGGAGCCAGGACCTCAACCCAGGTTTCCCCTGGGGGTTGCAGGAATCGAATCACTTAAGCTGTTCCACTGTCTTCCAGGGTGTTCATTAGCAGGAAGCTGGAGTCAGAGCAAAGTCAGATATTGGACCCCATACTCCTCTATGGGACACAAGCAGTTTAACTGGGCTCAACACCTGTCCCTCCACTAGATTTTAGTAAAAAAATTAATTCAAATTTGGTGTGTCTTCTAAATCCTGATAAGCAATGTTATACATAAAAATCTTCAGTATCCTCATAGATCCAAAATAATTCAGTCTGGTGTAGTTACCTCACTATTTTCATAATAAAAAATGAAACTATTCAGTTTTACATTGTATAAGAAAAACTCAATTTTCCAGGCTTTCATCAGCTGTTGAAATGTTTAAGTTTAATATCAATCTGCTCAGATTTTCTTTTGTTTCTCAGGATGTGGAAAAATTAATAATTAGAAATAATTCCTAGAAATGGCAACATTATGTTATAAGTTAATTCATCAAAAAAGGATATGTTTGATAAGTGGAAGTATTGATTAAAATATGCCTTTTTACATCATTTTCTAATATGCATTATTTAGCCTTAAACTAGATTCACCTATTGTCACTCCCCCTCTTCGCAGAGGAACGACACAGGACCCTGTGCTGTTCTTTTGTCTGCTTGGCCCTTCCCGGGTTTGCTGCTGGTTCTTCCCGGGTTGGCTGCCGTCCCTCCACCTCCGTGGAGGGGCGGGCCCCCCTGCCACTTTCCCCACTTCCGCAGGGGAGTGGCACACCACCGGCCGGCTCTCTCGGGGGCTGCTGAGATGTTCCTCAGGTGTTCCTGGTGCATGTTGTCTCTCTCCTCCTTTATAGTCCTCTTCCACCAATCCCAACTCTGCTACCCACACGCCGAGCACGCTGCTCTCCTCCAATCAGGAGCAGGATCAGCTCCTGCAGGTTACTGGTCGAACTGGAGGCAGCTGCGTAGAAGTTGTTTACTCCTCTCCCAGCGCCATATTGTGGGAGAGCAGATGCATAGAATAAGTCTTAATTCCAGTAACTTAGTCTAGTCCGAGTTGCTCCCCACACCTATAGAAATAGAATTTTGGGGGGTGGGCTGGTGTTGTGTCTGCAGTGGGTTAAGCCATGGCCTGCAGTGCTGGCATCTCATATGCATGTTGAGTTTGAGTCTCTGCTGCTCTACTTCTGATTCAGCTCCCCGCTAATGGCCTGAGAAAGCAGTGGAGAATGGCCCAAGTTCTTGGCCTTCTGCACTCATGTGGGAGACCCAGAAGAAGCTCCTGGCTCCTGGCTTCAGCTTGGCCCCGCCCTGGTGGTTGCAGCCAACTGGGGAGTGAACCAGCAGATGGATCTCTCTCTCTCTCTCTCTTTCTCTCTCTCTCTCATCTTCTCTTTCTCTGTAACTCTGCCTTTCAAAAAAAAAAAACTAAATATTTTTTTCAAAAAGAAATTTGGAAAATTGATTTAATTAATGGCTGAGAATGATAATTATGATATTAATTATTCATATATAAATGTTTTCTGTTTATAAGGAGTATGTGTACAATTTGTCACATAAGCAGGGTAATTTCTTCATAAGATAAATATGCTTAGCAAATTATTTTCTCATAAAGCAAAGGTAAAATTAAGCTAAACTCTTGCTGAAATATAAAAAAGTATGAATTAGGAGGACCCAAATTAGTTTTTCCTGTATCCTTAAAAACAGTTTCTAATAGTTTTACAATGATGTAATATTTAATATCCATATATTTGCATATAAATTGCTCTTTAAGATATGTTTAATATCTGTATGCATAGGCTGCTGAAAAAGGTACTGAATACAAAAAGCAGGAATAAAACTCATCGATGCTTTGAAAAATTATTTCTCCTAAAACCACATCAATAAATTCCATCTTAAATTTTCTTAGTTTATACTTCCCAATGATATTTTTTCTAATGCTCTAATGTCACAGGCATAGCAGGCTGTCTGCAAATCAAACCATATTTATTTTGCTTCTAGCTACCAACATGAAAGCAAATATTTGGAGTCAGTATTTACCTGAAAATTTTACAGATGATACATGAGGGAAACAAGCATACCTTTCTTAATTTTCCTTCCCATTTCTGGCTCTAATACTGAGGGAAAAAGCCAAGTACATCTACGCTCGAACAAGAAAGATGAAAGGTCAATCACCTAACATAATGTTTCCATTTCTGGGTATAATTTCTGATTATTAATTTGTCTACATCCTGAGATTAATGAAAAAATGATGGGCGACTGAAATTTTGTGACTCCTCATATTTTGGGCTGGAGCCTCTGTAACTATGTGGGAAGAATTAGAAAGTTGTGGCACAATACCTGGTACTGTGTTTTGAATTGGATCCTCCTATTAGAAATGTAAATGTCCTAACTTCTGGTACCTGTGCATATGTCCTAATTTGGAAATATGGTATTAGACTGGACCCAAATCCTACTTCACCAGTATGTTTATAAACAGAAAAAATACAAAGAGGACACAGAAGAATACCACATGATGGTGCAAGTGTAGATGGGAGTTACCCATCTATAAGTTAAGGAGCACCAAGAACTGCTTAAAATACTAGAAGACGAAAGACAGGCATGAAACAAATCCTTTCCTTGAGACTTCAGAGAGAAAAAAATCTTGGTGATCTCTGCTGACTTATAGAACTGTGAGAGAATAAATTTTTGTTGTTTTAAGCTACTTAGTTTTTGGCAGTTTCTACAGCAGCTCTTAGGAAACTAATAAACCTGAATTTTATGAGATGCACTGCCTTCTTTTCAAGACAAAGGAGATCATTACTAAAATACACGTGTGATTGAAATGACAGTGAATTTAATATATTATCAACTCTTCACATATCTTCCTGAAAACAGACCATCTGAAGTCAAAGAAAATCAGACACGATTTTGGTGAAGAGTAGAAATTCATTGCATTGAATATAAAGTGGGATGTTTAAACATTGTAATACTCAATTCTGTTCATGTATACTAGAGTACAATAGATTGTTCAATAAATTGAACCAAATTATAATTAAAATGTGGTATAGTAATAATGTCAATACAAATGATATGATGATAAGAAAGGAGAGCATTTATATGCTAAGAATGGACTAAGTGAAAATTGAAATCATCTGGAATAATTTCCTTTATTTTATGTAATCCTTCATAAAGCTTTATTGAGATGTTATGGCTGCTGTAGCAGTTTAAACAAAAGCCCTGGGGCCAGCGCTCTGGTGTGGCAGGTTAAGCCACCTCCTGCAACACCAGCATCCCATATTGGCACCGGTTTGAGTCCCAGCTGTTTCACTTCCAATCCAGCTCCCTGCTATGTGCCTGGGAAACCATCAGAAGGTGGTCCAAGTCCTTGAGCCCCTGCATCCACGTGGGACACCTGGAAGACACCTCATGGCTCCTTGCTTCGGATTGCAGCAGCTCCAGCCATTGCAGGCATTTGGGGAGTGAATCAGCAGATGGTAGACCTCTGTCTGTGTCTCCCTCTCTCTCTCTCCATAACTCTGCCTTTTAAATAAATAAGTAAATAATCATTTTTTTAAAAGCCCTGAGAAAATATTCATATAGGAAAAAGCTTCCTTGCAAATGAAACTCTTACACTTTTAATAAAACAGAACTTATAACTCTAATGTTAGTGTTTTGTGAAATAATTTTGTATAATATTCATTTGTCTTGTTATCCAAATAATGCACAACCCAGAAAAGCTATTAAGGCATTCCCAAATATAGGCCTAATTGCCTTTGGAATCAAATGTTTGGTGGTTTAGGAAACTAGTCATATTATAAAAGTGTCAGTCCCTTCTACTATACCACAGATTAAAATATACTTTAACTTCCATGGAATTCCTGCTCCTTTTGTAGAAGATCACAGCACTAAGTAATTACTAAAGTGATGTAAATGACAAGCCAATGGTAAATATATTCACAGCTGAGGATATTCTAAGTAAGTAGAGGCCAGATAAAATTCAGAAACTTACTATATCACTTATTAAACTGTCAAAAATTATTATAAACTTGAAATGGCCAAAAAATTGATATTCTTTCAGTGCAATGCTGATCTTGACTGTTTGCTTATGCAGTTTTCACTTACATAGGTATAAGAAGTGAATATTGTAGGTTTATGTCTGGAAGAGAACCAAATGCCTGTAATGGCTGGAGCTGCTGCAATCCGAATTGTTTGTCTAGTAGAAAAATAGTGCTAAGATTATGATCTATGAACCTGTTGGGCATAAGTTACATATTGAACCCAGAAATCTTATCCTAACATTTCTTTCTTCAATTCCTTATACACACCTATCTTCTTTTAAAAATTATTTATTTATTTGAAAGGGAGAAATGTAGAAGAAAGAAGGGAAAGAGAAGGAGAGAATACACCCATGTACTGGGGCCTTTCTTGAATGCCCACAACTGCCAAGCATGAGTCAAGGCCAAAGCTGCAAGACAGGAACCTAATCCAGTTCACCCTAGTGGGTGACAGGAACCCAGTTACTTGAACCATCATCACCACCTCCCAGGATCTGCATTAGCAGGAAGTTGAAATCAGGACCCAAAGCTGAGAATCAAATCCAGGTACTTCAATGTGGGGGGAAGTGTCTTAACCACTAAACTAAATAGTGCCATATTCCTAGCTTCTTAAGGGATCTTTTCACCAGTTATAATGTTATTATAATTAATTAATTAGTTACTTAAATATTAATTGGTTAATTACAATCTTTGATATGTGAAGTTTTTTTTCCATCGTTTCACAACCAAGTTTTTCAACTTGTTTTGTTTTTCAGCTGAGATTAACTGGACCACAACAAAGTCAACAGAAAGTCCAAGTGTAAGTCAACTTAAACTTTTCTGACATGGTAGGATTATTCCCTCTACTGTTTTTGTTTCTGGTTCCGGTTCATCTATTGCTGACAATTTGGTCTGAGCATTTGGTGATCTCTGTCCTATGGACGATACTCTGCCAATGATTAGGTGAGATATGGCACGGAATTTGATTAGTCTTTGTGAACTCAAAACAATTCAGTTTTGTATTTCCTTTGGAAGAACAACACCTTGATTACTAAACTGGTATTTTTTTGCTTCCTTTTTTTTTTTAACTTTTCATCTCCGGGTGAAGCTGTGGAACTGAAGTTGTTAATTCTCTGTATATCTGTGCTTCTGTAATTAAAAAAAAAAAGCATTTTTGGAAAAATGTGAAGTATTTTCCTACCTCTGGCAAATGTTAATAGTTTACATTATAATGACTGTTAAATTAATTGAGTTTTATTCTGATTCACTTATGGAGAACTAGTAAAGACATGTGTTGCTTAAGGTCACAGGAAATAAACTTGTCTTCTAATACGTAAAGATTTGTGATCCTTCCCCACAAAGATATTGCTAGTTCAGAAACACTGAATGACTCTAAATAAAAAATTAAAATGAAACCTAAGTAAATAACATTAATGGTTTAAATTTAATAGGAAAAAGTTTCTGTATTTTTCTGATTTATAAGTGTTAACTACAAAGTATTACTATTTTTTATAAAATTTAGGCTTCTTTCTTCCTGAAGTGACTAGTGAATCTGCACTATTTTTACAGGTTTTTAACTAAATAAGCTGACATTTCTGCAAGATTTTTAGACTTTTGAAAAATGTCAATTTTTCTAACTAAATTGAATCACAATGCTGATGGATGTTTTTAAATAGCAGTGATGATGTTTTGTATTCTTAGCTTAAATGCAATTTCAACATTTCTTTGCAATTTAATATATTTGTCCAATATGAAATCAAGTTAATTAATGGATAATCTTTTCATATCTAGACTATGATTACTTAACTTTGAGTACTGAATCATATATCATTAGACACAAATTTAAGATTTTGCATTTTTTATTCTTTGTCTTATATGTTATGTAGTGCTATACTGTTGAATGATTTTTATGAAGGTGTTTATCTTTTTGACACTATTAGGAGAGTGAAGATGTAACTGTAGTAGAAAGTTAACTTATATGTTATATGTACTCCTGCTCCTTGGTATCTGCAGATGACTGGTTTCAAGAACTCCCACAGGTAGAAAATCCCATGGATGCTCAAGTCTCTTAGTGATATTTGCATTTAATCTATGCACATCCTTCAGTATACTTTGCATTATCTCTAGATTATTTACTTACAATACCCAATGCAGTATAAATGCTATATAAATAGTTGTAATACTCTATTGTAGTATTAAGACAAGAAAATAACATGTGCATGTTTAACACAAGTACAATTCTTTAAAGAAATATTCCAATCTGAGATTGGATGAATTCTAGTATGCAGAATGCATGCATATAGAGGACCAGTTGTACTAATGAAGTTCGCTAGTCTACAAACATGCTGGCATAGGACAGCTGGCCTTCACTTCTCTACTTAGTGAATAGGAATTTTTATTTTGGTGAAAAATTATAATTAGTATGAATGAGTAAAATTATGCTAGGAACAATAATGACAGAAATATAACTATTTTCTTTCAAAAATAACTGAAGCATTTTACTATCTATTATTCTAACATACATATTAATGCATTCTCTTTGTGAAAAATATTAACTAGGTCTTATAGTCTTAACAAAGCATAATAAACATTATTTTTTACCTTCTATATAATGCGTTCATTAGAAGAGGTTCTTTGTATTCCCAGCATAATCACTTGTTCCTTGTATTGACTGTATCATGTCCCCAGTTATTAAAATAATTTTTCTTTGCTTGTGAATGTGATAAATTTCCTTACAAATCATGCTGATTTCTTCTACATTTATTTTAAAATAATGATCCAATTATTTCCATTAGAGCAAGAACACTTAGTTTTGTATTTTCCCCATTCCCTCCCACCTTTTATCACAAGAATATCCCATCTGCTCATGTACCCAAGATAAGAATCAGAAGGAGGACTGGGAGGGGTGAAGGAAAATACAAAGGAATGAAACTGACACTAAGGAAAATAACACATAATTTATGTTTTGTAAATTTAAAACTATTCTGATATAAAATGTTAAAAAAAGAAAATAACATAAATTTTGAAAGCAGAAAAACTAATTTTAGCTATCTTCCTTTGTTAATATCTTGGTCCCTGTGTAAAAGATGACTAAAATTTGATGTAATGAAGAAATACCCCAGGTATCTTCCCATCGTAAAACCCACATGTGAGCCTCAGATGGTTCTTCCTGTCCAGGGGTGATCTCACTAGGAAAAGTGGAAGAGCACCATCTCCAGGGCAGCACAGGTAAGTGGCCCACCAAGATGCAGTATTAACCCAGTTACAAATTGGTAACTCTTGACTTTTAAATTTATTTTAAAGTCAGAGTTACTGAGAGAGAGGGAGAGAGAGAGAGAGAGAGACAAAGTGAGAGAGAGACAAAGTGAGAGAGAGAGAGAGAGACAGAGATCTTCCATCCACTGCTTCACTTCCCAGAAGGTTGCAATGGCTAGCACTGCTCTGGGCCAAAACCAGGAGCCAGGAGGTTAATCCCGGTTTCCCACTTGGGTGGCAGGGGTTCAAACACATCAAACATCTTCCGCTTTGCCTAGGCCATTAGAAAGGAGCTGGATCAGAAGTAGAGCAGGCCAGTGCCGCGGCCGTTGGGGGGTGAACCAACATAAAAGGAAGACCTTTCTCTCTGTCTCTCTCTCTCTCTCACTGTCCACTCTGCCTGTCCAAAAAAAAAAAAAAAAAAAAATGTAGAGCAGTTGGGGACCGGTGCCGTGGCTCACTAGGCTAATCCTCTGCTGCAGCGCTGGCACTCGGGGTTCTAGTCCCGGTTGGGGCGCTGGTTCTGTCCCGGTTGCTCCTCTTCCAGTCTAGCTCTGCTGTGGCCCAGGAAGGCAGTGGAGGATGGCCCAAGTGGTTGGGCCCTGCATCTGCATGGGAGACCAGGAGGAAGCGCCTGGCTCCTGGCTTCAGGGTGAACCAACGGAAGGAAGACATTTCTGTCTCTCTCTCACTGTCTAACTCTGCCTATCAAAAAAAAAAAAAAAAAAAAAAAAAAGTAGAGCAATTGGGGCTCAAACCAATGCCCTTATGGGATAGTGGCATTGCAGGCAGCTACACCACAACTCTGGCCCCAACTCTTATTTTTTGATGCTCAGGTTTCAACCATAAGTTAAGTTTAGGAAAAATAAAATAAAATTTCAAGATTTACTTCAAAACTAAAATTACCTAGATGGCATCCCAAGTTGCTCCTGGAAAATGCTAAAATATAGTTTCATCTTAAATAGGCTGATGCCAGAAATAATTAGTTTTAATTGATATGCTCTGTGCATGTTAATAAGCTAAAAAATTATTGTCAATTCCAATGAGACATAGAGCCATCTGTAGTTAGGATGGAATTACGGTTCAAGAAAGTTGTTCAGCCTTCCCTAGGTTTGCATAGGTAGGGTTCTATCAATGTATTAGATTTAGAAAACGTGAATTTTATAGGAAGGCTCTGATTTGTGGTCCATGCTGGTGCTGCTTGGTAGTTATATTGTTGATTTCCTTTCTAGAGAAGTGCAAATAAATCTTAACTACTGAAGCAGATAACTTAAAAACAATGACATTTATTTCTTGGTGTGTATTTTTTGTGTTTCCCCTGATCTTGTTCTAACATTTATTCAGTAATGAATGTATATTACATATAAAACTTCTTAAATGCTTTTTGAACCAATGTATTAAATTTTGAGTTCCTCTCAATTGTTTTCTCTCAAATAAATTATTCTATATTAGTATAAAAGTTATAGTTTTAAAAATATGCAACTTGTTTATTATAGTAGAAAAATTATGTTTTGAAATCAAAATGCCTTTAATTTTAAACATCAATAAAAACTGAATCACAAATTAAATATAGGTGAAGGAAGAATTAGTGAATTTGATAAATAAAATACAAATAAATGGAGATACCCATGTACAAAGACTGGAAAAATTAACTGTTAAAATGTCCATCCTACCCAAAGCAATTTGCAGAGTCAATGCAATCTTTATCACATTTACAATGCCATTTTTATATAAATAGAAAAAATTCCTAAAATTTTTGATAGAACCCAAAAGGTCATGAATATCCAACACAATATTGAGCAAAAAGAACAAAAGGAGAAGCATTCATTCTACCTGATAATAAAATCAAATATGGGGTAAGCATTTGGGGCAGTAGTTAAGATTTAGTTTAGGATGTCCATATTCCATACCAGAGTGCTTAGGTTCGAGTTCCTACTCTGCTTCTGATCTAGCTTCCTGCTAATTTGCATCCTAAAAAGTAGTCCATGATATTCAAGTCCTTGGGTTTCTGTGAAACATGTGGGAGACTTGACTGGAGTCGTGAACTCTTGGCTTCTGCCTGACTCAGTCCCTGTTGTTGTGATGATTAACTTTGCACCATATTAATCAAAACAGCTGGGTACTGGAACAAAACAGGCACATACACCAACTGAATAGAACTAAGTCCAAAAATAAATCCATTTGCATTTATGGTTAACTGAATCCCAACAAAGATGTCAAGTACACACATCAGATAAAGAATACTCTCTTCAATAAGTGGTAGTGTAGAAACTGGATATTCATACAAAAATCAAATAAAAATGAAGTAAGACATAAATATAAGTCTTTAAATTGTAAAACTACTGGGAGGAAACATAAATAAAGTTCTATGATAGCAGTCTAGACTATGATTTTTTTCTGGAAATAATCTCCAAAACACAGGCAACAAAGTAAAAACAGACAATTGAGATAACACAAAATCGAAACACTTCTGTGTAGCAATGGGAAAAATCAACAGAACTAAAAGAAAATCCATAAAAATGTCATAGAATATTTTCAAACTATATATATGATAAATGGTTAATATCCAAAATATAAAAGGAAGTCTAAAAATTGCATGGCAAGGAAACAAATTATCTTATTAAAATTGAACGGAGATCCTAACATTTCTGCAAAGATGACTTAAAATTGACCAAGAGGTTCTTCAAAAGATGCTCAACATCACCAATCATTAGGGAACTACATGTTACAAGTACAATGAACTACCAACTCACATCTGTTAGAATGTTTACTATCAAATAATAGAGGGTGAGGATGTGCAGAGAAGAATGCTATTAGTAAGAATGTTGGTACAGCCATTATGACAAACAATATGAAGATTCTTAAAAAGTATTGAAAATAAAACTATCACATGATCCAGCATACTCACTACTGTGTACTTATACAAAAGATTTATTTTTTAATATCTATTTATTTATTTTAAAGTCAGAATTACACAGAGAGAGGAGAGGCAAAGAGAGAGAGAGGGAGTGAGAGAGATCTTCCATCCGCTGGTTCACTCCCCAACAGGCTGCAATGGTCAGAGCTGCGCCTATCCGAAGCCAGGAGCCAGGAACCTCCTCTGGGTCTCCTACATGGGTGCAGGGGTCCAAGGACCTGGGCTATCCTCCACTGCTTTCCCAGGCCACAACAGAGAGCTGGACTGGAAGTAGAGCAGCTGGGTCTCGAACCAATGTCCATATGGAATGCCTGGGGTTAACTCGCTGCACCACAGCCCCAGCACCTATACAAGAGATTTAAAATCTGTTTTGAAGAGACATTTTGTGTTCCATATTCATTGGAGCATTATTCACAATAGCCAAGAAATGGAATCTTCTTGTTTTTTAATGGATGAATGGATATAGAAGATGTAGCAAATGCATGCAATCTAATACTATTTGGAATTAAAGAAGGATAAAATTCTGTCATTTTTGACAACATAGATGATCCTTGAGGGCATTATCTTAAGTAAAACCAGGCAAAAAAAAAAAAAGTATTACACAATCCCATTGATATAAGAAATCTAAAAGTTCGAAGTCATAGAAGCAGAGAGTAGAAGGGTGGCTTTTACCGCCTGGGGCCCAGGGTGGAGTCAGTGAGATGACCAATGGCTACAAAGTTTGTTACATAGGAAGAATGAGTTGAAGAACCCTATTGTACAATAAGGTGACTATAATTAATGATATACTCTACACTTGCAAATTGCTAACAGGATAGATATTTTAAGTGCTCTCACCACAGAAAAATTTGTTAATTACCTTGACTTATTCATTGTGCAATATATACATTTATTTCAAAATATCACATCGTCTATCATAAATACAATTTTAATTTGCCAACATAAATAAATAAATAAATAAATAAAATTGGACAAATTTATAGAAGTTAACAAAAATTTAGGACACATAAAAAGGAACAAAGTATATCAAGAAGCTGTAACATATATCCAATAAACCTTAAAAATATGATAATAGAGTGAGGAGAAGGTGATAAAGAGATGATGGCTCAATATTTCCAAGTTGAAAAACACATGTGTCTACACATGGACAAAGCATAATGTGTGCTACACAATATTAATAAAAAAGAAATAGTCAACATACAGTAATAAAAGTTCATAGCACTGAAAATAATAAGTTCAGACTTCCTGAGCAGAAATAATGTTATTAAAAGTAAGCTGCATCTCAGCAATAACACATGCCAGAAGGTTGTGGAATAAAATCCTCATCAAAGAGATGAGGGAAAATAACTTTGCACATATATATCTGCATCTAAACTATTCTATTGAATATTACAACACAATAACCAAAACAGCTCACCACTCTCAAGACAGAATAAAGCCAATCCTCTTTCTAAAAAGGAAACAAAAGCCTCAGCAGAGGTAGTCTTGTTTAAACACAGAACCGTCTTTACAAGCAAGGAAACCTATGATGTAAATCATCACAATCTAAAGCATTTCTATTGATCTAGGCTCTACACTGTGAAATATTTCTCTTCACTCCTAGGAGAAGCGGGGCATTTGGAATATTTACAACACAGGATATTAAGCAAAATGCTGCCTCCCTACTAATCAAGTTAAAAGAAGTCCTAAGACAAAGAAATGTTTTCTGCATGACTGAAAGTAACAGGCTTCCTGTGCTATATTTTCTCGTCAATTAATGTCCACGATAAGTACTCCCTCAATTTTCTTTTCTTTTAAAAAATATTTATTGGGGCCGGCGCCATGGCTCACTTGGTTAATCCTCTGCCTGCGGTGCCGGCATCCCATATGGGTGCCAGGTTCTAGTCCTAGTTGCTCCTCTTCCAGTCCAGCTCTCGGCTGTGGCCCGGGGAAGGCAGTGGAGGATGGCCCAAGTGCTTGGGCCCTACACCCGCATGGGAGACCAGGAGGAAGCACCTGGCTCCAGGCTTTGGATCGACGCAGCGCCGGCCATAGCAGCCATTTGAGGGGTGAACCAATGGAAGGAAGACCTTTCTCTCTGTCTCTCTCTCTCTCACTGTCTAACTCTACCTGTCAAATAAAAAAAAAAAAATATTTATTTGGGGCTGGCATTGTAGCATAGCAGGGTAAAGCTGCCCAATTGTGTTGACGGCATTCCATATGGGAGTTGGTTCAAGTTCCAGCTGCTCCACTCTGATCCAGCTCCCTGCTAATATACCTGGGAAAGCAGCAGAAGATGGCTCAAGTCCTTGGGCCCCTGCACCCATGTGGGAGGTCTGGAAGAAGCACCTGACTCCTGGCTTTGGCCTGGTCCAGCCCTGGTCATTACAGCCATTTGGGGAACTTATCAGGAGATGAAAAAACTCTCTCTCTCTCTCTCTCTTACTCTCTTTAATTCTGCATTTCAAATAAATAAAATAAATCTAAAAAATATTTATATATTTGAAAAGCAGTGTGACAGAGAGAGGATAGAGTGTGAGAGGAGGAAGGGGGAGAAAGTGAGAGACAAAGAGATCTTCTATCCGCTGGATCACTTCCACAAATGCCTGTAACAGCTGGGTCTGGGTCAGGCCAAAACCAAGAGCCAGGAACTTCATTTGAGTCTCTCGCTCGGGTGGCAGGAACCCCAAACACTTGGGCCATCATTTGCTGTCTCTGGGCATATTACCAGTGAAGAGGAAGTTAGGCCATTACCAGATAAGAGAAAGACAAAATTCCTAACCTCTATTTACTGCAACCCCATTCCAGTTCCCCATAGGTACTGGCCTGTCTGGACAGTCATCCAGATCTCTGTTCTCCATAGGTGTAGACATGTCTGGGGAGGTGTCTTGATCTCAGTTCTCTGAAACCACCCCTCCACCCACTTAAGTTCCTCATAAGCATGGTCTCAAGTTTCTCATAGGTGGTCCTGAGTCCTGTAGACTGCACTAAGCCCAGCAATGCTGTAACTGTTAATGCCTGATGCTGATGAACCCAAACATATTATAAGGAACCGGGATTGGATGCCCAGTCTCAAAGAGTGATTCCACTGGGCTCATCAATATCAATAAACTGCTTCTGCTGATCCTTACCCCTCAAGTCTCATGCCTGCTCAAACTAAGGGAATTTCGCAAATCCAGCTTTCTGTAACGTTAGGAACTTGGATTGGAAATGAGGAGTAGCTGGGACTGGGACAAGGCACTCCAATACAATACCTGACATCCTGAGCAGAGGTTAGCCAGCTGTGCTACATCTTCCCCCTCTATTATTTATATCAATGTTTGCTTGCATCATGGAAATTTTAGAAATATATAGGTCAGAATGTGTGACTAGTTCTTAAGATAAAATTAGTTGATTAAATTTACTGTACATATTTTAGATCTAACTTAAAATTATTGGAGTTTAAAGCATAAGTATAATTGATATTTTTAAAACAAGAGCTATAATTTTTCATTTCCTTTAGTTATTTATAGATTTTGCACTATGACTTCTATTATTTGAAATTATATCTCGGAACTCTTTATTCTCTTGAAGAACTTTAGAAACAAATAA
The DNA here is from genome assembly GCF_964237555.1 of Oryctolagus cuniculus. Lineage (NCBI taxonomy): Eukaryota > Metazoa > Chordata > Mammalia > Lagomorpha > Leporidae > Oryctolagus > Oryctolagus cuniculus. The sequence goes on along the minus strand of NC_091434.1, from coordinate 74,806,211 downwards.
AATTACCATTTTTCTTAAGTGTTTTTTCTCCACCTACCTACAGACTGTCATCAACAAGATATTATGTCAAGAAGAAAAATATCTCCAGGCAGAGGAAGTGGCTTTCTAGAGAAAAGGGTGAGCAACATATCATCAAACATGTTGATAAACTTAGCGAAAGGACAGTAAAGTAAAATGACAAATGTGTGTGTATTTCACATGGTTTTGGAGAGGAGATGTGAGTGCAGAAAAGATTGAACCTTATTAAGGTCTTTTTTTTTATATGAAGGAGACTGCATCCCAATTTACTTTAGAATGAATTACCAATTTAGAATATAATACCAATACCAATGCTATTTTTATTAATATAATAAACCAATATTATATAATAAATTATACCAATTAATGTTGATATATTTGTTAATATAAACATGGTCATTTATTATTGATAACCATTAGAGGAACAGAAAAAAGGAGTGAGAGATTGACCTGGTGATCAAGACACTGCTAGTGATGCCTGTATCTCATATGAGAGTTCATGGGTTCAAGTCCCAGCTCCCCTCTGGATTCTAGCTTCCTGATAATGTGAACCCTGGTAGGCAGCAGGTGGTGGCTCAATTAGTTAAGTCCCTGCTACTCCCATAGGAGACCTGGATTGAGTTCCCAGCTTCTGGCTTGAGCCTGGTCCAACCTTGGTCATTCCAAGCATTTGTGGGAGTGAGTTAGCATGGGAGATCTCCGACTGTCTGTCTCTTTCTGTCTCTCTCTAACTTTCTGTCACTCAAATAAATAAATTCCATTATCTATAAAAGAAAAGAGTAGGAAAACTAACTTCCAAGTCATTGTGTATGTTTGAAAAATATGTGTTTTATCAAATCCTCATATGTAAAAGCTTATCATAACAGCCATTCATATATATTTATGTATATGTGTATGTTAAAACAAAATATTATCAGAAATCATACATTTAACTCATGATAGAATGTCTTGGATGAGGATACAATCAGAATGAGAAGAGAGTGAAGCATAGAGAGAATGCTTCCTCTTACACATACAGCACTCTTAGGTTAACCTATAGTTTTAGATGGATAGGGAATAGTACAGCAAAATAAGCTCCTTTCCAGCCTGTACACAAAGTGGGGAAAGGAATGGAGAGAAAGGGAAGCAGAAAAAATTGATCAGGATTGTGTTTCATGAATTTTCCTGAGTAGGCTTTTCATGGCTTGCTGCAGAGAGAGAGAGGGAACATCAAGGGGAATTAGACAATTGAGGGCAGAGCCTAGTCAACTATTCCAGGTCGACCTGTCAGGTCCCAAGTAAGAGGCTCTCTAAAGAGTTTCTTAACTTTGAACATGGGCACAACAAAATGACTTAGTAGGTTTTCTCAGAGAGGCTGCAGCAGATCTTATTTTATTCTGCTGATGGCTCTTAAGTTCCACTTGGCAGGAATGTGATTTATGTGCACTGGGGCTGTCATGACCAATCAAAGTGACTCCAAAGCTATGTCTGGGGTAGAGGATAAAGCTGCTGTTGGATCATCACATGAGGCAAAAATTGGAAAAATAGTTAAACACATAACTATTATATCACCCAACGATTAGTTATATTAGTTTAAGCATATATCTGTAGAAAGATTTGTGCGTGAATGTGTATAGCAATTTAATTTTCAATAATCAAAGTTTAACACTAACTAAATGTCTGTTGTCAATAGGTGGGTAGCGGTTGTGCTATATTAATATATAGCAACAACAAGAAAAAAATACTGGTGTATCAAGTGAAAATATTTATGGGTAGCATAAATACCAAACAAAAGGATTGCACAGTATGTAAGTCATAGGTACCATCATAATGTGTTTACCACATATATTTTAAAAACTGTACAGCAGGGCCAGAGTTGTGGCATGGTGACTAAAGACTCAGCTATGATGCCGGCATCCCTTATGGGCAATGTTTTGAGTCCCAGTTGCTCCACTTCCAACAGCTCTCTGCTAATAATCTGGGAAAAGCAGCAGAAGATGGCCCAAGTGTTTGGACACCTGGCACCCTCGTGAGCAACCAAAAAGAAGCTCCTGGCTCCTTTCTTTGACCTGGCCCAGCCTCAACCATTGCGGTCATCTGGGGAGTGAACCAGTGGGTGGAAGATCATCTTTCTCTGTCTCTCCCTCTATGTAACTCAAATAAAAAACACAATACAGAATAATTATACTAATCACAAAAACTAAAAATAAACAATATTCATTGCATAGTAATGAGTGAAAATAGCTGGCGTTAATGAGTATTTGAAGAAATACCACATTCATTCAATGTTGTTGGTAATAACCAAACAGAAAAAAATCATGTTAATGCTGATGAAGATCCTCAAATTTTGCATTGTCATTGACTGACTTTTGAAATTAACCTCATGCAATATTACATATTTTCATTGCAATTGAAATATAACAATATTCATTGTATTTTTGTACATTCTAGTAAAATGTTATAAGTTATTATTTTTAAGACTTATTTTTTTATTTGAAAGTCAGAGTTACACAGAGAGAGGAGAGGCAGAGAGAGAGAGAGGTCTTCCATCCTCTGGTTCACTCCCCAACCGGCCGTAATGGCCAGAGCTGCATGGGGGCAGGGGCCCAAGGACTTGGGCCATCTTCTACTGCTTTCCCAGGCCATAGTAGAGAGATGGATAGGAAGTGGAGCAGCCGGGTCTCGAACCGGCGCCTGTATGGGATGCCAGCGTTTCAGGTCAGGGCGTTAACCCAATGCGCCCGAGCACCGGGCCCAAAATGCTATAAATTAAAGAGATGTAGTTTATCTTTTACATTTGTTCTGACTCAGAAAGATGACCATTAGTTAAAGTAAAAACACATGCACAAATTCCCAAAACATGATGTGTAATCCTATTATTCCATCTTATCAGATTCCGTGCATGCATAAAGGAGAAAGACAGAGACTGAGAAAGAAAAGGCTCTCTACTCAGAGAAGCATATAGTATGAACTGTTAATATTATCCATGGGACTGGGGACTCGCTGAGATTGGGTAAGGTTGGGAAAGTGTGAGAAATTTCACTTTTAACTGATTAGTTTCTGTTAAGTTTGAAAACTATTATCAAATGTACCCATTATTTGTAGTTCAAAACACAGACAAATTAATTGTAAAAATGGGACACTAGTTATGCTATTTTGTTATATGAAAAATTGCTAAATATGAAATTTGATATTTTATGAATTCATTTCTCAAGTCTAATATGTATATATGCATATATATTAATTAGATTTTGGTAGTTTGCAATAGATCAACAAAACCTCTATGTGCAATAATTTTTGTTTTTCATAGCTCTGTTGAAGACAATTGAGCCCATATTTGTGTCATTTTCATGGTAGGAAAATAGTGCAAAAGAGTTGGCAGAAGCACAATATGGCTCACCAAGCACCCCCGATCAGAAACAACATAGATCTCTTCTGCTCATATTTCATTAGCCAGAATAGGAAAATGGCCCAACAAGAAAACAAAGCAAGAATGTACTCTCTGTTTATAGTTAGGTACTATCAGTAACAGGGCAATGAAAGGAAACATATAGTAATGTTATTGGAAGGCATATATGAAATGCATCAAACAATAAAACGATGACCATGGTTAATTGTGCAGAGATCTAGAATAAAATATTAACATAGGCTATCTATTCTTGGATCATAAAATAAGATATTACAGTTCATTTTTATATGTTAAAATTTCCTATAATTAGTATGCATTAATCTTGGAATAAGCCAGTTTCCCTGACTAATCCAATGAAAATAGTTCCTATTGACACTCATCTTCATCTTCCTAAGCTTTATCTTTATAGCACTGACATTCTGATTGCTTGTTTGGTTAGTTATTTGTTTATTTTTTTGTCTTTCCAGCTAGATTTTTAATTGTGTGAATGTGGAGAATGTTTCTGTTCTCTCATTGCTGTACTGAGAATAGTTTCTGACATATAACAGGCAATAAATATTTCCAAATAAAAGAAATATAGCAAAAAATGCAATTGAAAGTTTGATATACACAGTTGGGAGTCAAAGTCTTTTGTGTTGAATTGATCCACGGCAGGGAGTAGTTGTGAAATAAGCAATACTATTTTTTCTCTTCTTGTTTGCATCTCACAGTTCACTGTGAGCTTCCTTGATACAAATCTGCTCTGGCTCTTTGCTTTCTGTGGTTACTCACAGGAATACTGTTCTCTTCCACTCAGTTGCTGACTGACACCTCTCTGAAGCATCTGTTCCCATCTCCCTCTCCTTTTGTTCTCTCGCATCTTTGCTTTGCTTGGATCTTATGTGAATCAGGGAACAGTACGTCGCAGAGCAGATCTCCCCTAGAGGAAAGACAGTCAACAGCACATTCATTGTTCAGTCTCCACACCATCCCCTCTTTGGGATCCTGTCAGGTGATCCTGGAAAGAATCCTGGGGAAGTTTTTGAGAAAAAGTTCGCAAAAAGTAGTCATTTTAAAATTGAACTTAAAGTTAAAAGAACTCATTTTTATTAAACAATAAGAAAACAATAAACTAAAAGTATAACATACTTAACTGGAAATAAGTAGCATTTCTAAAATGACAGTACTGATGATGTTTAACTCATGACATGGTTTGAGGATCAGAGACTTAGAACACTGGCCAGTGCATAGTGAGTCTTGCATAGTTTTCAGCCACTATTGTCTAAGGATAGTCAGAAAAAGTATTATCACTAGCCAGAAAACTTACAGCATGCAAATGCCTTAGTGACTCTATTTGATTGTTCTGAAAGGGCTCCTCTGTGTCTCTAAAATAACAAAAGAGTAGATTCATTGGAAAGCCTTAAAGCAATTCAATAGGTCTACGCCTTTTTTTTTTTTTTTTGAAGCTTTTAGGTTCATATCTGTTAGCATTTTAAAATCTGTCATTCCACTGTCTCTTTTGCATTCTGATAACAAATCAGAGGCCATTTAAACTGCAATATTTTTGTATGTAATGGGTTGGTTTTCAGTAACTACTTTCAATATTTTTCCTTGAGTTTATTTAACCAGTTAATGGTAGACTTAGTTGCGGTTTTTGTTTCAATTTGTGTGTTTTGGGATAATTGAGCTTAGTCTTTGTTAATTTAGATCTTTAAACAAATTTGAGAAAATCTAGTCACTATTTTTTCAAGTGTATTTTTCTCCATTTGCTTTCTCCTCTTCTTCATAGAAACATAAACTGGATGCTGATTCAGAGCATATATAACCTTCTCAGAGAAACTTGTCCTAGGCTTGTGGATACTGTAATCCAGCTAGCACTGGATTTGTTAATGTGATGTATCACACTGATTGATTTGTGAATGTTGAACCATCCCTACATACCAAGGGTAAATCCCACTTGATCTGGGTGAATGATCTTTCTGATATGTTATTGGATTCGATTGGCTAGTATTTTGTTGAAAATTTTTTGCATCTATATTCATCAGTGAATTTGATCTGTAGTGCTCTTTATCTGTTGTGTCTTTCTCAGGTTTAGGAATTAAAGTGATATTGGCTTCATAAAAGGAGTTTGGGAGGATTCCTTCCCTTTCAATTGCTTTGAATAACTTGAGACAAATTAGTGTTAGTTCTTTCAATATCTGGTAGAAATCATCAGTGAAGCCATATGGTCCTAGCCTTCCTTTTGTTGGGAGGGTCTCTATTACTAATTCAATTTCCACCTTTGTTTTTGATGTTTAGGTTTTCTATGCCTTCATGGCTCAATTTAAGTAGGTTGTGTGTGTCTAGGAATCTATCCATTTCATCTAAGCTTCCAAATATGTTGGCATACAGCTCTTTGAAATAATTTCTTTGCTTTTAAAAGATTTTATTTTTATTATTTATTTGAAAGTCAGAGTTACACAGAGACAGAAGGAGAGGCAGAAAGAGAAAGAGAAAGAGAGAGAGATCTTCCATCTGCTGGTTCATTCCCCAATTGGCCACAACAGTTGGAGCTGCGCCAACCTGAAACCAGGAGCCAGGAGCTTCTTCTGGGTATCCCACATGGGTGCAAGGGCCCAAGGACTTGACCAACTTCTACTGCTTTCCCAGGCCATAGCAGAGAGCTGGATGGGAAGTGGAACAGCCGGGACTTGAACTGGTGCCCATAAGGGATTCCGGCACTGCAGGCGGCAGCTTTACCCACCATGCCACAGCACCGGCTCATGTAGTAATTTCTAATGATTCTTTTTATTTCTATTGTATCTATTGTTATATTTCCTTTTTCTTTTTTATTGTCTGATTTTATTGATTTGAGTCTTTTCTCTTTGTTTTTTTAGTTAGTTGGGCCAATGGTGTGTCAATTTTGTGTTTTCAAAGAACCAGCTTTTTGGTTTTCATTGTCTTATATTTATCTGTTTATTTTGAAGGAGAAACACTGAAAGAGGGAGAGAGAGAGAGAGAAAGAGAGAGAGAGATGACCCATCTGTTGGTTCACTCCCCAAATGCCCACAGTAACCAGAATGAATCTATATCAAAGCCAGGGGCCAGTAACACAGTCTAGGTCTCCCAAGTGAGTGCAGGAACCCAAGTAATGGAGTAGTCCTCTGCTGCCTCCCAGGGTGCACATGAACAGGAAGCTAGAAGTGGGAACAGAGCTGGGACTTGGACTCAGACACTCTAATATGGGACGTGGGTATCCCAAGAGGTGGCTTTCTACTGTGTCACATGTTCACCCTTCATTGACTTTTAAAAAGCAAATGCTGTTTATCTTGGTGATAATCAGTTCTTCAGATTTTTTCTTAATAAACCTCTGGTCCCAAGATCACAATGATTTCCTCTGGTTTCTCCTAGATTTATCATTTAATATTTTATGTTTAGGTCAATGATCCATTTGCTTATTAAAAATATATGTGCAGTCTGAAATACAGAAGTAATTCTTATCTGCTGCATATGGATATTCATTTGTTCCAGCACCATTTATTGAAAATACGATTCTTTCTTTTACCTGCTCTCAAAACTCAGTTGTTCGTATCTGAGTATCTGTTTCTATAGTCTTTCCTGTTTCATTAGTTTGATTGTCTTTATGCGAACATCACACCATCTTGGTTTTGTGATTTTATTTCTTAAGGCTTGAAATCAACTAGTTTTAATTGTCAAAATTTCCTCCTACTTTTAAAAGTTGTTTCGACTATTTTAGGGCTTTTTGCATTTCCATAGTAATGTTAAAATTGACATAAATTTCTTTTAAAAATGACATGTGAGAATTTGATTTCAATTATGTTTAATGTACAGATCATTCTGGAGAACACTGACATCTTAATGGGGAGTCTATTTTAGTAGAGATGTGCTATATCTCTTCCCTTTCCAGGTTGCTCTTCATTTCTCTCAGCAGCATTTTGTAGTTTTTAGTAGATTGTACATCTTTTGTCAGATTTCTTTCTTTTTTTTGAAGATTTGTTTTATTTATTTGAAAGACAGAGTTTCAGAAAGAGAGGTAGAGCCAGAGAGAGAGGTCTTCCATTCCATTTTTTCACTCCCCAAGTGACCACAATGGCCAGAGCTGAGCCGATCCAAAGCCAGTAAAAATAGCTTTACTGTTTGTTTCTGATCTATCATTTTCATTTTTTTTCCTTATTACATGTATGTTATTTTAATTTCATGAATAAAATCAAATATATTTCTATGAGTATCAAACATAGATATACCTCCACATTGGCATTCCAATATATCCTCTAAGAATATAAAAGTCGACATGGAGGGGATTGGAATGTCACCTTTTATAGCACTTGTAACTTGAAAGTATAACCAAATCCAGAAAAATATTCTTTTCCAATGTTAATGATTCTTCAGAGCAATGAATTTTTGCCTTCGTCTTCATAATCCTTCCAGAATAGATCACTCCTCACTTGCTACTACTTACAATTATTTCCCACATTGACTAGTGCATTGACCTCTTCAGTAGTCTCCGTGTTTACTCAGTACTTGTTATTCCACTACAGTACACAGAGAAATCCTTTCACCATGACATTGAGGCCATGCTACTTTCATTTAGATGCTTCAAAAACTTGTTGTTCACTGATCATGTAATCCATTGCCCTTAAAATGGTCATTGAAACCCATACATGAGGGGCCGGCGCTGTGGCTCATCAGGTTAAAGGCCTGGCCTGCAGTGCCAGCATTCCATATGGGAGCCGGTTCTAGTCCCATCTGCTCCTCTTCTGATCCAGCTCTCTGCTGTGGCCTGGGAAAGTGGTAGAAGATGGCCCAAGTCCTTGGGCCCCTGCAACCATGTGGGAGACCCGGAAGAGGCTCCTGGTTTCAGATTGGCACAGCTCCGGCCATTGCAGCCAACTGGGGAGTGAACCAGTGGATGGAGGACCTCTCTGTCTCTACCTCTTCCTGTAACTCTTTCAAATAAATAAATAAAAAAATCTTTAAAAAAAACCCTACATGATATGGCTTCCACTTACCTTTCTATGTCTCCTGCCACTTCCCCTTTCTTGCTTACACTGTTTCAGCCACAATAGCCTTACTTTGTTTCTTGAGGGTGGTGCTAACACTTGAACTTCCAAGTCTTTGTGTTTGCTCTTCACGCTCCCTGGGATTCTCTTTACTCCAGAATCTACATGACTGCTCTCATTTCACTTACATGTGCTCAATACAACCCCTCCTGAGAGGCCATATGTAGCTCTCAATATGAGAAGAATTCATTCTCTGTTTACACTGTCCTGGTTGCTTCTCTCAGCTCTGTAGTATTACTCCCCATCTTGTTATATTTATTTACATGCCTCCCCCTCAACTAGATTGATTGTAAATTGTGTGATGGCAGGGATGATTCTACATTTACTACTGATCTCTGGTGCTTAGAATAATTCATGGAATAGAGAGGTATTTTGCATATATCATTAAATAATGATTATTTTTGTATGAATAAATACATTTTATCAATATTACTGCCCGCACATACCGAAGTATTACAAAGTGATAAACTGGACATTATGATAAGGATTATAATCTACCATAAAATATTTATTTTTTATGCTCCCACAAGTTACAAACAATTTGACATTTCCTCTATAATTTTCAGGATAATCATGTACCTTTAGGTACATTTCCCACCAGAATGAATTACAATTCTTTCCTTCATTTACCTTTGTACTCTCAACCACAATCAAAAATCAGTGATCCAAATAAGATTCATAACTTTGATGAATATACTTAATAATAAATAAAATTTAGAAGAATAATAAACTTTTAGACATATGAAATGATGCAGCCCTGTCTGTGAGACTACTCTGACACAAGGAAGGTGGCAGGTTCCAAATGAGAAATAATGGATCGGCCGGCGCCGTGGCTCAACAGGCTAATCCTCCACCTTGCAGCGCTGGCACACCGAGTTCTAGTCCGGTTGGGGCGTTGAATTCTGTCCCGGTTGCCCCTCTTCCGGGCCAGCTCTCTGCTATGGCCAAGTGTTTGGGCCCTGCACCCGCATGGGAGACCAGGTGAAGCACCTGGCTCCTGGCTTCCGATCAGCACGATGCGCCGGCCGCAGCACTCCAGCCGCGGCAGCCATTGGAGGGTGAACCAACGGCAAAAGGAAGACCTTGCTCTCTGTCTCTCTCTCTCACTGTCCACTCTGCCTATAAAAAAAAAAAAAAAAAAAAGAGAGAGAGAGAAATAATGGATCAGTAAGAGTCATTCTAAAATCTTAGTACATACTCAGCTGCACATTATATATGTCTCCTATTGTTGAGAGACTAAAAATGAGCCTAAATTTTGTTTCGTTTCTATTATTAAAAGCAAGAGCAATAATTGCATGTAAACACTGCATTTACAAAAACATTTTTTAATCATTTTATTTATTTATTTGAGTGGTAGAGTTACAGATAGTGAGAAGAAGAGACAGAGAGAAAGGTCTTCTTTCACTCTCCAGATGGCCACAATGGCCAGAGATGTGCCAATCTGAAGCCAAGAGCCAGGAGCTTCTTCCAGGTCTCCCACGTAGGTGCAGGGGCCCAAGAACTTGGACCATCTTCTACTGCTTTCCCAGGCCACAGCAGAGAGCTGGATCAGAAGAGGAGTAGCCTGGACTAGAACCGACGCCCATATGGGATGCCAGCACTCAGGCCAGGGCTTTAACCTGCTGACCCACAGCACTGACCCCTAGAAAAACACTTAGAATCTCTTGGGTCTCAAATTCAAGTACCTTGTATGCATAAAACCCACTTCAATACTTGGAAAGGAAAACAAAATCGTATTATACATTTTTGTAACAGGGGGAGAGAGAGAGAGAGAGAGAGAGAGAGAGAGAGAGACTACCCACCCCCAACGCACTGAATCACTCTCCAGATGTTCAAAAAGCCTGAGGATTGCCCCATGGCCAAAGCTGTGAGCCAGGAACACAATCCAGATGCCCTCCGTGGGTAGCAGGAATCCAGTTACTTGAGCTATCACAGCTACCTCCCAGGGTCTGCATTACCAAGAATCTGGAATCAGGAGCTGGAGCTCTGAATTGAACTCTAATATCAGAAATGAGATCACAACTGCTAACTTAAATACCCACCCATCTGCAACAGCATTTGTAAAATTCAACATTTTTGAAAGAAAATATTAAATATTCTTTGCAATTGAAAAGAGAAAAATTGATTAGGAACAATACAATACGGGCCGGCGCCGCGGCTCACTAGGCTAATCCTCCGCCTTGCAGCGCCGGCACACCGGGTTCTAGTCCCGGTCGGGGCGCCGGATTCTGTCCCGGTTGCCCCTCTTCCAGGCCAGCTCTCTGCTGTGGCCAGGGGTGCAGTGGAGGATGGCCCAAGCACTTGGGCCCTGCACCCCATGGGAGACCAGGATAAGTACCTGGCTCCTGCCATCGGATCAGTGCAGTGCGCCGTCCACGGCGGCCATTGGAGGGTAAACCAACGGCAAAGGAAGACCTTTCTCTCTGTGTCTCTCTCACTGTCCACTCTGCCTGTCAAAAAAAAAAAAAAAAAAAAAAAAAAAAAACCAACAAACAAAAAAAACCAATACAATACAAACCAAAAATTAACAAATGAACTCTCTCTTGATGTTTCCCTCAAGGTAAGTTTAAAGAATCACTCTGAAGAGTTGTATTTTCTGCAATAGGAGAAAAATTAATGAAGCCTTTTTCTGTAATTATAGTCAAATCTATTTAAAGGACAAAAAATATTTCCCTTATCTAGTGACTTATTAGAATGCCAATGTTTCCATGATTTTTTTCACAGTTAATTTTAAGGCTCAGAGATAGTAATATGTCAAAGCTAGGAGGATACTTCAGCATTAAACAGTCCAATGTGATATTAATTAAAATGAATGTTACATATATTATTGCCCTGTTCAAAATAGTAAAATTAGCTGCTTTTTACAAATCTCACCCATAACAGAGACAAATGCTAACCACAAACAAAAACAGAAAATGAAAAACAATCTACACTAGTATTCTCTTATTTTTCATTATTATTTGTCCACATTTGCTTTTTATCCTTACTAATTTATTATCTCTTTTTTTTGCCAGAGTCTGTTTCCTTCTCATTTATGCATGTACTTTCTAATGTACCGACTTCCTTATTCACCAGTATATACTTTTGAATTGTATTTTGTGTTTTAATATACAGATATTTTATGCTTAAATCCACAGTCAGATTTTGGTGGTGCATAGTTTTGATGGATGATGAAGCCAATAAAAGACTGTCTCTGAATGAACAATAAATCAATAGCTTCATGACAGCTAGATAGATTAATTCAAATTATTACCAAAATAGATCATGATATATTGGTTTTCCAATAGTACTTTATCTTCTTATAAATAGGAATTCTACTCTGCAGTGTAGATAACATTTATAATCCTTTGGGCTCTCAAATACAAGTAATGTGTATACATAAAATCCATGACAATACCTGGAAGAAACACATAAAGTCATACTACCTTTTTTGTGACAAAAGGGCCTGTTTAGGAAATATTAACATAACTGGTAAAAAGCCATTAGAAATGTTTTTTACTTGAAGTGATGATACAATTTCTGCATTAAAGTTTTGAGATATGAAAGTCCAAAGTTCAGTTTCCAGTAGAAATTCATTTTTCACATTCTGGTTTGAAGAATGCATATAACCTGGATATCCATCTGTAATTAAAAAGGAAGCCACAAAACAAAGGTAAACTCCAGAATAATTTAAAAGGTCTACTTTAGTCTCTCAAATACTTGAGGGAGGAAGAAAATGGAGTAACATACTTGCATGGAAAAATCTGTGATATTTAGAAAAATTACTTCCACTCTATCATTTATAAGCCACCAGAAACTATAAATATAAAGCTAGCTTAAACAAAAACTTTATATTAACTGTATACTAAAATAGCTAACAATAAATCCAATATCTTTCTCTTTTTTCTTTTTTCTTTTTTCCACTCAGTAATTCTTTTGGCTTTTTCTCTGTGCATGTGTGGATTTCATTCTGAGATTTTTATAAAGTTTGCAGAAACTGCTCCAGTTCTCATATTTTTTTAAGATTTATTTATTTGAAAGTCAGAGTAACAGAGGGGGAGAGGAGTGACAGAGAAAGAGATCTTCCAAACTCTGATTCACTCCCCAGATGGCTTCAGCAGCTGGGGCTGGACCAGGCTGAAACCAGGAGCCAGGAGCTTCTTTTGGGTCCCCCATTTGGATGCAGGGTTCCAAGCACTTGGGTCATCTTCCACTGCTTTCCCAGGCCATTACCAGGGGGCTGGATTGGAAGTTGAGCAGCCAGGACTCAAACTGGAGCCCATATAGGATGATAGCCCTGCAGGCAGAGGCTTAACCAGTAGTGCCACAGGGACAGCCCTTGAACAATCATTTAAAGAAGCATTTTTGGACACAAAGACCGGTGACACAGATTGGGGGAAAACCTCTTTTCATATCTCTTTGGTGCAAAGTGGGTCACATGTCGATTCTTAATCCAATCACTGACAAGGGAGGGAGGGGTTACCACCAGTTCAATCAGGTCCAATTTAACATGCTAGGGTGAGGTTGGCTTCTTCTGACACATGGGAAATATACAAGAGCAAAGAGTATATATGTATAACAAAAATGATAAAATGAAATTTTTCTAGACAGATGAGATGAAAGGGGGGAATGGAAAAAGGACAATTAATCCCATATATTATATAGATAGATAGATATAGATATAGATATAAAAAATACAGCATCATACTGATGAAGTTTCAATTTATATCTAATCTAGATCATTACAAAGTTCACAAAATTTCTTTTTATTTGAAACAAAAAAGAAAGACTGATGAAAAGGTAATCAATCTAATTCATGAAATAAAAAATTAAAATCTGTATCTAATTTTACGTTTTCTTCATGTATGATGAAGCTTGGGGCAGGAGTTTGACACAGTGGTTGCAATTTCGCTTGGGACACACACATCTTGTATGGGAGTGCCTGGCTTTCAGTCCTGGCCCCTTTGCTTCTGATCCAACATCTTCACAGGGAAGATCAGTTCTTGGCTCCAAACTTCAGCCTGGCCTGGTCCTGGCAGTTGCAGGCATTTATGGTATGTACCATCAGGCTGGCGTGCTCTCTCTCTCGCTCTCTCTCTCATGCTCTCTCTCTTCCTTTCTCTTTCCCTTTGTTTAAAAAAATATAAAAATAAATAAATAAATGATGAGATTGCATTAAGAAAAAGATAGAAATTTATCTGTCACTGGTTACTCAGCAACAGCAGAGAGTGCCTTGCTTACAAATGATATATTTTTATTTTATGTCATTTTTATCAAACTTAATTATTCATTTGTCTTAGGGTAAGTAAGTTAAGGCTTTTACTAATGTAAAGAAACACACTAAATAGCTTAGTCCACAATATTGTACTACAGCTTCCTGGACTACCTCCACCATTGTGTTAAACTATACTGTGCTTGGTTCTCACAGTCATTTTCTCTTTGTTATAACTGACTGCTTCTTTTCTAAGTTTTAAAAAATTGGTTAGGGCTTCATCTATCCAGCCATTGGCTGGTGACATTTGACTGGTGGACTATACTTTATCCTTAAGAGATTGGTGCAGTTCTGGCCATTGCAGCCAATTGGGGAGTAAACCAGTGGATGGAAGACCTCTCTCTCTCTGCCTCTCCTTCTCTCTCTCTGACTTTCAAATAAATAAATAAATCTTAAAAAAAAGTGTTATGATGATTCTGCTGGCCAACTATAGTCTTATTTTACTCTGGATAAACAGCATTCCAGTTTCCGGGAACCAAGACCCTGTCACTATTCAATAGTGCCCTATAATCTTCTGTTTGTGCTCTCACTAATTATAAGAAAACTTTTGGCTACAGACATTATAAAGCAGGTCACAGTTTGTGTCACACCTTAAGATTCTGAGAATTGAAGACAGAAAATAATGCTAGATCCAGTGGTGGGCTAATTCTTTTGGAAATATCTATTCTCAAGTCTCTTCAACTAATTTCTAGGCCAAAATTTAAGTCACAGAATGAACCTTGTGGCTGAGGCAATTGTTTTTAAAATAATTCAATGCATTTGAGGATCCAGTCCTTACCACTTTGTTGTGTTGCCATTCATCTAGGCTTATGAATACTTTCCCTTGCAGCTAGAAAAAGACAGCATTTATAACACTGCCTACGTAACCATTTTAGCCCAAATGTGACACAGGAGAAACTGAGGTTTGAAAAATCTGTTCCCTTCCTAGCAATCAGTCTATTCTATGAAAAACAAACCGTGGGTAGACAGAAAACTATCCCAGAAAAAAATCAGTGATCATTATTATTCAGAAAGATTACCTTAGTAATCATTCTAAAAAAAAATGCCAACATTGATCTTGGAAAATATGCTGCAGAAGTGAGGATCTGGTGCTTCAATTATTCGAACAATTAAGTTTCTTTCTTTCTTTCTTTCTTTCTTTTTTTTTTTTTTTTTGATTACAAAGGAGGTTTGGTACGAAGTTTTAAGTGATGAATGTCAGTCCATACAGATTGTAGCGAAGTTAGCACAAATTGCAGAACACACGGAAAACATCCCATACAAAGTATGAAAAGCAGTAACAATCCAGCCCACATTAATAACCAATGAATTCGAACAATTGTTTCTATTTCAAGCCCAATAATAAAGTATTCTGGAGAAATTTAATTTACTTGGGAATTTACTTTTTTATTTTTAATTTTTTTTTTTTTTTGACAGGCAGAGTGGACAGTGAGAGAGAGAGAGAGACAGAGAGAAAGGTCTTCCTTTGCCGTTGGTTCACCCTCCAATGGCCGCTGCGGCCCTGGCGCGCTGTGGCCGGCGCATCGCGCTGATCCGATGGCAGGAGCCAAGTGCCTCTCCTGGTCTCCCATGGGGTGCAGGGCCCAAGCACTTGGGCCATCCTCCACTGCACTCCCTGGCCACAGCAGAGAGCTGGCCTGGAAGAGGGGCAACCGGGACAGAATCCGGCGCCCTGACCGGGACTAGAACCCGGTGTGCCGGCGCTGCAAGGCGGAGGATTAGCCTAGTGAGCCGCGGTGCCGGCCTATTTTTAAAATTTTTTAAAAGATTTATTTTATTTATTTAAAAGTCAGAGTTACAGAGGGGCAGAGACAGAGAAAGGAGGGAGGGTCTTCCATCCACTAGTTTACTCCCCAGATGGCCACAACGTGCTGATCCGAAGCCAGGTGCCAGGAGCTTCTTCTGGGTCTCCCACATAGGTGCAGGGGTCAAAGGACTTGGGCCATCTTCCACTGCTTTCCCAGGCCATAGCAGAGAGCTGGATCAGAAGTCCAGCAGCTGCAACTCGAACTGGCGCCCATATGGTATGCTGGCACTGCAGGTGGCAGCTTTACCTGCTATGCCACAGCACAAGCCAGGGAATCTATTTTTTAAAGAAATTTCATATTTTTGGTTACTAGTAGTGTGAAGTAGTACAGTGAGCCCTCCCACAAATAATGACTACCAAAACGTTTTAAATACCAAATCACTAAGCAAAGTAGAAATAACAACATGAGGGACGGCCTTTGAATGAAGGAATCACAAATACGTGGATTTTTCTTGTCTGAGGAGACTCCTCATTTATCAGCTCCAGGTGCAAAAAGTCATAGCTTTATCAGTTCATGTCCAAGTGGACAAAAGTCAAAGTTAACAGAACATCTACAATTTTAAGGGGAAAATTCTGGAAGCAACTGAGTTACGTAAGGAGCACCTATAAATTCACTGAAGATTTGGATCGGTTACACATTTATTGAGTCTTGATTCCAAACACAATTTTACTGTTTGCCCTGGAGAAATGGATGCAGCTCCTACAAATATTTTATTCTGTTGACTGCTAACAACGAACCTTGTCAGTAGAGGATCCTGAAGAGTTGCATTTCTTGGTTCTGGTGTGATCTGGGCAGGTTCTTGCAGCTTCTTCAGCTCCTGCAGACTGGGTGGTTTCTCCAGGACTCAGCTCCTGCAGCGAACGGCATTCAGCAACTAGCATTTATCTGGGCATCCACGTTGGGCAGTTTTGTAGCAGAATGCTTGCAGTGTTGACACCAACCCTTGAACAGTTCCCGCTGGCATCTTAGTGGGTTTCTACCAAGTCCCTGCTCAATAAAAAGTGTCAACTCTGCCATCTCCAGCCATGTCCTCTCCATCAGGTCTGGATCCAGGTCCTGAAATTTCTTCCTTGGACTCAGGAGCACTTGAGATGCTAAGGATTCTTCTCTGGTTGAAGCTTGCCCACTCGGGTTTAACAACCCTGTCACATGTTTGGACGCTCTATAAAAGGAAAGTGTGAGAGAAGTTGGAAACTTGGATACAAAGATAGTGCTGAGGACCTCGCAAATTCAAATTGGCAGAACTCAGTTTTTTAAAAAGGAAGCAGGTAGCCGGCGCCGCGGCTCACTAGGCTAATCCTCCGCCTAGCGGCGCCGGCACACCGGGTTCTAGTCCCGGTCGGGGCGCCGGATTCTGTCCCGGTTGCCCCTCTTCCAGGCCAGCCCTCTGCTGTGGCCAGGGAGTGCAGTGGAGGATGGCCCAGGTGCTTGGGCCCTGCACCCCATGGGAGACCAGGAAAAGCACCTGGCTCCTGGCTCCTGCCATCGGATCAGCGCGGTGTGCCGGCCGCAGCGCGCTGGCCGCGGCGGCCATTGGAGGGTAAACCAACGGCAAAAGGAAGACCTTTCTCTCTGTCTCTCTCTCTCACTGTCCACTCTGCCTGTCAAAAAAAAAAAAAAAAAAAAAAAAAAAAAGGAAGCAGGTAGGTCAAGCCACCTACTGATAGTTAAAATGGAAAGATCTTAGATGAATTGTCAGTATGGTTACATTCTACTGCCTTTGGTAAAATCCATTAGAGAGTTCTCATCTCATCTTGGGAGCAAGTGGGTATGTGGTTGGAGTTCAGCTAGTACTGGGCAGGGCTAGAAGAGGGGGTAAGAATAGGCAGGCATTCATCTTTATCTCCAACTCTCCCTTAGGTGAAATTCGTATTGAACTCAAGTCTGCAAAAACCCAGAGGACAATTTGCCTATGCAACAGAGAAACTCATAGGAAATAAATCTGGTTGTCCACCTTCATGACTCTTTTTAGTGTCACGGGACAGTTTTTGGAGTGTGGTAATAAAATCTATTCTTTTTTATTCAAATGTATCTTGCATCTTTTCATTTTCTTTAGAGCCAAAATGTATAGAACATTTTGGGAAGGAGGTTGACAAGTCTGTATTGAAGCTGCATTTCTCTATATTCAAACCACCTGATAAAACACTTTATTAAAAAATACAAATGTATAGTCATTAATTTGTTTTTATTTAACTTTTAAGTTCTATTTTTTGTTGACTCATCAACTATATTGAAGCTTCTGAAAAATATTGTTTGAGATAGAAAGGAGCTTTAAGTTAGCATATGAATTATATTTCAAAGACTGTATATATAATGTGTTTCAAATTATATTTTAAATTATATTTATAAATATAATACACTATACTATATAATACATACATATTTATAAATATATAATAAAATAAAATATATTTTTCAAATTATACTTAGATATTTTAAATTATATTTCAAAGACCATATATATAGAGGCATAAATATTGACATTGTATTCTATGTATGTATGAGTGGCAGATGGTGATAGCAGGTTTATCACTCTTGGAAAGGGAGTGTTGCAGACTAGAATGAACCATATGTTACTGGATTGGAGTTAGAAACATGAGTATGGACACATGTTTAATTTAAAATAGAATGCCATAGACATTTTGAAAGATATGTTTTTCTATAGTTCCTAACTCTGTGTTTCAGAGCACCAAGGAGCAGAAATAGTACAGTAGCAGTGAACATATTCAGTACCAAGATCTTGTTTTCTAATATCATTCTCTAAAACAAGGAATCAAGCTTCCTTGGAGAAACTAATAACTTCAGTAATAGAGTAGGGGAAAAAAAAAAAAAAAAAAACAAGATAAACTTAGAGCATTGTGTAGTGTTAAAACGGAGAAAATGCTGTGAAGGCATGTCAAAAGGACCCAGGAGGGGCTGGTGCCTTGGTTCACTTTGTTAATCCTCCGCCTGTGGCGCCGGCATCCCATATGGGCGCCAGGTTCTAGTCCTGGTTGCTCCTCTTCTAGTCCAGCTCTCTGCACCTGCATGGGAGACCAGGAGGAAGCACCTGGCTCCTGGGTTCGGATCAGCGCAGTGCCAGCCATAGCGTCCATTTGGGGAGTGAACCAACGGAAGGAAGACCTTTCTCTCTGTCTCTCTCACTGTCTATAACACTACTTGTCAAAAAAAAAAAAAAAAAAAAAAAAATGGACCCAGGAACTAACTACTAACTTGAAGGAATCCCCAATGGTCAATGATGAAACAATTCAGCAACAAATTAGCTGAAACAGTTTCAGAAATCAGCCAGCATATAAAATGCATAACCATAATTACATACCGATGTGAAAAAATGGTGAATAAATAAATCAGAAGGGAGAAGAGACAAACCTCCTTTATGAAAAAATCTCAGCTAATTTACATAAATATTTTTTGCTCTAGGACATAGAGGGGGAAGCATGCCTTCTTACCTGGCCCTCTGGTTCTGCTTAGTGACCTGCCTCCAGAGACCAGTGGTGGAACAAGGACATAAGCCTCAGCCATTTTAGGTTCTTGCCTGAAAGTAGATAAGATGCTGTTTTACCCCTTACCATAATTGCTTTTTTTCAAGAGACCAGCTCAGTCTCACACCCTGTACTCTTCCCCACCCAACCCCCTGCATTCTTTTCCAGGTTTGAAAGCCTGTGAGAAACCTGAAAAACCTGTATGGAGAAATTCACCTCCAGCTACTCCCCCTCACCATCCCCCTCCAGACCCCTAGCCCACCCTCAGATATAAAAAGGCCCAACCCGCTGCGGACTGGCCCTTTGCCATATGTTGGGTCTATAAGCATGCTGACAGTTGGCTACCTCTGCGAACAACTTCACTCTGGCTGTGAGTGCAAATCCTTTTTTCCTCTGTTCTGTGCCCATTTTTCCTTACAACCAGAACATGAAAAATAACTTCAAAGTGGAGAAATACAGCAAAATCTTCCCTAGCCAGGTGAACAAGTTTAACATCATTAGTGATGAGGCAGATTGTCATTGATATGATGCAAAATCAACTTTCAGACTAACCATGAGAGAAGTATCACACACCCACGATTAAGGAATATTCTACAAAATTCCTGGTCTCAAAGCCATCAAGATCTTGAAAAACAAGAAAAACCTGAAAAATTGTAACAGGCCACAAAAGACTAAGAAGACATTATGGCCAAACTTCATGTGGCATGATGGGTGGGGTCTTGAAACACAAAAAGAATACTAGAAAAATCTGAAAATCTGGACAAAGTGTGGCGTTTACTTAATAGAAACACACTAATGTTGGCTTCTTATGTGACTGATTTGCCTTACTTGATGAGGCTGTTTAATAACAATGGAGGAAATTGGGTGGAGAGCATGTGGGGAGCTCTCTGCACTGTTCTCTCAACATGTCTAATACGACTCTAAAGCAAACAGTTTATTTATTTTTTAAAAAATATTTATTTATTTATTTGAAAGGCAGAGTTAAAGAGAGCACAGGCAGAGAGAGAGGTCTTCCATCCGCTGGTTCATTCCCCAACTGGCCACAAAGGCTGGAGTTGCACCCACCAGAAGCAAGGAGCCAGGAGCTTCTTCCAGATCTCCCACATGCATGCAGGGACCCAAGGTTTTGGGTCATCTTCTACTACTTTCCCAGGCCATAGCAGACAGCAGGATTGGAAGTGGAGCAGCTGGGATTCGAACCAGTGCCCATATGGGATGCCGGCACTGCAGGCGGCTTTACCCACTACGCCACAGTGCCGGCCACCAGAAAGAGTTTATTTCAAAAGAAGAGGGAGAATAGCAGTTAATTTTCTTATACATAAGTCCTTTCTATTAAATCTGTATTGATCCATTTGAATGAATCCAATCTATCATTGTATCTCAATGAAATAAAAATTACATCAAGTTCCAGTAAGTTTAAAAAAAGAAACCCATAGTGCCTTAAATGCACATTCATTTGAAATGAGCAACAGTTATAAAGGACGTGGGAAAACAAAGGGAAGAACTGTAAAATAATGATATCAGTCTTATTTAAGTTGCAAAAACAAAGCAAGTTTTATTATGTAGACCCATGGGTTTAGGGGTCTTTCAACTATCTTGATCAGTAGATATATTTAGCAAATTTACTATGAAGTAATACTTTACAATTTTCAAGATGTTAAACCACTCAAGAATGCATATACCAAACAATGCTTTTAGTGTTCCAAGATAAGTTGCACTATTAATTCTGTTGCTAAGGAAATTGGATTATTTCTTAACTGCTCACTATCTTCAGTCATTGTACTGTTTCTGTATCCTGTATGACTACTCTGATTTTACCCGTGATGTTTTCCTAGAAGAGCCCTGAACAACTTTTGCTATGTAAGTATTTTCTGTAAAAGGATTCTTAAAATGACTTTTAACAAGATTTATTATGTTTCCTCTAAAATTTCTGGATCAGAACACTTTAAAATTAGAAGAATTTAAAACGGAACATTTGAAGCCTTCAGAAGGTAGTTGATCCAATTTAAGGCCAATTAGACTTCTATTTCAAAAGGACACGGGGAGAACTTTATTGAAGCCAAAGTCACAGGGTGGGTTCTGTATAAGGCCTCAGTTTCTGCTATTACAGGGTTTTGGCATACAGGCTTACAGTTAGAATTACCCTTGACTCTTATCTTCATGTACCAACTATGGGATCTTTGGGCTATTAGGTTTGTCACAAGCGTAGTAACAGCACGGAGGTGCTGTTGGTTCCAATAAGGATTTTATTATGCAGTGAGGAAGTCGCACATTATAATTCACACAACACACTGGGCAAACTAACCAACCAGGGTCCTTAAATAGCTCCTGTGCTCCTCACAAGTCTTGGCCGCAGAGGGCAGATCCTCGCAGCATCCGCACGGTGGCGCCTCTGAGCGGAAGAATGCGGCCCCGAAGAGCAAGTGGAGCCTGGGCTTCAGGGAGCAGGGCTTCAACATCAGGCGAGGTCGGAGCCTAGGGGATGGATAAACAGGCCTGGCGCTGGGCCAGCAGAGAGCGCCGCTGTCAGGTGAGCGCAGGGCTGGCTGGGAGAACTCTTGAGTGCCGTGGGTCAACCCGGAGCTTCCGCTGTGCCGCCCTCAGGAGCGTCTGTTCAGAGACTCACTGGGTCTCCTGGGTCTGCAGTTTATATACACTTGAGTCAGTCAGTGTCGGGCTGATAAGGTCCCTGGGAGGGTGTGCGCGGGCCATGAGTGTTCTTAGCAAGTCCATGCAGGTCTCCTGCAGTCAGCTTAGCTCTTGCCTATTTCTTGTTAATATTATGGAGAAGCTGTTTAATTTCTGCTTCTTAAAGATTTCTTTCAATCTCTGATTTTTCACCTACAAAAGGATAACATAGAAGCTCCCATACCAGGCTAATCAGTGAATCAAATAAGGCGCTTTATTTAAAGCATCAGAATAGTGCTTGGCACAAACTAAACAATTTTACATTCGAAGCCTGTGATTATTAAGTGTCTGTAATTCCTTCTTTATTGCTATATTCCCTGCGGTAATATCTCAGCAGTCATTTACTAAGGGAGGTCAGGTGGTGGACGCCGACCAGTCAGTGGCTGAGGACAAAGGTATGTCTGTACCGTTACAAAGTTCCTGTGAAGGGAGCTTACTGGGGCTGGCCTTGCAAAGCAAAAGCAGAGAGAAATGACAGTAAAGGGTGCCCAGACCTGCACCACGGGTTCCAGGAGTATGGAGAGAGCACCAGCTGTGCCCTTTCCTTCTTTCAAATCATGATACTCACACTTGTCACAGGAGGTGTCTTGGAATATTTCCCATCCTCCACAGTCTGAGTTTCAGCTCAAATGTTACTGTCTCAAGAAAACTTTATGTAGTATAGCTAGTACAAGCCTTTCAAACAGTGTGGTCTGCAAATAATACCTATGTATTCCCGTTGATTTACAGTTTGTGTTGATACTCATTTAGCACTATGGCTATTTGCCCTATATTTTCTTTTCCACATACTATCCGTTGGTGTAACTGCTCTGCTTTTACTCATTTTCAGCTGAGTCTTGACTTATAGTAGGGTCTTCAATGACTATCAGAATTTGTGAAAGAAAGGAAAAGTGAGAGCAATGGAAAAAAAAAACAACACTGAGGTCTAAGTGCTTAGGAAGTTGACACCAGGGACAGTTAGCTTTTATTTATTTATTTTGTAGATTTATTTACTTATATGAAAGTCAGAGTTACGCAGAAAGAGAGAGAAGTCTTCCATCTGCTGGTTCACTCCCCAACTGGCCACAATGGCCAGAGCTGTGCTGATGCAAAACCAGGAGCCAGGCTCTTCCTCCGGGTCTTCCCACGTTGGTGCAGGTGCCCAAGGACTTGGGCCTTTTACTGCTTTCCCAGGCCATAGCAGAGAGATGGATCAGAAGTGGAGCAGCTGGGACTCACTCTGACTGGCACCCGTATGGGATGCTGGCACTGCAGACAGTGGCTTTACCTGCTGGCCCCAGGGCAGTTAGCTTTAACAGGAATTTCACTACCCTTCTTTGAGATACAGAGGACTCAATGCTAAATCATGTCACTGCATTCATATGATCAGTGAAACAAAGTTACTCCACATTTTTTGGTTTTTGTTTTTGCTGATTACTACAAACTTGTTCAGGAGGGTAACTCAAGTGTGCCTCCCTAAAAATATCTTATATTGTCAAAAATTAGTTAAATTCTGCTTAACCCTAAGGATTTTCAGTTCAATAATTCAGGCATTTATTCAGGAAGCTTTTCTTGAGCACTGACTTTTTAGACAGTGGAATTTACTCAGAATACAGACCCCTCAGGTTCAGAGGGCCAACTCTACCTTATTATTTTTCCATACATATTTGACAAATTTATTTTATTGAAAATTATTATTCAATAGCTTAATGCCTTAATGTTTCATAATTTGCCTGTATGTGCTTATTTTCATCTTGTTTCCTCATTTTTATTTTTTAAGTTTTTTTTTAAATTGTTGATTTATTTGAAAGTCTGAGCTCCAGACAGACAGGGAGGGACACAGGGGAATCTTCCTTCTGCTGGTTCACCTCTCAGATGGCCACAATGGCCAGGGCTGGGTTTGGCTGAAGCAAGGAGCCAAGAGCTTCATCCAGCCCTGCCATATGGGTAGCAGGAGCCCAAAGGCTTGGGCCATCTTTCGCTGACTTTTCCAAGCTATCAGCAGGGAGCTGGATTGAAAGTAGAGCTTCTAGGACAGGAACTAGCACCCATATGGGATGCTGGCAGAGCTAACCGCTTTGCCACTACACCACGACACTGGCTGCCATGTTTCCTCATTTTTAACAAGGGTGTTGCAAATGCTTTTAACTCTAGATTGTATCACTAAAATCAAAGGATAGTAATATTAAATATGAATTCCTCTGAAGATAGATAATTTTTTGCTACATGCATTTATGCAACCATACTCCAAAAACTTTTTAAAATGCCCATATTTTAGGCTTTATTTTTAGAGAAATACTATACTTGCAGAAAAACTGAGAATACAGTACAAAAAGAGCAAAGTACCTCGCACATCTGCCCGTTCCTATTCTAACTAACATCTTCCTAATGCGGTATGTTCATTACAGTTAATGAACCAGTATTAATAGATTGTTACTCATGTCCATAGGTAATGCTTACTTTTCATATTGTATATTTTACCATAAATAGAATTTGACAAAGGCATAATGCTACTGTACCTACTACAGACTTATATAAAATTTTGTCAAATATCTTAAAGTCCCCTATAATTCACCTTTTAATCCCCTCCCCTCCTCTTAAAACTCCTTACCACTGCCATATAACTGTCTCTGTACTTTGGGCTTTTCCACATTGTCTTACTTTACATCATACAATATGCAGTCTTCTAAGTTGACCTCTTTCTCATAGCAATGTCCATTTTAAATTCCCCCATGTCCATCTGATAGTGCATTTCTTTTTATCAGTGTACCATGTTCTATGTTTTAGATGTTCCATAGTTTGTTTTTCCATTATCCTACAGAAAGATATCTTAATTCCTTCCAGTTTTTGGCTTTTATACTTTTAAAAAAAATATTTATTTCTTTATTTGAAAGGAAGAGTTAGAGAGAGAGGAAAGCAGAGAGAGAGAAACCTTCTATTTGGTGGTTCATTCCCCAATGGCTGCAATGGCCAGGGCTAGGCCAGGGGAAAGCCAGGAGCCAGAAGCTTCTTCTGGGTCTCCATGTGGACGCAGGGGCCCAAGGAGTTGGGCCATCTCCCACTGCTTTCCTAGGTCATTGAAGAGAGCTGGGTCAGAAGTGGTGTGGCCGAGATATGAATAGCACCCATATGGGATGCTGGCATTGCAGGGGCGGCTTTACTACTTCACCACAATGTCTGCCCCAATGTTAAGATTCGTACCAGTAATTATTATGTTAGCTGTAGGGTCTTTTTCAGGTTTAGGAATTAAGATGATGCTGGCTTCATAGAAATAAATTGGGAAGATTCCCTCTTTTTCAATTGTTCTGAATAGTTTGAGACAGATTGGAGTTAGTTCTTCTTTAAATGTCTGGTAGAATTCAGCAGTGAATCCATCTGGTCCTGGGCTTTCCTTGTTGGGAGGGCCTTTATTACTGTTTCACTTTCTGTCTCAGTTATGGGTCTGTTTAGGTTTTCGATGTCTTCATGGTTCAATTTAGGTAGGTTGTATGTGTCCAGTAATCTATCCATTTCTGATAGATTTCCCTGTTTGCTGGTATACAACTCTTTGTAGTAATATCTGATGGCTCTTTTTATTTCTGTGGTGTCTGTTGTTACATTCCCTTTTTCATCTCTGATTTTATTGATTTGGGTCTTTTCTCTTCTTTTTTTAGTTAGTTGGGCCAATGGTGTCTCAATTTTGTTTATTTTTTCAAAAATCCAGCTCTTCATTTGGCTGATCTTTTGTAATGTTTTTTTTTTTTGATTCAATTCTGTTGATTTCTTCTCCAATTTTAATTATTTCTCTTCTACTTGTTTTGGGTCTAGTTTGCTATAGTTTTTCTAGATTCTTGAGATGCATTGAAAGCTCATTTATTTGGTGCCTTTCCAATTTCTTTATATAGGCACCTATTGCTATAAACTTTTATCTCAACACTGCTTTTGCTGTATCCCATAAGTTTTGATATGTTGTGTTGTTATACTCCTTTAATTCCAGACAGTTTTTGATTTCTTCTATGACCCAGTGCTCATTCAGGAGCATGTTGTTCAGTCTCCATGTGTTTGCATATGCTCTAGGGATTCCAAAGTTGCTAATTTCCAGCTTCATTCCACAGTGGTCTGAGAAGATGCATGGTATGATTTCAATTCTTTTGAATTTGCTGAGACTTGCTTTATGGCCTAGTATGTTGTCAATCCTAAAGTAGGTTCCACCTCACCCCAGTTAAAATGGCTCACATACAGAAATCTACCAACAACAAATGTTGGCAAGGATGTGGAGAAAAAGGGACACTAACCCACTGTTGGTGGGAATGCATACTGGTAAAGCCACTATGGAAGTCAGTTGGGAGATTTCTCAGAAACCTGAATATAACCCTACCATACAACCCAGCCATCCCACTCCTTGGAATTTACCCAAAGGAAATTAAATTGGCAAACAAAAAAGCTGTCTGCACCTTAATGTTTATTGCAGCTCAATTCTCAACAGCTAAGACCTGGAATCAACCTAAATGCCCATCAACGGTAGACTGGATAAAGAAATTAGGGGATATGTACTCTATAGAATACTATACAGCAGTAAATAAAATGAAATCCAGTCATTTGCAACAAAATGGAGGAATCTGGAAAACATCATGCTGAGTGAATTAAGCCTGTCCAAAGGGACAAACATCATATGTTCTCACTGATCGGTGATAACTAACTGAGCACCAAAAAGGAAACCTGTTGAAGTGAAATGGACACTATGAGAAACAGTGACTTGATCAGCCCTTGTCCTGGATGTTGATGAACAACTTACTACTTTATTCCTTTTAGTATTTTTTTTTGTTCTACTAAATCTATTGGTTGAACTCTTTAATTAACACACAATTATCCTTAGACATTTAAATTTAACTGAAAAGTGATCCCTGTTAAATATAAGAGTGGGAATAAGAGAGGAAGGAGATGTACAATGGGGCACATGCTCATTTGGACTTACCCCTAATGGTAGAGTTAGAAACGTGCCAGGAGATTTCAATTCAATCCTATCAAGGTGGCATGTACCAATGCCATCTCACTAGTCCAAGTGATTAGTTTCAGTTCGTAATTGCTCATAATGAGAGGATTAAGAGTCAAAGGGATCACATAAGCAAAACTAATGTCTGTTAATACTAAATGAAAAGTGATCCCTGTTAGGAATTTGGAAAACATTATGTTGAGTGAAATAAGCCAATCCCAAAGGGACAAATACCACTTGTTCTCCATGATAGGTGACAAGTAACTGAGCACCAAAAAGGAAACCTGTTAAAGTGAAATGAACACTATGAGAAATGGTGACTTGATCAGCCTACACCCTGACTGTTGATGAGCAGCTTAATATGTTATCCCTCTTAGTATTTTTTTTGTTTGTTCTACTTAATTCTTTTGGTTGAATACTGTAATCAATACACAATTCTTCTTAAGTGCTGAAACTTAACTGAAAAGTGATCACTGTTAAATATAAGAGTGGGAATAAGAGAGGGAAGAGATGTGCAATTCAGGACATGCTCAAGCTGACTTGCCTCAAACGGTGGAGTTAGAAACATACCAGGGGATCTGAATTCAATCCCATCAAGGTGGCATGTACCAATGCCATCTCACTAGTCCCAGTGATCAATTTCTGTTCACAATTGATCGTAATGATAGGACTAAGAACCAAAGGGATCACATAAACAAGAATAGTGTCTGCAAATACTAGCTGATAGAATAAAAAGGGAGACAACGATCCAACATGGGAAGTGAGATACACAGCAGACCCATAGAATGGCAGATGTCCTAAACAGCACTCTGGCCTCAGAATCAGCCCTTAAGGCATGCGGATCTGGCTGAAATGCCCATGAGAGTATTTCAGGCATGGAAAGCCAAGACACTCTGGGGGAAAAAAAAAAACTTAAATGAAAGATCTCCACGAGTGAGATCCCAGTGGAAAGAATGGGTCATCAAAGAAGGAGGTACCTTTCTCTGAAGGGAGGAGAGACCTTCCACTTTGACCATGGCCTTGTCTAAATATGATCAGAGTCAGTGAACTCACGGGGCTTCCATAGCCTTGGCAGCTCATGACAAGAGCCTAGGGTGATTACTGATGCCGTAAACAAGAGTGTCAATTTGTTAAGTCAACAACAGGAGTCACTGTGCACTTACTCTTTATGTAGGATCTTTGTCCTTAGTGTGCTGTACATTGAGATTTAATGCTATGACTAGCACTCAAACAGTATTTCTCACTTTTTGTTTCTGTGTGGGAGCAAACTGTTGAAATCTTTACTTAATGTATGCTAAACTGATCTTCTGTATATAAAGAGAATCAAAAATGAATCTTGATGTGAATGGAAGGGGAGAGGGAGTGGATAAGGGGAGGGTTGCGGGTTGGAGGGACGTTATGGGGGGGAAGCCATTGTAATCCATATTCTGTACTTTGGAAATTTATATTCATTAAATAAAAGTTAAAAAAATAAAGTTAAATAAAAAAAAGAATTAAGAAGGAGAGAACAATTCAATGTGGGAAGCAGGATACACAGTAGACTCATAGAATGGCAGATGTCCTAAACAGCACTCTGGCCTCAGAATCAACCCTTAAGGCGTTTGGATCTGGCTAAAAAGCCCATGAGAGTATTTCAGGCATGGAAAGCCAAGACACTCTGGCAAAAAAAAAATGACCTAAATGAAAGATTTCTGTGTATGAAATCCCAGCACAAAGAACAGGACATCAAAGAAGGAGGTACTTTTCTCTGAAGGGAGGAGAGAACGTCCACTTTGACTATGACCTTGTCTAAATAAGATTGGAGTTGGTGAACTCAAGAGGCTTCCATAGCCTTGGCAACTCATAACAAGAGCCTAGGGTGATTACTGACGCCATAAATAAGAGTGTCAATTATTAAATCAACAACAGGGATCACTGTGCACTTACTCCCCATGTAGGATCTCTGTCTTTAATGTGTTTTACTATGTGTATTAACGGTATAACTAGTACTCAAACAGTACTTTATACTTCATGTTTTTGTGTGGGTGCAAGCTGTTGAAATCTTTACTTAATATATACTGAACTGATCTTCTGTATATAAAGATAATTGAAAATGAATCTTGATGTGAAAGGGATTGGAGAAGTAGTAGGAGATGGGAGGGTTGCAGGTGGGAGGGAGGTTATGAGGGGGAAAAGCCACTATAATCCAAATGTTGTACTTTGGAAATTTATATTTATTAAATAAAAGTTAAAAAAAGAAAATAAAAATTTTCATCATGAAAGCGCAGTGGATTGTGTCAAGTGCTTTTGCATTTATTGATATGATTATGCTATTCCTCTTCTTAATCCTTTGATGTGATACATTACACTAATTATTTTTTTAAAAAAACACAAATTTATTATTCCACTGTTCTGTAGATCAAAACTCTGACTGAGGCCTTATTAGGCTAAAATCAAGGAGTTGGCAGGAACACATTCAGTTCTCGACCCTTAGGAAAGACTTGGTTTCCTTGTCTGCTCCAACTTTGTAGCTTCTGAAGGCACTCCATGGTTTTGTCTCATGGTTTCCTTCCTCCACCTTCAAAGCCATCAGTGGAGGGCTCTCCCACATGTCATGTCACACCATGTCCCATCATATCATATCATGTCACATCACATCATGTCATGTCATGTCACAGCATGTCACATCACATCACATCATTTCATATCACATCATGTCACATCATCATGTCATGTCACATCACATCATGTCATATCACATCATGTCATGTCATATCACATCATGTCATGTCACATCACATGTCACATCACATCATATCATATCACATCATGTCATGTCATATCACACCATGCCATATATCATGTCATGTCATGTCACATCACAACATGTGACATTAAATCACATCATGTCACATCAACATGACCTCCACTTCTGACTCCCTTTCCACTTTTAAGGATCTTCTAATTACCTTGACTCTATTGGGATAATCTCTCCATTCCCAAGCCCCAAGCTTAATCACATCTATAAAGTCTCTTTTGCTGAAGAAGGTTACATATTCACAAGTTCTGAGAATCAGAACGTGAACATCTTTGAGGATTGTAGTTTTGCCTACTACAAAGAAATGGGTAAACATTGAAATAAAGAAGGTATGGCTACATTAATATCAGACAAAGTGAACTTCGTGGTAATGATTTTTATAGAGACAGGAAATTATGTAATGATAGGATAGTCAATGTACTACTAAACAGAAAGAGTAATCCTAAGTGT
This sequence comes from Oryctolagus cuniculus, assembly GCF_964237555.1. NCBI lineage: Eukaryota > Metazoa > Chordata > Mammalia > Lagomorpha > Leporidae > Oryctolagus > Oryctolagus cuniculus. Next base: position 74,776,339 of record NC_091434.1, on the reverse strand, counting down.
GCAGGCACCATACCACAGAGCTGAAAAATATGTGAAGCAAAAACTGATAGTACTAAAAAAAAGAAAGAGATCTGCAATTGTAGCTAGAGAGAAGTCAACCTTCTCTTTTGATAACTAAAGAACTGTTGGGCAGAAACTCAATGAGAATATAGGAGAACTCATCAACATCATCAGCCATTGTGATTTAATTGATATTTGAGGAACACTCTACCCAACAACAGCAGAATATATGTTCTGTATATTCCAACATGTATGTGTTCATGAAACAAAGGAAGATAGAGCATATTCTGGGTCCTAAAATAAACCTCAACACATTTGTTTTCTTATCAAAAGAGCCATATTTTATTTTTTATATTCTAATCAGGCTAAATTAGAATAGCCACATTTCAAAAAATAAACTGTTGACCAATGAAACAAATAGTCCCCAATGGAATAATCATTTTTTTGTTATTACCTAGTTTTTATTTAGCCTGAAATTTCTGCTATGTCCATTATATACTACCTCAGAACTAGAGAGAACCATTAAGATAACAGATACATCATGCCCTCTTAACTTGTTTCCTTATTACTTCTTTTTTTAACTTTTATTTAATGAATATAAATTTTATTTAATGAATATAAATATAAATATAAATTTATTTAATGAATATAAATATGGCTTCCCACCCCCATAACTTCCCTCCCACCCGCAACCCTCCCATCTCCTGCTCCCTCTCCCATTCCATTCACATCAAGATTCATTTTCAGTTATCTTTATATGCAGAAGATCAATTTAGTATATACTAAGTAAAGATTTCAACAGTTTGCACCCACACAGAACATAAAGTGTAAAATACTGTTTGAGTACTAGTTATAGCATTAATTCACATTGAACAACACATTAAGGACAGAGATCCCACATAAGGAGTAAGTACACAGTGACTCCTGTTGTTGACTTAACAAATTGACACTCTTGTTTATGGCGTCAGTAATCTCCCTAGGCTCTAGTCACGAATTACCAAGGCTATGGAAGCCTTTTGAGTTCTCTGATTTCGATCTTATTCAGACAGGGTCATAGTCAAAGTGGAAGTTCTCTCCTCCCTTCAGAGAAAGGAGCCTCCTTCTTTGATGGCCCATTCTTTCTACTGGGATCTCACTCACAGAGATCTTTCATTTAGGTAATTTTTTTTTTGTTTTGTTTTTGCCAGAGTATCTTGGCTTTCCATGCCTAAAATAATCTCATGGGCTCTTCAGCCAGATCCGAATACACTAATTATTGTTTTAAAGATTTATTTAATTTGTTTGAAAGATAGAGTTTGTTTGAAAGAAAGGTAGAGCCAGAGCTGAGGTGATCTGAAGCCTGGAGCCAGGAGCTTTTTCTGGGTCTTTCATGTGGGTGTAGGGGCCCAAAGACTTGGGCCATCTTCTACTGCTTTCCCAGGCCACAGCAGAGAGCTGGATTGGAAGAGGAGCAGCCAGGACTAGAACCGGCACCTGTATGGGATGCCTGCACTTCAGGCCAGGGCTTTAACCCACTGCTCCACAGCACTGGCCCCAACTAATTGGGTTTTAAATGCTGTACAAGATATCTGGAATAAATATCATTTGATAAAGGTGTGTAATTCATTTTATACATTGCTGGATTCAGTTTGCTAATATCTTGTTTGGGATTTTGAATTTATATTCATGAAAGTTATTACTGTATCTTCCCTTTCTTGTGGTATCTTTATCTGGTGTTCATCTTAGGCTTCTTAGAGTATGAAGGAATATGTTCTGCTTCTGTTTTCTGGATGAGAATGTAGAGAAATGGGATCATTTCTTAAGCATTTGGTAGAATTTACCCCTGAAACAATCTTAGCCTAGTGCTTTATTTTTTGAATGTTATTATTGTCAATTTTTAAAAAATATGTAGACCTATTCATGTTATCTGATTTTCCTTGTGTTTATTTTAATAACTTGTGTTGGTTAAGTGGTCCATTTCATGTAAGTTACCATATCTGTGGGTATGGAGTGATTTATGAGATATACGATCCTCTTTACTGTCCTTTTAATATCAATGGAACAACGGTCATGACACCCTCATTCATTTCTTGTATTACTAATAACTTGTGTTCTGATTAAGTTGGCTATAGGTTTACCACTGTTATTGATCTTTTAAGAACCAGCTTTGTTTTGTTGACTTTCTGTATTCATTTTATATTTCAATTTCACTTAAGTTTTTCTCTAAATTTATTATTTCTTATCTCTTGCTTGCTTTATGTTTATAGTGTGTTTCTTTCTCTAGTTTCCTTAGAAGGTAGCTTAGGTTATTAATTTTTTATCTCTTTGCAGGTAGTATATGAACTCATTGCTATACATTGTCTTCTAGGAACTATTTTCACTGCATTCCAAGAACTTTGGTAAGTTTCATGATTATTTTATTCAGAATATTTTTAAAAATGTTTCCTGAGATTTCTTCCATTACCCATGTGTTGTTCATAATTATACTGTTTCAAATGCAACTTGTCGCTCCCCGTCTTCGTGGAGGAACGACACAGGACCCTGCGCTGTTCTTTCGTCTGCTCGGCCCTTCCCGGGTTTGCTGCTAGTTCTTCCCGGGTTGGCTACCAACCCTTCCACCTCTGTGGAAGGGCGGTTCCCCCTGCCACATTCCCCACTTCCGCGGGGGAGCGGCACACCACCGGCCGGCTCTCTCGGGGGCTGCACAGGTGTTCCTCTTAGATAGATGTTCCCCTTAGATGTTCCCGGTGCATGCCGTCTCTCTCCTCCTTTATAGTCCTCCTCCGCCAATCCCAACTCGGCTGCCCACACGCCGAGTACGCTGCTCTCCTCCAATCAGGAGCAAGTCCTACAGTTTATTAGCTGAACTGGAGGCAGCTGTGTAGAAGCTGTTTTCTTCTCTCCCAGCGCCATATTGTGGGGGAGCAGATGCATAGAATAAATCTTAATTCCAGTAACTTAGTCCAGTCCGGATTGCTCCCCACAGATCCCCCTTTCTTTTTATTTTTTGGCGTTGATACGCGCCTGTCTTCAGTGTCCCGCGGCACACACTCTGCTCTACTTGCTAGAGTTGCCACAGGTTCTTACAAGTCCTATCAATCAGGCAAACCGAATCCGGGTCCTCTCTTCGCCATGTTGTGAGGAGGTTTTTAGGCGCTGATGCGTGCCTGTGTTCGGTGACCTGCGGCTCACACTCTGGTCGAGCCGCTTGCTGGTGCTTACCGCCTTAATCAGGCAGACCGAATCCAAGCCTCCTAATTGTTGTATTGTGGGGAGGCCTTACTGATGTTAATTCGTGCCTGTCTTCGGTGACCTGCGGCGCATAAGCTGCTAGCCGCCCGCAGGTGCTCATCGCCTCACTTAATCAGGCAGACCGAATCCAAGCTCTCACATTGCAGTGTTGTGGGGAGGCCTTATTGATGTTAATTTGTGCCTGTCTTCGGTGACCTGCGGCGCATAAGCTGCTAGCCGCCCGCAGGTGCTCATCGCCTCACTTAATCAGGCAGACCGAATCCAAGCTCTCACATTGCAGTGTTGTGGGGAGGCCTTATTGATGTTAATTTGTGCCTGTCTTCAGTGACCTGCGGCGCATAAGCTGCTAGCCGCCCGCAGGTGCTCACCGCCTCCCTAATCAGGCAGACCGAATCCAAGCTTTCTCATTGCCATGTTGAGGGGAGGCCTTTCTATTTCTCTATTTCTCTATCTCTGGGCATTCCTATTTCTCCCATTTTACTTCTATCTTCCAGCATTCCTATTTCTCTCATTTTACTTCTAAACTTCTGTTTCTCTTATCCCCGCAGCTTCCCGCTCTCATTTTACTTCTAAACTTCCGTTTCTCTTATCCCCGCGGCTTCCCGGCGCCCGCCCCGCGGCAGCTTCACGGCTCCACGCGGCTTCCCGGCGCCTCGCCCCGCTGGCGGGCTCCCGGCTCTGCGCGGCTCGGCTTCGCGCGCACACTCCGCGATCTCTCACTAGCCCTTTCGCGTCTGAACCACGGCCTCGCGCCAGCCCCGCGTTCCCTATCTATTCACGCCCCGTGCTCTCTCTGCACGCGGCGGCTTCCGCGAGTCACACAGCGTAGCTTGCGTCTCCACCACTAGCATTCAATCCAAGTTCCCCGGGCTAGCCTGGCGAATTCAACCCAGCTTACGTCTCCGCCCCACGGTTTGGCTTCCCGTCCTTTGCTCCCCGGGCTAATCAGACGGATCCCAACCAGGCTTACGTTTCCGCTTCTGGTTTTAACTTTTCACCCCCTATTCCCGGGCTAACTTGAGAATCCCAAAGTGGCTTTCGTTTCCGCCTCGGCCTGCCCCCCGCGGCTTCAATTTCCCTAACATTTTTCTCTACCCGGTATGTTTCCCCAAGCTTTCCTCCAACAATACTCCTCCCTCATTTCACCTGGCCTCTCCCCACAGTCTGCATCCGAGTCTGTTTGTTCTAGCTTTCACTTTCACTTTCGACCTTAGAGATTTCTCCCAGCTTCCCTCCGTAGTCCGTATCCGAGTCTATGCCTAGGCTTTCAATAGCTTCTTCCGGCACCTTTTTCGTCCGGCTTTTCCCTAGGCTGTTTGCTAGTCTCTCTCTCCGGTATTTTCCCAGTTCTTCCCGTTTCTTCCCTCCTAGGTTTCCTATCCGTCCTAGGTTTCCTATCCGAGTCACGGCACCATTATGTCGCTCCCCCTCTTCGTGGAGGAATGACACTAAGCCCTGCCTAGGCTTCATATCCGAGTCACGGCACCATTATGTCGCTCCCTGTCTTCGTGGAGGAACGACACAGGACCCTGCGCTGTTCTTTCGTCTGCTCGGCCCTTCCCGGGTTTGCTGCTAGTTCTTCCCGGGTTGGCTACCAACCCTTCCACCTCTGTGGAAGGGCGGTTCCCCCTGCCACATTCCCCACTTCCGCGGGGGAGCGGCACACCACCGGCCGGCTCTCTCGGGGGCTGCACAGGTGTTCCTCTTAGATAGATGTTCCCCTTAGATGTTCCCGGTGCATGCCGTCTCTCTCCTCCTTTATAGTCCTCCTCCGCCAATCCCAACTCGGCTGCCCACACGCCGAGTACGCTGCTCTCCTCCAATCAGGAGCAAGTCCTACAGTTTATTAGCTGAACTGGAGGCAGCTGTGTAGAAGCTGTTTTCTTCTCTCCCAGCGCCATATTGTGGGGGAGCAGATGCATAGAATAAGTCTTAATTCCAGTAACTTAGTCCAGTCCGGATTGCTCCCCACACAACTAGCTGGGAACTTTCTAGTTAGGATGTCATTAATGGTATCATTTACTTCTGTTTTGGTTTGGAAGCAGTTTTACGATTGTTATTCCTTAGCTTTAGGAGAAACAAGCTGGAGACCTGTGGCTGCAGAGGCTGGCATAGGGCATGAGGAAGGCCACAGCTGCAGAGAATAGAATACACCTGAAGGCAGGCAGTCTTAGCAGCTGTTTGCAATTCACAGAGTCTGCCTTGGAAGAGTGAAGAAAAAACTGTGCTATTTTTCTGAGGACACCCAGATGTCGTCTTGCCTACCTACTCAAGAGATTATTAAGGCTGCCCTGACCCTAACCCCTGAGCCACCTAAAGCAAATAAAAGCATGTGAAAAGATCTGCAACTCTGCAGCCCCCTGACCCTGCCTTTTCCATCTGAACCTACCACTGAGTAGTTCTCCTCTGTCAACACACAGAGATGGCTGGCCTAATCTGGCATTTCTTAATTCATGTTTCTGAATGTTGTCTGTGATGGCAATGTTCCATGTGAGTTTGCGAAGTATGTACTTTATGCTATAAATGTCATTTAGACCCATTGATTAGTGGTGGTATTCAGTTTAATTAGAGTTGCTGATTTTCTGCTTGCTGGATCTGTTACTGACGTCACAGTGTTGAAATGTCAACTATAATAGTGGATTTGTACATGACTCCTTTATAATCTATCAGCTTTTGCTTTATATGTTTTGATGCTATCATTCACTGCACACTTAGATTGCTGTCCTTGAAGAATTGACTAATTTGTCATTGTCTACTGTTTCCTTTTACCTTGATAAATTTTCTTTGTTCTGAAGTCTTTTTTGTATGAAATAAATACAGCTACTCTATCTAGTTTTCTTTCCCTGCATCTCTGGTTTTAATTGAGCATGTGGTATCTTGTTCTTTCCTCTTAGTACATAAACATGCTTCTTTTAAAAATTATTTTAGTCATTGTCCAAAAGTTTTCAATGTGTGTTTATAATTAAAATATGTATTATAATTCAATATGTATTTATAGTCTACATCCAATTTCAAGTAATATTTTGCTTTGTTATAGTAGTACAACTACCTTAAGTTAAGCATTTTCAAAAATTTCTTTCATTCCTTATAATACTGTTGAAATTCATTTCACTTATCCATAAGTTATAACCATTCAATACATTATTGTTATTTTCTTTAAACATTTATATATTGGAAACATTAAGGAAAAATGAAATATTTATTTGACATTAACTTATTTCTACAATGAAATTTTTCCTATCTTGATGAGAATCTGAATTTCTGTCCTGCATCATTTTATTCTCTGGATGCAAAATTTTAAGTTGGTGTTTTGCCTTTTTTCCCCCAACAATTTAAATATTTCACTCCATGCTATTCTTGCTTGCATAGTTTCTGATGAGATGTGTTTATAATTCTTGTTATTTCTCTACTAGTAAGATGAAAAATGCTCTGATTTTTCAAAAGTTTCCCTTGGTTTTTGTCTGTAACTTGAGTACAGTATGCACAGTATATATTTTGGCATTTTTATTGTTTTATATTGTCTTCTCTAAAGTTACTGGTTATGTGGTTGGTTTGAAGTCTGTTATTAACTTTGGGCATTTCTCAACCATATTGCTTCAAATATTTCTTCAATTCCACCCATCTGGTCTTGCGTGTTGTCTTCTTTTTGAGTCAGAGCCCTTAATATATTCGTGGCTAATTTAAATTCCCATTGTAATAATCCCAGAGTCTGTGTAATATCTGACTCTTCCTCTGATGTTTGCTTTTCCTCTTCAGACTGTGTTTATTCTTGCCTTGTAGCATGTCTTTTAAATGTTTGTTGAAATTAAATGTGAGAGTAAGTTAAATGTGAGATGTATGATAATACGAACTGAAATAATCAGATTTTGAATGTAAGGTTTTGTGTGACTCCGGTTAGACGCAGACTGTGTTTAACGTCTGCTGTGGCTGTAGGTGCCAGAGGCTTCCGTTTCCTCTGGTTCTCTTTTCTTTCTCCTGGTATTTTTGTGCGTGTGTGTGTGTGTGTGTGTGTTTTACAGGCAGAGTGGACAGTGAGAGAGAGAGAGAGACAGAGAGAAAGGTCTTCCTTTGCCGTTGGTTCATCCTCCAATGGCCACCATGGCTGGCGCGCTGTGGCCGGCGCACCGCGCTGATCTGATGGCAGGAGCCAGGTGCTTCTCCTGGTCTCCCATGGGGTGCAGGGCCCAAGCACTTGGGCCATCCTCCACTGCACTCCCTGGCCACAGCAGAGAGCTGGCCTGGAAGAGGGGCAACCGGGACAGAATCCGGCGCCCTGACCGGGACTGGAACCCGGTGTGCCGGCGCTGCAAGGTGGAGGATTAGCCTATTCAGCCGCGGCGCTGGCCAATTTTTGTGTTATTCTTAGCACTCTTTCCCTCCCTCCCTCCCAAGATTTATTTATTTATTTGAAAGGCAGAGAGAGAGAGAGAGAGAGAGAGAAGCTTCCATAAGCTAGTTCACTCCCCAGATGGCTGAAATGGCCGGAGCTGAGATGATCCAAAGTCAGAGCCAGGAGCTTCTTCTGGATCCCCCGTGCAGGTGCAGGGGCCCAAGGACTTGGGTCATCCTGCACTGCTTTCCCAGGCCATAGCAGAGAGCTGGATAGGAAGTGGAGCAGCCAGGACTAGAACTGGCACCCATATGGGATGCTGGCACTGCAGATGGCGCTTTACAGGCTATACCACAGCTCCAGCCCCAGCACTACTGTGCTTCTCAGCTATTTCAGTTTTAATCCATGGGTTTTATACTGAAGCCTTGCTGATGTGGTAAAGAGTGGAGATAGGAAGTAATTTGTGATACTGTGTTTATATCTGGTTTTTGTGTGTGTGTGTGTGCTTGAGTCCTTGGACTGTGACCATCCAAAATGTTTCTTAAATGTTTTACTTTCTAAGTGATCCCAGAAGGCTAGAGGGTTCTGCTGTTGTCTGATTGCCTTTCTCATACATCAGATAAGGCTCCAGAAAAGTAGTTTTCCTTGAGGCCTATTTCAAAAACAGTTATTATCCCCTTTCTTTGCCTAAAGCATAAGTTTTTTTGGGTCCAGTGTTGGGACACAGTGGGTAAAGCTGCTGCCTGAGATGCCGGTATTCATATCGACTCCAGTTCAAGTTCTGGCTGCTCCACTTCCAATCCAGCTCCCTGCTAAAGTCCTTGGGGAAGCTGCTGAAGTGGTCCAAGTGCTTGGGACCCTGTACCCATGAGGAAAACCAGGAGGAAACTCCTGTGCCTGGCCTCGGCCTGGTCCAGCCCCAGCCCCAGCCCCAACCATTGTGGTAGTCTGGGGAGTAAGCCAGCAGATGGAAGATCTCTCTGTGTGTCTTCCTCTCTCTGTAAATCTGCTTTTCAAATAAATAAAATAAATCTTTAGAAAATGTCAGCTGAGAATTGTTGAGTTTCCTGAAGGTAAAATCTATGAGAGTTTAGGCACTTTTTATAAGATTAGGCCTCAGGTGCTCCTAATCTTTTTTTTTTTTTTTTCTTTTTAAGGATTTATTTATTCCGGGGCCAGTGCTGTGGCATAGTGGCTAAGCCTCTGCCTTTGGTGCTGGAATCCCACATGGGTGCCAGTTCAAGTCTCGGCTTCTTTTCCAATCCAATTCTCTGCTATGGCCTAGAAAGCATGGAAAATGGCCCTAGTGCTTGGGCCCTAGCACCCATGTGGGAACCCCGGAAGAAGCTCCTGGCTTCAGATCGGCACAGCTCCAGCCACTGTGGTCATCTGGGGAGTGAACCAGTGGATGGAAGACCTCTTTCTCCTTCTCTCTCAATTCTGCCTCTGAAATATATACAAATAATTTTTTAGAAGATTTTATTTATTTATTTGAAAGGCAGAGACAGAAGAGAGGTCTTTCATCCACTGGTTCACTTCCCAACTGGCCACAATGGCTGAAGCTGGGCCAATCCAAAGCCAGGAACTTCTTCTGGGTCTTCCACTTGAACTAGAGCCCACATGGGAAGCTATCAGTGCAGGCGGTGGCTTTAGCCGCTAAGCCACAGCACTGGCTCCATGCTTCTAATTTTTAAACTAATTCACACTGGAGCTTCTTAGTAAGTCAGTTATCATTCATGAACTTGTTTCAGTTTCTGGCACCAGCTGGTAAACTGATCCCAGCTGTGATTCTCTGGGTTCACGTAGCTCTCCCTTGCAGAGTGGCAGCTTGCCCTGTGAGCTCTGATTTCTGATGGATTTAAGCTGAGCTGTTTTTCAGTTTGTTCTACCATTTTCTTGTCAGCAGAAGAGTGTTGACCTGCAAGGATTTTACACGTCAGACCTGAAACCCTAAGTCCTGCTCTTTTTTCATTTCTTGTTTGCAGTTTGCCCGAGAACACTAATGCTGTACAGTTAGAATGTAAAAATGAGGCCTGTCACAAATTCCTTTACAAATTTTCATCCTAAATCCAGGTTTAAATGGGGGTTCTTTCTTTTCAGGGGTGGGGGGCGTGTGTGGGAGGGTGGGTATGGTGGGAAGAATCACTATATTCCTAAAGTTGTACTTATGAAGTGCATGAAGCTTGCATTCCTTAAATATTTTCTGGGGAAAAAAAGTTAACTCAAAAAATTTAAAGAAGGTGTTTTTAAAGCTTTTTTGGCTTTTCTTGCCTAAATCATCTTATCATTTGCTTCTCTAAATGTGTTGTCTTCTAATATCCCAGTTTTCTTCTGAGTTCACAACTCCAGTATCTTCCATTGGTTTTGGCCAGGCCTCGTTTTTATTCAGCAGAAGCAACTGAGAAAAGCAAAAGTCCTCAGGGAGCCACTGCTTTCGCGTATCCTTACCTCTGATTTTCTGACCCTGATTCACTCTTGTTCCTTATATTGTTTCAATTTCAAATGGTAATTTTCAATATTGCTTTTTAATTTTAAATTTCATGCTTCAGGCATGTTTTTGGTTTTGTTTTGGATATCTAGCTTAAAAGCTTTCCTTCCTGGTTTCTAAGTGTGTGGTGAACAAGTCAGATCATAAAGCAAGCTATCCTTGAATCCCTGAGATGCTGTAGCAATCAGGGTTCATTAATGGAGGAAGTTATTTACTCCGTGTGCCAGGTACAGAGCATGCAACAATGAGCAAGCCATCTTTAGATAAATTCCATTTTCTCTAAGATGTTTTTATCTAAAAGATGTAGAAAAATAATGTCTAGAAAAGCAAAGTGTTCGAGGTTCCTGGATAGAGTAATAGGAACACAGTCAAGAGAAAGCACCTGAATTTGCCTTGTTGCTGTGTTGATTGTGGAGAGATGGCTGAACAACTGAAAGGAGAAGGTGATAAGAGGGAGGGCTTGAAAAGGAACTAGAAATGTTCTGCATCGAAAAGGAGATATGGGTTTTCTAATCTCAAAAACAACATATGCATAGGCAGCAAAGAGAATTAAATGGATTTTGGTGTGGGTGGTAGTCTAGGGAGAAAAGTTAACCAGAACACACCATGCCACCTGTGCTAACGTGGATCTGGAATACAATTTGAAGATGAAATAGGAGGTGGTGATGTTGGTAGCGGGTCAGGAACATGGTGAGGAATGTGCTTTAGGAAATTCACAAATAGATGAATAGAGTAGTGGCCCAAACCTTCACGTGTCAACATATCCGTGCAAGTTGTTGCAACCAGATTGGTAGTCCTGCTTCTAGAGTTTGATTCTGTATCTGAGGGGAGCCTGAGAATTTGTAGTTCTAGCAAATTCCCAGGTGGTGCTTGTCCTGCTGAGTCCAAGGATCACACTAAAAATTGCTGATACAGAGGATGGACAGACTACAGGGAGGGCAAGCAAGATAACAAGACCAATTAGCTGGTGTGAAAGCAATAAAATCCATCAACCAGGCAAAAGCTAGACACAGCCAGAGCAGCAGCAAGAGCATGATGGGCTTGATTTATTGACATTGTTAGTACAGGGATGTTTAAAACATGCTCCTGAGACATCCTCCTCTTCCATTGCTTGTCTTCTCCTTCATTCTTTCCTCATTCTCTGGTCTACCATCCTCTGAAATAACCTGGTCCAGGAAAAACTAAAATGCAAACATATAAAAGAAATGAAAGAAAAAGGAGCTACAGGATTACAAAGAAAAAATATTTTGTACTTCAGTTTTAATAATTTGTGGTACAATTGTTTTTACATTTTGAGGGCTATTATTATTTTAGGTACTAAGGGTGTCTGATATCTCATTCTTTGCTTCATGTAAATGATTTGAGAAAAGACAAACTTGAGCACACAAAGCATGTTAGGTCATGTAAAATGAACGAGAAAAGGGCAAAAATGAAAGCTGAAGCACTACAAGAAGTTTTAGCTATAATAATTTCATTAGTCTGGTGAGCAGGAATGAAGATAAGGTGAAAGCATTTGTGCTATATATTCTCATACTGCCTTCCTGAAGTGGTTTTGAAACTTTTGTCTGATCTCAAAATCATGTATCCATGTCCCCTGTGAGAAGGTGATAGGACCTGAGCTAACTGCAAAAAATGCAATTGTTGAGATAGACATCTCAATTTATCATCAGCACTAAAAATAAAGTATTTTTCCCTCTTAGAAAACTGAACAGTGAATGGAAGTTTCAATGTCCTCATTGTATTTGGCTAAATATACTGTACATGGAGGCATGTATCTTAGTGACTATTGCTATATTAAAACCTGAAGTATCAAACATTTCTTTATACCATTTTATTTTCAAAAAGCACTATTAACGTAAATTTGCATTTTTTTCCTGCCTTAAGATGTAAGATAAGTAGAAAGCACTTCTGTGGTTGGTACAATTGGCCAACTCTTAGCCCTTGGCCTTTTCGTAGCCTTGCTACTTAAGTGACATATTCCAGTGTAGCCATCATTAAGTTATTAGTGTCATAAAAGTGGTAAAATAAAGGAAAGTGCTGAAAGTGAAATTTCTTAAAGACTTCTGAATCTACGTTTAGGTGCTTAGCTTCTGAACTGTACAGCTTGTCTTGTAAATTTATAATGCAATCTCCTGTTTTTAGTTCCTGAATAATATAAAAGGCCATCAAGTTACTTTAAAAATACTTTTACCTTTGCTTTTTCCAGCAACATCTGCTGCTACTGTAGCTAGCATTCATGTACAAGAATATAGTTGAAAAGATCAATTCATGATCAATAACTATGAAGTAAAACAGGACACTTGGGAAATTGAATTAGAATACAGTTCTGAAAGTGGAATGCTTTTTCATTTATTCTAAAATGTATACAGTGAGCTACAGAGTAAGATTCTGGGTTCTACTTTGGCATCTTCTTTTTTCCCCAGCCATCACAATTTTTGTCAAAAGTCAATAGAGAAGGCTAAAAATCCTAAGTGGATGAGTTGAAAATTCTAAGGCACTCAGAAAACTATGGCCACATTTCTTTTTGGAAGAAGATAGTAGAGCAGTGAGTTAACATTCCCCTATTAGTTAGATGAGGGATACTGGTCCACTACAGACCTGTGATAAACAGATGTTTAATGTTTATGAAGTGAAACAGGTTTCATGAATGTTTTGTGTCTGAATTAAAGTTGTGAAAGTACTTGGCCCATTTCCTAAAGTTTCTCATTGCTCTTGGTAAATAGATGTGTTTTTGGTTTTGGTGGGTGGGACACGGTGAAGGAGAATGTTACTATTTATGCTATGAATTGCATCTAATAAAACAAGAAAATTAAGACTTTTTGTGAAGAGGTAACCTTTGTGGCTCAATACAGAAAGTTCTTCAATTTGAAGAAAAATGATGTAAGAAATATGTCTGCAAGTATAAATATAGTAGAAAACACTACGGTATTTCAGTAGGTAAACTTGACACATGCTGTAGCACATTCTTTATATTGAGTTCAGTCAAGTGTTCTGCAAACAAAAAGCCAAGAAGACATTTTGGGTCCTACTTGATAAAATTCTATATAAACATTAAAAGACATTTAAGGGTATTTAAAAAATACTTTCTACTTTTTCCAGAAAAATAGAGGAACGGGACAATTCATAGTTTCTCTTTATAAAGTCTAAAATAAAGTTAAAGTCAGTTTTTCAAAGAAAGCCATATATCTTAAGAGTTTCCACTTATTTTATATTCATCTTTAAATATGTAACCATATCCATGTCCACAACTATTGGCAATGTGAAACAGACACCCAATATGTAGTCTTATAAAAGTAATGATTTCAGAGTCACAAAATGTGAGTATTGTATATTTTCTTAGGGTTTGTGTTATGTCTTATATATGGCAAAGCAATGTTATGACTCTGAGTATGTGTCTCGTCCTTGATAATGACTATTGTGATAGGGCATGTTTTATTGTGCATCAATTATGTGTTAGCTGCTTTATATACACTTTTCTGACTTCTAACAAACTAGAAAACTGAAAGAAGCAAGGAAATCAAGTAAGTTGCCCAAGTGCACACAGCAACATGATATCTAAGCTACAATAGTTAATATAAACCCATGTGAGTCACTGTAGTTCTTTCCATCACACCACACTCTTCTTAAATGATGTTTTCCTACCTCAAGAGGGTGATCAGCCCTTTCCAAACTTCAATAGAAGTGCTGTCTAGGGCCAGCGCCATGGCTCACTTGGTTAATCCTCCACCTGCAACGCTGGCATCCCATATGGGTGCTGTTTCTAGTCCTGGGTGCTCCTCTTCCAGTCCAGCTCTCTGCTGTGGCCCGGGAGTGCAGTGGAGGATGGCCCAAGACCTTGGGCCCTTGTACCCGCATGGGAGACCAGGAGAAAGCACCTGGCTCCTGACTTCGGATCGGTGCAGCTCTGGGCGTGGCGGCCATCTGGGGAGTGAATCAACAGAAGGAAGACCTTTCTCTCTTTCTCTCTCTCTCTCTCTCTCTCTCTCCCTCTCTCTCTCCCCCCCCACCCCCTCTCACTGTCTATAACTCTACCTGTCAAATAAATTAAAGTGCTGTCTAAAGGAGAATTTGACAGTAAACAAAACTTGGAATTAAGCAAGATCTTACTTTATATTAACAGTTTCTACCTTCTCTTGCTATTTGAATCCACATTTTTCTGCCAGTTTCTCCTTCCCTAGACATCCTGAGCCTAGATTTTTCCATTGTGATGCATTCTCTTGGCAATAGTATTTGGTGCCTCCCCAAAGCATTTCTTACTCTTGAACTTCACTATTTCTGATATAAGACTGAGGGGATTGCTTTCCGATTTCAAAAGTAATAGTGGAAAAGTTCTCACACAAGGGCTCATGTCTGTTACAGCTCAAGCACTGTATCTTTTCCACAGGCTTATATGTTCTGACAGAAGAGTTGCAGGGTTTTTAAAATTTTTTTAAAAGATTTCTTTATTTAAAAGGCATAATGATGCAGTGAGACAAAGGTCTTCTGTCCACTGGAAGATGTTCCCCAAATGGCAATAACAGCCAGATCTGGACCAGGTCAAAGCCAGGAGCCAGGAAATCTATCCTGGTCTCACATGTGGGTAGCACGGGTCCAAGCACTTGGGCCATCATCCACTGTTTTTCAAGGTGTATTAATTAGATAGGAAGCAAAAAAGCCAAGTCTTGAAAACCAGCACTTTGTTATGGGTTGCTAGCATTGCAAGTGATGGTCAACCTGCTCTGCCACAATGCCAGCCCCCAAAGTTATTTTTTAAATAGCGTAATCTGTTAATCATGGGATCTGTGACACCATAGCAAGTATTTAAGGAGAGACATATTTGTCAAACACCTCATATCTTACAGCATATACAAGGAAACTTTGTTGTTCTTTTGCTTTGAAGCCTCTTGCACAAGAGTTGGTATAAACTTTCACTCTACCCACAGGGAACCCAAGAGATGTGATTATGCATATTTACAATGTACCTTTCATGAAGTAATTCTTAATTTGGGTGGAGAGCCTAATGTCTATGTGGCTGACCTTGTGATCAGGTGTCTCTTGCAGGAAATTAGTTCATATTGGACACACACTGCAGCTGTATCTCATCTGTGCCCACTTTCTTCCTACCCAAACAAGACTCTAGGAGAAGGAACCATGACTGGGAAAGCAGTTAGATTCAGGTGTGTCATGGAGGATGCAGGGGAGGCACCTTAACAGAACATAGGAACCACATGGACTTGATGCAGGGTTCAGTAAGGTGGGTCTGATAGCTTGTATCCAGATGTCCCCCAGGGAGGCAATCACAAGGAGGTGGTTGTATCCAGATGTCCCCCAGGGAGGCAATCACAAGGAGGTGGTTGTACAAGGCGGATATCTGGAGTAACTACTTCAAAACACAGAGGAGGCAGAGAGCCAGAAACTTTGTCAATGGTCATTAAGCTCTATGTCTGCCACCAACAAGTGAAACCAACATTAAAAACAGATGCCAAGGCAAAATAATAGCTTTGTAGTCAATTCTTACAAGTTATTGTTTTGAATGGTAAGACAATTGGTAACAAAATAATTAAAATACAGTATTTCCAAAGTAAGCAATGATCAAAATCAAAGTGTCTTAAACATAACAAACGTAATGTTCAACTTGTTTAAATATGTATTTGATATAGCAGTATACTGAAAGATGTAACCAGTAAGAACATTACCTGTAGGTGTATCTGACCCATGGCCCAAAAGTAGAACAGAAAAAGAACATTTCCATTAACATCAGTGAAGGAAAATAAGAAGTGCTTGCAAGGAAATATGAGTAATTTTAACTTTTTAAATAGATAGTTATTTATTTGAAAGATGAAACTTGCAGAGAGGTAGAGGCAGAGAGAGGGAGAGGTCCTTCCATCCTCTGGTTCATTCCCCAGATGGCCACAATGACCAGCGCTGCAGCAATACGAAGCCTGGAGCCAGGAGCTTCTTCCAGGTTTCCCACATGGGTGCAGGGGCCCAAGCATTTGGCCATCTTCTGCTGCTTTCCAAGGCCATAACAGAGAGTCAGATCAGAAGTGGAGCTGCCAGGACTTGAACCAGTGCCCATATGGGATGCCAACACTGTGGTTGGAGGCTTTACCTGCTATGCCACAGTATTAATTTTGAGAACACGGCTTTATGGAATTATAAGGCTGAAAATTCCTTTTTGTTTTTATAATATTTTATAATTGTATAAAGTAGTTCCATGCATTTTGTTCCCCTTAAGATTTATTTATTTGAAAGGCAGAGCCACAGAAAGGCAGAGGGGCAGGGGGGTCTTCCATCCAATGGTTCACTCTCCAAAAGGCCACAATGGCTGGAGCTGTACTGATCAGAAGCAAGGAGCTAGGAGCTTCTTCCAGGTCTCCCACATGGGAACAGGGACATAAGCACTTGGGCTATCTTCTACTGCTTTCCCAGACTATAGCAGAAAGCTGGATTGGAAGTAGAGCAGCTAGCACTCAAACTGGTGCCCACATGGGATACCGCCACTGAAGGCGGCTATCTTAGCCACTATACCACAGCACTGGCCCCCCATACATTGCTTTTTAAATAAAGCTATTATTATTGTGTAATATATAGTTAATCTAGGAATAAAAATAGTGTCATACTGTCATTATACAAAAAATTGCTGAAATTAATGCTGTAAATCTTAATAACTACCTAGAAGAAAATAAACAAATTCAGGAGTATTCTCCATGAAAATGATTCTGAGTTGTAGGTGCTCTATCCAAGGAAAAATTAAACTAGACTTTCTAGTCATCACCTTACACTGATGTTTTATAAGGCTTCCAACTTGAAGTAACGTGATGTCATGATTGACAAACTAGTCTAGGGTATTTAGATGATAGGATATGTATGATTTGCTTGGTAAATATTACTGGTGCTTTCTAATATTTCCACATCCTGTTCTACTCCTTGACATATAGGAGGATTGTTTGTTGAACTTATAAAAGGTGATTTCATTTAACTCTGTTGACAAAATAGGAGTAGGTGCATTTAAGATCATGATTCACCATATTTGTCTCCTTTCTTTTGGTGAACCTCAATGCATTGTTAAAGAGTTGCTGTAAAATCCCTAGAGTTCTGAATTATTTCATGAATTTTAACTGTCTGCTGTTGTGAATGAAATACAAACTTTCCCAATGGTAAACACTGAGATTTTGGTACTCCACTAATGCAACGTTGCTTTGACCAACACAAGGCTCCAGATGTACGCTCTTTCTCCAAATGTGTTTTTCTTCTCTAGTTTTCTGTTTTTCTCATCTCCAGCATTTCATCAGATTTATGTTTAAGTTACATAAAACAAAGAAACTTTCCTTATTTTCTATTCTTTGTGCTTTTTCATTTCATCTATGTATCCCAAGTATTTGGTATAGTTAGATCTCTAATAATGTATATTTTGAATGAATGTATTTTTGTCTTTCAGTTCCTTCATGTTCTTAGGAATTTACTCCTATTAGCATTTGAAATCAACAGTATTTTTTACTTAAGATATTGGACCATCTCTCCCCTTCATTGATAGCCAAATACTGATATTATGCCTTTACTTTTCACTAAATAAACACCCCACTAAAAATTGGCTGCCACCTCTATCAAAAATTAATATAATACTGTCCTTCTATGTGTACATATATCAGTAATAACGTTCTCATCTCTAAATACTATAGTCCCTTGTTTTGCCACGTTTTACTTGAACTTTGCTAGGAGCAGTCACTACAAGTGATCACTCTCCTGACCTTCTCTTCATTTGACTGGCCAAGTGCCATCCTAGTCATCCTCCTCACCTGTGGAGCCAAGGCCTCTGTTTGCTTTCTGGGTCGCTTCTCTACCTGGTCATCAAAGCTGGAATCCCTCAAGATTCAGCCTAAAGGTGCCTCTTCTCAGATCATGTTCCCTCTGCAAGGAAATTGCCCATAAGTAATCATCCAAAACATTCCCGCTCGGTTTCTCCATGGAGAGCAATACTTTTATATAACTCATTCACCTAATGTTTATTATACTCTGTGATAAAGTGGAGGGATATAGAAATAAGATCCCATCTTGTTTTTATGATATTTATAGTGGCAGAATCTGAAGTTTGTTTTAGCTTTGAATACTACATTTATTGTGGGGAGCAGGGCCCATCTCCTGCAACATGGCGGGGCGCCCGGGAGACAGATAAGTACTGAGACTATGGACAAATAAGCACTGATACTACCGAGACTGGACTTGACCACTGAGATGATTGAGACTAACTCGATGCGCCTGATCTCCCATCATATGGCGCTGAGAGGGAGTAAACAAATCTTACACAGCTGCGTCGTTAATTAGCTGATTCCTGGCCCAACCCCTTAAAAGGGGGAGAGAGACAACATGCATGGCCGCGCCCCCCTGAGAGAGTTGGCTGGAGAACTCGCCAGTGCCGCTCCTCCGTGGAGGCGGGGAAGTGACAGCAAACTGGGGAAGGGCCGGGGAAAGAGAACAGCGCAGGGTCCGGTGTCGTTCCTCCGCGAGAGGGAGAGCGACAATTTATGATGATCACTTATTTGTTAGCTTTCAACTTCAAATAATCATTTTTTCACATTTTCTGCTTACCAACACAGTGTTGTACAGGAACTCAATGAAAATTTTTTGAATTAGTGAGTATGCAAATAGCCAATTTCCATATTTTATGCAAAAGCTTAATTTCATTATTTACAAACCTCATTATTTATTGCAAACTTTTTTACTTGCCATTCAGTTATACAGATAAATAAAACATGAAGAAAATTCTTGCGTGACTTCTAAATAGAGTGATGTAGTATAAGTGCCAAACCAAATAATATCTAGATGTGAAATAAGATATCAATATCAGGTGCAGGGTCCTCTGATCCCTCCATTTTTTATTTTGAGAATTCCCAAAGACTTAAACAATAAGGACAACTAAAATATTCATAAACTAAAACTCTTATTTGAAATGACTAACAGATTTGAGAAATAATTTTTTGTGCTTCACCCTTAGTATATAATATTCCTTACATATATACAGCATCATCTCTAAATATTAGATACTAAGAGCAAGGTTCTGAATGTGGAGGTACTGACTCTCTTTATGTGAGGAATTGGTATTTCTAATTTAAAATGGTGTTACTGATATCCAAAAAACTGTGTGCCCTCCTCTGTTCCATTATGTTGACCATGGTCAGAACCACTACCTATGGCTGTTTGGGTTATGGACTACAGATGGCCCTTTACCATGGAAAGCAAGAAAGAATTAAGAACAGTTCATGGGACATATGGGAAGGTGTTTAGATTCCACGATCTCATTTGAAGTTAGGCTTAAAGGGTTTTGTCTTGGTTTCTGATCCTTTAGCTGTCTTAGAAATCCCTGACAGTGGCTACCCAGCCTCGAGGAAAACTATTAATTTGAACAGTACACTCTTGTCTAAACAAAAGACCAGGAGTGAATTAAGGGTTTAGAGACTCTAGAAGAAGACTGTTTCCTGATGACTGAAAAAAATGAAATGATTTCATGGCCACAGTTTCTCCTCTATCTTGTGGCTTCCTGACACACACATGGGAAGTTTTCACATATGAAAACTTATTTGACAGAATTGTTTTAATAAAACATCTGCTATTTTGTAGCTGCTGTAAAAATAATGGCACTGGCTGGCATCGTGGCTCACTTGGCTAATCCTCTGCCTGTGGCGTGAGCATCCCATATGGGCACTGGGTTGTTCCTCTTCCAGTCCAGCTCTCTGCTGTGGCCTGGGAGAGCAGTGAAGCATGGCCCAAGTGCTTGGGTGCCTGCACCTGCAAGGGAGACCAGGAGGAAGCACCTGGCTCCTGGCTTCAGATCAGCGCAGCACCGGCCGTGGCGGCCTTTTGGGGGGTGAACCAACAGAAGGAAGACCTTTCTCTGTCTCTCTCTCTCTCACTGTCTAACTCTGCCTGTCAAAAAAAAAAATGGCACTTATATTGTATTTCACATACAGTATTTAAATCTGAATCTGTATATATATTTGGAAATTGATTGATCTTGTCACTTAGAGTCTCAGGCAAGAGGTTTGTATGTAACTTAAAGGTTGAAAGCAGTTAAAAAAAATGTTTTGTGAAAATTTGTTCTTAGAATCATTTAGACTTGTACCAAAAATATCATTAGAAAATCAGCATTATTTATTTATGTACTGCCATTTACCTTTTGAAGAGCTGGAAATCAACTCGCAATTCAATTACATTAGGAAAAATCTGTTCTCCACCGGAAAAAAGATAATAATCAACTTAAATGCTGTTTTTGAAGAACTGCGACAATTAAGCTTAATGATTCTTGAGATGGTAACATTTGCAAATGACAGTTATTTTAATTTTTCTTCCCTATATGGAAAGGGAGTACAGTTTGTAAAATTGTGCTTTCATATAAGGTTGTAAAAATAGACTTACAGTTTCATGATATAATTCATAAGTCTTTCACTAAAAATTTCTAAGGTTTTAAGTATTTTTTTAAAAAAAAAAAGTATTCTCACAAAATTATATAACCACCACCATAATTTTAGAGCATTTTGGTAGCTCAAAAAGGAAATACCACACTCATTACCAGTAATTTTCCATTTCACTACAAATCCTACAGCCCTAGGAAACCACAAATCTACTTTCTGTCTTTATAGTCTTAAATATTCCACTAACTTAAATGAAATCATGCAATACATGGTCTTTTGTGGCTGACTTCTTTGACTTAGCATGATATGTCAAGATTTATCCTTGGTGCAGCATGTATCAGGGCTTCACTTCTATTAATAGCCAAGTAATAACATTATATAAGTATATCAGTTTGTGTCCATTGCTATGAACATTACTGTACTAATTCTCTTGTAGGTATATATTTTCATTTTTCTTGGTTCTATACCTTGGAGTAGAATGGCATGGTGACATACTGTTTAACCTTTGCAGCAATTGCCAGACTGTTTTTCTAAAAGCACCTACACTACTTTTTATTCCCACCAGTAGTTTATAAAGGTTCTAAAGTATCCACATCTTGATGAATTCAATTACCTTCCTTTTTTATTGTAATCATACTAGTGGTTATATAGCAGTGTCTGATTGTTTTGATGTAGTTTCTATGATGGCTAATGTTGAGAATCTTCATGTGCTTGTTAGCCATTTGTGTATCTTAAATTCTTATAATATTGTTTTGTAGTTTCAGGCATGCATTTAAAAATTCTTAAATTGATTATTTTGATACTTTTATAAATACTTTCTTTGTTAATCATTCATAGTCTAGAAATGTCTTGCATAAATTCTATGCAATTCATAATTCTGTTCTAACAGTGCTTTTAGTAGATTGATTTCCTATACCTCTAATAATAACCACAAACATGGCAAATTAAAATAAAATATTTTACTGTTTGGGGATCATAAGTCCAAAATGGTTTTCTATTGGCTAAAGTCAACATGGCAGCTGGCCTGTGCTCTGTCATGAGGCTCAAGAGAAAACTCAATTTCCTTGCCTTTTCCAGCTTGTATATTTGTACTACATTTTTTGTCCAATTCCATTCTCAAAGCCACAAAAATCAAGTCTTTATTGTGCTATATCGCTATTATACTGGCCTTACTGAAGCCTCTTACTCATTATAAGGATATTTGTAAGTTTGAGGGTACTTAAAATGTGTAGAAAAATATTTAAGAGAAACTTGTACAAAAATTTTTGAAATCCATTCTTGGTGTTTGTATGATACATGTTTTTTCATGAGCTTTTGGAAGACCTTCATACATTGGTCCCACCTGAATTTTCTAAGAGACTTCCCATGACAGTCAACTGGTCTGTCACCTTAGTTTTGTCTTCTTAAAATGCTCTATAACATTCGTAATTCATTTTTTAAAGATTTATTTATTTGAAAGGCAGAGTTATAGAAGCAGAAAGAGAGAGGGGTCTTCCATTTGTTGGTTCACTTCCCAAACGGCTGCAACAGCCAGAGCTGGGCCAATCCAAAGCCAGGGACCAGGAGCTTCCTACAGGGGTCCAAGCACTTGGGCCATCTTCTCCTGCTTTCCCAGGCCATAAGCAGAGAGCTGGATTGGAAGTGGAGTAGCCGAGACCTGAACTGGCATCCATATGGGATCCTAGCACTGCAGGCAGAGACTTTACCTGCAAGCCACAACCCCAGCATTCATAATTTCTGCCAAGTAGGGTGTGTATACTTCTAAGGGCATATTAGTCTGCCTAAAACACTTGGCTAGAGTTTGCAGTGAATTTAAATTCATCATGGTGTAAAGTTTGTGATGGGAGCGACATTGCCCACAATGTCTTTATTTTAAACATTGGAAAGCAGAAGTCCATAAATATCAAGAAAAATTTCAAATGTTATTAGATATTTAAAAACATAACTTAGAGTGAAAACTAGTAACATTGGTCCTGAGTTCATTGTGTGAATTTCCTCATCAGTCCACCTTTCCAACATTTCTGAGCACTAAAACAGTGGTAGAATCATAGGCTAATCTTTCTGCCTTAAGTGAATGGTGTTATTCATATAACTATATATGTGGTAATACTCATTAGACAAGGGGCTATTACAACTAGATCTATGCACATCCTCAAATTATGACACACTTTTTCTCAGATATATTTATTTGAAAGATTTGTAGAGGGAGAGAACATCTGCCATCCACTGGTTAACTCCCCAGATGACTCCAACAGCCATGGGTGGGGCAGGTCCAAGCCAGAATCTTCATCTGGGTTTCCCATGTGGGTGACAGGGGCCCAAGGGTTTGGACCATAATCTTCTGCTTTTCCCAGAATATTAGCAGGAAAATGAATCAGAAGTGGAACATCTGGGACATGAGCTGGGAGCCATATGGGATGCTAGCATTGGAGGCAGCAGCTTTACCTGCTATGGCACATGCCAGCCCATGACACATATTTTTTAAAAAAGAATATTTTCCACTGTTATTAAGTTGATTTAGAGATACTTTATAAGGAGACACTTAAATGTATTGGTATTCTCTCTAAACACAATGAGTTCTGAATATATTCAAAGAATTGTGGTATCTCATTCACTTTTTACTGAGCTAATTTAGAGATTACACAAGCTTTCATACTACTTCTTAAAGGTTTTCTTACTTATTTGAAAATCACAGGGAGAGATGAAGGGAGACAAACAGATCTTCCATCCACTGGTTTGCTCCCCAGATGGCCTCAATGGCCAGGGCTGGGCCAGACCAAAGCCAGGAGCCAGGAACTTATTGTGGGTCTTCTTCATAGGTGGCAGGGGCTCAAGGACTTGTGACATCATCTGCTTTCCCCAGGCCATTAGAAAGGAGCTGGAGCAGAAGGGATATGAACCAGCACCCATATGGGATGACAGTGTCACAGGTGGCGGCCTTACCTGCTATGCTACAACAACAGCCCCAACACTATTTATTTTGAGGGCACTATTTGCTGTCATGAGCACAAAATCTGATATCTAACAATTATTGAAGAGGGGGCTTTTATGATAAATAGGCATCTGTAGGAATTTTCATACAGTGTTCTTTTGGAATCTATATATATGGTTTAATTATGGAAATTGGAATTTGGTATGATAGACTAAATATCAAGCTGTATTGTCAGATAAGCATTAACAGTAATGTGTTCCTAACATTTTTCGATTTTTTGACTCGTAGTTTATGATCAATACTACAAGAAAGAACTTTCAGATGCTACCCATTATCGTGGTCTAGCTTCTCAGCAACTGAATGAACAACTATAGATGTTACTGAAGCACATTTTCAACATGACACATTTGCATACCTCAAAGAGCATATAAAGATGATTGATCGTGACTATTAGTAGCAAGACCTGATACATAAATTGAACAACAATCGGTGAGCCAAAGAAGGATTTATTTCGAAATAGAATCACAACTGAGGTGGAGAGTCTAAAAGTTAGTGAGAGGGTCAGATTTTTCAGATGAAAGATGCCTCAAAGAATAACAACCCAACAGTCACACAAATTTGAGAATGGAGAGAGACAGCATTATCTAAGCTTAAGTGTAACTGGAAATTCTTGAGTACATTAGCCACAGAAGCTGTCCAAGCATTATTAATGTAGCAGAGTTCATGCTTTCATAATTGAAAGAGCTATTGAAATAGAAAAGGTCATTATTTTGGTTTTTATTGCATTGGTCAGATTTTTTCTCAAGGGAAATCTGAAGGTTCACTAATAGTCCAGTGGATTTTTCCAGGTGTGTACAGCTTACATGATGTGTGGGATGTCACCTTTCTGCAGGTTTGTTGCCCATCAAAACAAGAATAGTTACTATGAAGGATATAGAGGGAACAGACACAGTGGTCTTAGTCATTACACTTCCCAGAGTTCCTTTTTCCTTGGAACATTGAATGTAAGAAAAGGAAGGAGTTATATTCAATGTTTGGTTATGAATTTCATAAATGATTGTACAAAAAGGTTATATAATATCTGTCTTATGCATGATCCTACCATTCATGCAGCAAACTCATTTGTTTCAATTATGGTTACAAACATTAGGACAGTAAAATGCAAAAAAAATTCCTCAGTGGTTTAAAATTCCTGCAAAAACCTGCAGCAGTCCATGCATTTATCTGGTATGTTTCTTTAAATTTGCCCTAAGCTGAAGACCTCTCGGATATGGCCTTTTTGTATCAACCAAGTGATCGATAGGAAATTTGTCTCCTTGAATACATTTATTAAGCTATTTTCTGTTGCAAGTTCTGCCTAAGTAGTGTTTGTTTTATTGTTAAAGACTTAATGTTGGACTGCTAACAGCTGTTTTACCATCAATGATTTATTAGGAGGGCCTAAAACAGTACTTCTGCACAATTTACCAGTCAACCAAAAACACCAATAGGTAAAGCTTTTTAGGAATTCCTGACACTCATCCAGGATCAGAGTAAATGAGGATTCTAGCTACGATATTAGCATCCACTCTTTGTATAACAAACTCTTAAGCCAGTTGCTCTATGTTAAGCAGAGCTTCTTGTTTTATGACTAAGGTTGATATATTTTGTAGAATATTTAATATTAGAGATAAATGAGACCTTAGAGATCATATAATCAAATTGAGATATAGTCTGTAATAGGTACTACTCTTAAATAAGCAATCAGTTACCTGAATTTGTCAACAAGTGTTAGTAAATTATAGCTAATTCAAGGCTAATCTATGTAATTCTTATTCATTTGCATTTATTTGAGAATGGGTGAAGAATCTGAGAAGGTATTGCTCATGGGAAAGTAAAGGCAATCTACAGTTGTGGGGGGAAAAAATTGAGAGCAGCTGATTTGGAACAGTATAGCCAGATAATTTCTTTGATAAGCAAATAATAATAAGTAAGAATAGAACTTCCAGACTTCCTTTATTTTCCCACATGCTCTTCTCCATTATTTGTCTATATCTTTGGATTCAGAAAAAATGACTAGACATCAACACAAAGCATTTTAACTCATTTTGGGCCCTATTCTTGGTCACTTAAAGAAATGCTCTAGTAGCAGTGAAACCAAGAAGTAGAACTGCAAACTGATGTGATGCTATAGCAAGCTAAGGGAGCAAAAGAAGTAGTTGGTGAATTCCAGGCTTTAAATTTGGGATTTTGAAATAAACAATGCAAAGGCAAAAGACAGTACATACGGTGTGCCAGGCAGGATTTGGAAATCTGGAGGTGAGATTCTATGAGAGATTTGTTCTGTTAACTGGAATTTACAGGGTGGTATCACAGCCAGAAAAACTAACACAATCAAATAACAGTATTGCTAGATACTAGCTCCATTTGGAATGCTGTGAATTTATATCCCTGCCTCATACCAAACAAAAAAAAGTGAGTTAAAGAAGCAAGTCAGGTTATTTCACTCTCATGATGTCTTTCATTTGCAACCATTTTGATGCAGTGTTAGAATTTCATTTTTATAGCTGAATATTACATTGTATCTATATATAGATGGATATAATATACATAACATTTATATATTACATATATAAATTACAAAATATAACTATTATATAAATGTTGTATAATAAGCATTATATATTATATATATATTATATAAAGTATAATATATATATTTCATACTATCCATTTTATACATTCACCTAATGAAGGACCTTTTGGTTTATCCCAAATTTTGACTATTGTGAATAATGCTGCTTTAAACATGGTGGTGCAGATATCCTTTTTATTTTTTATTTATTTATTTTTTTGACAGGCAGAGTGGACAGTGAGAGAGAGAGACAGAGAGAAAGGTCTTCCTTTGCCGTTGGTTCACCCTCCAATGGCCGCCGCGGCCGGCGCGCTGCGGCCGGCGCACCGCGCTGATCCAATGGCAGGAGCCAGGAGCCAGGTGCTTTTCCTGGTCTCCCATGGGGTGCAGGGCCCAAGCACCTGGGCCATCCTCCACTGCACTCCCTGGCCACAGCAGAGGGCTGGCCTGGAAGAGGGGCAACCGGGACAGAATCCAGCGCCCCGACCAGGACTAGAACCCGGTGTGCCGGCGCCGCTAGGCAGAGGATTAGCCTAGTGAGCCGCGGCGCCAGCCCAGATATCCTTTTGATACAATATCTTCTTGTCTTCTGTGTATATACCCAGTAGTAGGAATGCTGAATCATATGGCAAGTCTATTTCTAGCTTTTTAAGAAATCTGCATATTCTTTGCAATCTAATAATTTACATTCCCACCAAGAGTATGTATGAGATCTCCTTTCTTCTTGGATAATAGCCATTCTGACAGGAGTGAGGAGATATCTCATAGTTTTGATTTACATTTCCTTGATAGCCAGTGATATTGAGCATTTTTCCATATATTTATTGCCATTTCTAGTTTTTCTTTTGAGAACTGTTCTATAGAAGTCCTTTGCTCACTGGTTGCTTGTGGTGGAATGAGAAGGTCATGCCAAGTTGGCTGTTGGCAACAGAAACTGCCTGGCAACAGGCTGTGTTTGGATGACTTCGGAAACCACACGACAATGGAGCCTGCCTGGCAACAGGCTGTGATTGGATGGCTTCAGAAACTGCCTGGCAACAGGCTGTGATTGGTTAGGGCATAGACTGCCCCTTGACTGGATTGGCTGCCTTGGCTATATAAGCTGCTGTACCAAATGAAATAAATGAGTCTGCAGGCTGCTCACCTCTGTCCTGCTTTCACTGGACTCCCAGGGTCTATGTGGTGACTCCACACCTCTTGCCCTCACTGCACTTCTCCTCTCAGAATGAATCCACAGCAACAATTGCTGGATTGTTTTTGTTGTTGTTGAGTTGTATCTTCGGATAGGTAACTCAAATACTTTTCTCCTTATATGAGATATCTCTTCACACTATTGATGGTTTCCTTTACTGTATACAAGCTTCTGAGTTTTATATAAATCTAATTTGTCAAGTTTTACTTTTGTTTCTAGTGCTTTAAGGGGCTTATCTAAGAAGTTGTCACATGTGCCGATATCTTGGAGTGTTTCTGCTATATTTTTTTCCAGCATGTTCTCCCTAATATATGGGATCTAAAAATTAAAAAATTAAAAAATCTCCTGTTACCAGTTTTCCTTTGTTTCATCAAGCTTTGTTTAAAACTTTGTCACACAAATTAAGGATTATATACTACTGTAGTTTTAATGATCTATAACTATGTTTAATTTACTACATATAAATGAAATAAGCTTCTTTTCATTGTATTTATAGTCCTTGTCTATATTCTTGCTGAACTATGGTCTTTTAACTTTCTAGCCATTGAAGTCTTTATTTAGTGATATGTTTATTTATGTGTAATGTGAATTAAAAATGTTACCTAAACTTTAATGAAAAAAATAAAAGTTAAAAAAATTGAAGCTGGTTGTGGTTTACTTATGGTGACAAATCTATCACAGTAACATAAGCTTTTAACAACACAAGAAGATGGGTAGTGAAATTCATTACTTCACAATTTTTATTTCTTAAATTTAAAACTACTTTGAAATTAAGTTTATAACAAGAATTTTTAAAAATTGGTCTAAAAATGAAGAAGTAAATTGAGTAAAGAATTTAAATAGGGGCACTGTGGCATAGCAGGTTAAGCCTCCTCCTGTGACTCTAGCATCTCATATGGATGCTGTTTCAAGAACTAATTGCTCCACTTCTGATCCAGCTCCCTGCTAATGTGCCTGAGAAAGCAGTGCAAGATGGTCCAAGTCCCTGGGCCCATGAACCCACATGGGAGACCCAGAAGAAGCTCTTGGCTTTGGTCTGACTCAGCCCTGGCTGTTGCAGCCATTTGGGGAGTGAACCAGAAGATGGAAGACCTCCCTGTCTGTCTCTCTTGTCTCTGTAATTCAGCCTTTCAAATAAATTTAAAAATCTTTAAAAAATTAAAATTGCAAGGTGTGACTAATAATTTCATACTGTATAGACTTATGTTCTTAATATATATATCAGATTTAGTTAAACAATTTAAGGATATGAAAACTGAGGCTAATATCGCCAAGAACAGAAGCATCTTGCTTTCAAAGTGGGGATACTCTGATACCTGTGAACAGCATATAGTACTTATCTTACTTATTAACTGTATTTATAAATATAGACTTTAAATCTTACTAAGATTCATGATTTCAAGTAATTTGTATTTAAATCATCATGATGAAACTACCTTATGCAAGTTTAGCCTATAATAATGTCAAAGATGACTATATCAATCCAGAACACAACATTCCCAAGACACTAGTTAGAAGCATTCTCAAATAATGCAGAAGTAAAAAAAATCTTTCATCAAAGTGCTGTAATTATGATTAAATACAAAAGAACAGTAGACTATTTTGGAAGAGCAAGCCTGTGGAACATCTTTTGAATGACATTTCCATTTCCCTTAGATAACCTCTTGGATAGAAATACCAGCTAATTTTGAAGCTGTCCTTTAAATGTTTTTTATAGTCCTGCTTATGTATTTAAAATAGATATACACAAAATTAATATTTGTAACACTGAGCATATCAGAAGAATAAAAACTGCAGAAACTTAACTCTTCTAAATACAGAAAAATTCATTATTTCTGGTTCATATTTTTAAAAAAATTTATTTGAAAGCATGTGGAAACTATTATACTTAGCTGTGTTTTTGGGACTGGCTTATTTCACTATCATGTTTTCCCTGATCTGGGTTAACTCATGGGGTACTTAGAATGTAATGTATTGGAGTAAAATAGAAATTTTGAGATTTGATGACTATTGACAGCTCTTGTCTCTACTGTTGATGAAGAGTGGTTTTTTTTTAAATACTATTTGTTGAAGTGTTTCTACTTAGTATAGGGTTAACTTTATGATTATTAAGTAAACTGAAAGTTGATCTTTGTAACAAAAATTAAGAATGGGATTGGAGAGAGGAGGAAGAAGGGTTGGAGGGTGGGTAGGAGTGAGGGTAGGGTGGGAAGTATCACTGTATTCTTAAATCTGTGTATATGAAATACATGAAACTTACGTTAAAAATTGTTTTAAAAAGTGATGGAGAACAAGACAGAGAAAGAGACTGTATGTCCGCGGGTTCATTCCCTAAATGCCCATAAGAGCCAAAGGCTGGGCCAGGCTGAAGCCTGAAGCCAGGAATGAGGGTGACAGGGCCCCAAGCACTTGAGCCATCAGTCTCCTAAATAGGGCTTAATAACGCTCTGTGCCGCAAGACCTGCCCCATGTTCATTGTTCATGGCAAAAATGCAAAGAAGATAAGTTAAAGGGGGTTAAAACAGAAATTTCTGGGGCCGGTGCTGTGGCATAGCGGGTAAAGCTGCTGCCTACAGTGCCAGCATCCCATATGGGCGCTGGTTTGAGTCCTGGTTGCTCCACTTCCAATCCAGCTCTCTGCTATGGCCTGGGAAAGCAGTAGAAGATGGCCCAAGACCTTGGGCCCCTGCACCCATGCAGGAGACCTTGAGTAAGCTCCTGGCTTCAGATTGGTGCAGCTTCAGCTGTTGTGGCCATTTGGGAGAGTGAACCAGCAAGTGAAAGACATCTCCCTCTTGTTCTCTCTTTCTACCTCTCCTTCTCTCGTGTGTAACTGACCTTCAAAGTAAATAAATCTTTTTTTAAAAAAGTTTCTGGAGTTAAAATTTAAGATAACATTCATGCTTATATGGAGTAAATCCTCAATGGAGTTATGCCATATCTATAATTCAAAGATAATAATTATGTATCTAATGCAGGGTACAGGTCTAAGATATCTTGAATCCACATCTTTGGATAAATATAAATTAATCTGCATGTATCAAGATTTTGTTATTGTAATGAAATACCAGAGAAAAGCTACTTGAAAAGAAGGGCTTATATAGCTTATAGTTTGGGAGATTCAAAACCTGATCAGCTGGCACAGCCTTTGGCTCTGGTGAGAGATGCATTTATTCATGTGATCTTCAATTTCTTTCTTCAGTGTTGAGGCTCACAGTGTATAAAGTTTTCACCTCCTTGGTTTAATTTATTAAGTATTTTATTTCTTTTTTTTTTTTTTTTTTTTTTTTTTTTTTTGACAGGCAGAGTGGACAGTGAGAGAGAGAGACAGAGAGAGAAAGGTCTTCCTTTGCCGTTGGTTCACCCTCCAATGGCCGCCGCTGCAGCCGGCGCACCGCGCTGATCCTGGCAGGAGCCAGGAGCCAGGTGCTTTTCCTGGTCTCCCATGGGGTGCAGGGCCCAAGCACCTGGGCCATCCTCCACTGCACTCCCTGGCCATAGCAGAGAGCTGGCCTGGAAGAGGGGCAACCGGGACAGAATCCGGCGCCCCAACCGGGACTAGAACCCGGTGTGCCGGCGCCGCAAGGTGGAGGATTAGCCTATTGAGCCACGGCGCCGGCTTAAGTATTTTATTTCTTTTGCAGCTATAACAATTTGGATTTTTAAAATTTGATTTTTCAAATAATTCACTGCTAGTGTATAGAAGTTCTAATTTTTGTATGGTTTTTGTATCCTTATAACCTTATTGAGCCACCTTCTACAGTTTTGGATGGAATCTTCAGGTTTTTCTACATGGAAGATTATGTCATTTGCAAACAGAAAGAATTTGACTTCATATTTGGATGCTTTTAATTTTTTCTGCTACTCAGTTTTTCTGGCTAGGACTTCCATTACAGTAGTGAATAAAAGTGGTGAATGTAGGCATGCTTGTTGTGTTCTTGATCTTAAAGCTTTCAAATATTTCACTATTGAATATTATGTAGTCCTTAAGCATACTGTATATGATCTTTTGTTCTGTTGTGCTAAATTCCTTCTGTACCTAGTTTGTTGAGAATTCTTACCCTGAAAGATTTTGAGTTTTCTTTAATACCTTTTCTGCAACTATGGAAATCATCAAATAGTTCTTCATTCTGTTAATATGGTAAATCCCATTTATTGATTTGGGTATGTTGAACCATCCTTACAACTCAGAATTCAGCATCTGATCATGGTAAATGATCCTTTTCATGTTCCATTGAATTCAGTTTGCTAGTATTTTGTTGGGTGCATTAAAGATATTGGCCTGTTTCTTTCCTTGTGGTGCCATTTTCTGGCCCTTGCCATCAGGGTAATGCTGGCATTGTAAAATAACTTCGGAAATAAACCCTTCACTTCAATTTTTGAGAAGAGTTTGAGCTGGACTGGTTTTATTTTATTTTCCCAATCTTTGGTAGAATTCAGCAGTAAGCCATCAGGTCCTGAGCTGTTCTTTAAAGTGAAACTTTATATTTCTAATTAAATCTCCTTGCTGTTAGTCTCTAGAAATTTTCTATTTTGTTATGAATTCAGTCATGGTAGACTGTATGTGTCTAGGATATTATTCATGTCTTTCAGGTTGTCCAATTTGTTGGGATATAGTTGTTCCATAGTAGTCTCTTACTATCCTTTGTATTTCTGTAGTAGCAGTTGTAATTGTCTTCCCTTTCATTTCTAAGTTTGCCACATCTTAGTCTAGCTGAAGGCTTGTTGACATTTGTCCTTTTTGAAAACATCCACATCAAGTTTAATTGATTTTTTAAAAATTTTTTCTAGTCTCTATTACTGCTCTGAATTTATTTTCCTCCTTCTACTAGCTTTGGACATAAGTAGTTTGTTCTTTTTCTAGTTTCATTTCTTTTTTTTTTTTTTTTTTTAGATGTAACATTAGGTTAGATATTTGGATATTTTTTCTCAGACATTTATTGCTATAAGATTACTTGTAAGGATTTTTTTCTGTTTCAATAAGATTCAGTATGCTGTATTTAAATTTTTGTCTCAAGGTGTTTTGAAATGTCCTCTTTAACTTGCTTTGATCCATTTGTTTAGGAGCATGCTGTATAATTTGCACACTTGTGAATTTACCAAAATATCTTTTATTATTTCTCATTATGATTGTGGTTTGAGAAAGTTAAAAAAATGTTTTTTATCTTAAATTTGCTTATACTTGTTTTGTAGACTAACATGATCTATCCTGGGAAGTTCAGTTTATATTTGAGAAACATGTATTTTTCTGCTAATGTATGGAATGACTGGTATATGTCTATTAGGTCAGTTTTGTCTAAAGCTCAGTCCAAGTCAAATGTTTCATTTTCGCTTTTTTTTTATCTGTATGATCTATTTCCTACTATTGTAACCTATTTATGTATTCAGTTTTCTTTTAATAAAATTATTTTTTAAAGTTTGTCTCAAATCTCTAGATGCCAGTTTCACTCTCAACTTTTTCTGTACTCAATATATTATCTCATGAGGAACAATGATCTTTCTACTTTCTACTTGTTGAATTCTTTAGTGGAGGATTAAGCTTGTGATTACAAAATAAATTGAAAGTATAGTATAGCAAAATGAAGAAAAATATGGGAAGGAGGAGAGTGGGAAGTGTCCTTATGTTCTTTTGGCCACTGAGTCCGGCGTGCACCATGCTTCTCCTGGTCTCCCATGCGGGTGCAGGGCCCAAGAACTTGGGCCATCCTCCACTGCCTTCCTGGGCCACAGCAGAGAGCTGGCCTGGAAGACGGGCAACCAGGATAGAATCTGGCGCCCCGACCAGGATTAGAACCTGGTGTGCCGGCGCCACAGGCGGAGGATTAGCCTAGTGAGCCATGGCGCCGGCCAGTGTCATTATGTTCTTAAAACAATATAAGAAATATATGAAATCTGTTCACTTTATATAAATATAAAAGCTTTCCTCCATTTGAAAGAAGAGAACCAGAAGTAGAGTGTGAAAGAGAAATATTCTATCTGTTGGTTTACTCCCCAAATGCCAACAGTAGCTGGGGATAGGCCAGACTTACGCCAGCAGTCAGGAGCAAATTCAGGTCTCTGATATGAGTAACAGAATCTCAAGTACTTGAACCATCACCTGCTGCCTTCCAGCATGTAGACTATCAGGAAACTGGAATGGGAACAGAGCCTGGACATGACACCAGGCATTTTGATATGGGATGAGGGCATCCAAAGCATATCTTAACTGTTGTACCAAATGCCTACCCCTAAAATTATTCTCCTAAAATAGTTTTCTAGTTAAAAATATAATAGAAAATGATTGTCAGTTTTTTAAATAAATTCTGGCATCATTATTTTCATTTGAAAGGCAAGAAGAGTAAGAGACTGAGATATCTCCCATCTATGGCTTCACTCACAATAATAATAATATTGCTTACAATAGCCAGGGCTGTACTAGGATGAAGAGGGAACTCAACTCAGTCTCCCACAGGGTGTCAAAGACCCAAGTCCCTGCTGATCCCAGGATGCCCATTAGCAAGAAGCCAGAATGGGGGCTGGTGTGGTGGCATAGCGGTTGAGGCTATTGCCTGTAACTCCCATGTGGGCACCCGTTCTAGTCCTGATTGCTCTACTTCTGATTTTGTACCCTGCTAATGTGCCTGGGAGGGAAGCAGAGTATGGCCCAGGTCCTTGGGTCCCTGCACCCACGTGGGAGACCCAGAGGAAGCTCCTGGCTCTGAGCTTGGTGTGGCCCAGCCCTGGCTATTGCAGTCACTTGGGGAGTGAACCAGCAGATGGAAGATCTCTCTCCCTCCTCCATCCCTCTTTGTAGCTCTGCATTTCTGATAAATAAAATAAATATTTTTTCTTTTAAAGCCAGAATGAAGAGCAGAGCCAGGATTTCAACGTAGGCCCTCAAATATAGGATGTTGCCACCCATTTAGGTTACTTTACTGCTGCCCACTGGGATTATTCAAAATTTGAAAAATATAATGAAGTAGGATGAATAATGAGGCCATTGTTAATGTTTTGGGTGACTTTGCTTCAGCCCATTTATTAGGATATAGTTATTTTAATGAATATGCTTTGATTTTTTTAAATAATCTTAATGCATATGCTTTGATTTTTTAAAAAAAATCCTAATAAACATTTGTTAAAATAAAGATCATGTAGAACAAAGAAGATTCAGAAAAAAATTAATGGAAGTGTTTGCTATATTCAAAGATGGTAATGATTTGGAATAAATGACACCAGCAGAGGAAATGGCAAGTGTCAGATCTCAGATAAATTTTGGAAGCAGAATGAAGATGACTAATGGATGAAAAGTAGTCTGTAGATTAAACAGGAAGGATCCTGAATGAATTCTGTGTTTTTTAATGTAAATAAGTAAACAAATACAATTTACTGATTTGGGGAGAGTTAGTGTAAAGAAATTAAGAATTTAGTTTGAGATGTACTTAAGAATGGGATTTCCAGTTGAAGCCCAAATAGGGTGGGTGGAAGACGCAAATGCAAATGCAAATAGGCAGTTCAAGGAAGGGGTTAGTAGGGCCTGCATTGTGGCAGAGCAGGTTATGCTGCCTGCGACATTGGAATCCCATATTGGACAGCTAGTTGGTGTCCTAGCTGCTCTGCTTCTGATCCAGCTCCCTGCTTATGTGCCTGGAGAACCAGCAGAAATTGGACCAAGTAATTGGTACCTTGCATCCACGGGGGAGACCTGGATAGAGTTCCATGTTTTTGGCTTCACTCTGCCCTGCCTAGCCTTGTGCCATTTGGGTAGTGAACCAGCAGGTGACAGATCTCCATGTCTCTGTCTCTCTTCTCTCTCTCTCACTTTCTCTTTTGTCTCTCTCTCCGTTTCTCTTTTGTCTCTCTCTCCTACCTTTTTCTCCTCCCTTTTTCCCTTCCCCCTATCACTCTGCCTCTTGTATAAGTAAAATATATTTTTAAAGGGAAGCAGTTAGCACTGAAATAAAATAATGGGTGCCCATATAGGAATTATAACAAATATTATTATCAATATTACAGAAATACTTATTGCAAGTATAATTTTCCATTACTTGAAAAGTAACTTCTTGGAAAGTCATTATTGCACAATTTAAACAAAAGCCACATGGCCAGCACTGTGGCACAGTGGATTTAGCCATGGCCTAAAGTGCTGGCATCCCTTATGGGTGCTAGTTCGAGTCTTAGCTTCTCTACTTCTGATCCAGCTCCCTGGTAGCATGCTTGGAAAAGCAGTGGAGGATAGCTCAAGTCCTTGGGCCCCGGCACCAATGTGGGAGACCTGGAGGGATCTCCTGGCTCCTGGCATTGGCCTGGCCTAGCTCTGGTCATTGCTGCCATTTGGGGAGTGAACCCACGGATGGAAGATCAATCAATCGATCTCTATATATTTATCTCTCTTCTTCTCCCTTTCTGTAACTCTTACTTTCAAATAAATCTTTAAAAGAAGGTCAACATATTTAAGTGTTCATAATGTCAGACACAATTTCCGATATCTTATATCTGGTAAGAATACTTGTGAGGATTTAAGATTCTGAGAAGGTTAATGCCTTTCTCCACGGAGCACAATATGGCCAAGGTGGAACTGCTTGGAGAGGATTAACAAATTAGATCTATTAGCCCGAGAAGAACCTAAATACTTCAGCTAAATTTCAGGAAACCTCTGTATTCCTCTCTAATCATGAGCTCCTGAAGTTAGTGGCCGATATGAAGTCAAGTGGAATATGTGAAGGCACTTTTCCTAACTTGAGACTAGTTAGCTTTGGGGCCTTCAGGACTGGTTTGGTTACTGTATCTGCCTGAACTGGTTCTAAGTCTGCCTTGCTTCTCTGAGAGCACTGTTCTATCACAAAATTTTCTATTTGATTCACTATGTGTCTGTTTTAGAGGACAGTGTTTTAAAAATCCTTAAGCAACACTTAATCTAAGAAGGACACTGAATGTCCTCATTGAGTAGTTTGTATCTTTTTATTTTTCCCTTTTAGAAGACAATCCTTGCCCTGCTTTAGGTGATTTGATTATCAAAGGCAAATTTCTGAACTCTGTAGATCTCAGTTCTGTCCTAGCTTGTCAATTTTTATGAAGCTGTGTGCCAATATAGAGCGGCTGAAACGTGTTTTTTCTGTGTCTAAGTGACCTGCATATAAATTAATAGACCTGGTTTGGATACCACCTTGGTTATATAAACTGTAGAAATTAAATTGACATATAAAAATGCATTCGATTTAGTTTTAGTTTGAAAAATATAAACAAAAACTTACCATTGGAGATATATACTTTAGTTGGAATTTCATATACTACACAATCAAAAATCCTTATTCAGATATCTGGCTGATGTGTTCTTGTTGACAGTGTTGGTAATTCCAATGCATAAATAATGTAGTAGGAGATCCATAGCTAGACTGGCCGAAGTGAGTAATGATCCTGTAAAATTTAAATCTGAATTGCTGTAAAGGCCATAGCTGCTGGAATTATGTGTAATTTGAAAAACTCACACCTTATGGGACATACCATAATAGACCATTATACTTGTAGAAAGAAAAAACAAAAACAACTTTATGGAATGAAAGATTGTCTTTCACTTTGTTTCTAGTCATGGATTTTTCTCCTAACTCACTTGTATTTTAGATGTCTTGAGACCCATACTGAGCTCTGTAATTTGACATGTTGTATGGTGTATGCATGGAGTTCTGATACTTCCTTTTATGAAATACAGGGCAAACAAGCAATTTATAAGGGGTTGCTTTCTAAATCTGCAAAGGAAGAGGCTATGGCCACTGAAACTGATTAGCTACAAATGTATTTTCTGATGAGAATATGATTACTAGCTTCAAGCTTTATGATTCTTTGCTGGAAATACCACTGACTTACTAAGAGCTATTTAAGGAATGTGTTTTGGAATGGAAGAACAAGTACTGGCCCAGAAGTCATGTGTATATCTTCTATTCCTAGCTCATTTTCTGATTTAGTAAAGTATGCAATCTCTTCTGGCTTTAGTTTCCTTATGTGTGAAATAGGAGTAAGAGGCTGGTGCTGTGGTGCAATGGGTTAAAGCCCTGGCCTGCAGCACTAGCATCTCACATGGGTACTGGTTCAAGTCCTGGCTGCTCCACTTCTGATCCAGCTCTCTGTGAATGTGACTGGGAAAGCAGCAGAGGATGGCCCAAGTCCTTGGGCCCCTGCACCCCCGAGAGACCCAGAAGAAGCTTCTGGCTTCAGCGTCACCCAGCCCCACTTGTGGCCATTTGGGGAGTGACCCAGTGAATGGAAGACCCCCTCTCTCTGTCACTGCCTCTTTCTCTCTGTCGCTGCCTCTCTTTCTCTCTGTCGCTGCCTCTCTCTCACTCTTTCAAATAAATGAAATGAATCTTAAAGAAATAAGATGCCTGTGATTCCTGACGTGGTAAGCTATGAGAATAAAATGAAAAAAATACATGAATAACAAATACATGGGTATAGTATAGTTATATAAATGTCATTATAATTTTATCTTTAATCACCTGGACCTATGCAATCCAAGTGAAATATGTTTAATGAAAAGCACAGATGAATATCTTAAAAACAGATTTCCAAATGACAGCTTCAAATTTCTTATTTTTAAAGAAATTGGCCTGCATATAGAGTGAGGAATAGTTTCCTTGGAAATTCAACTTATAAAATCAATACAGCAAAAGCAGATCTCGGTATCAAGATTTTTTTTAAAATAATCTTTATAGGCATATAGAAAATCTGTATGTGAATTATTTGTGTTTGTGAGGTTTGTACGTTTTTATAGCTCCTGATTCCTTAGATTTGTTCATCTTCCCAGCTATACTCAAGCATCACTATGCAAAGAGGTGTGTGTACTGTGGTTGTTCTTCAGAAAAACAAGACAAAAAGCAAGTGACTTGTCATGTTGCACCTTTATCCTAAGACATTGTCTGTTTTTTGGCTTAAAGTCTTTATAAACACAAACATGTCCCTCATTTACTCACTTGCTAATACCAAACATGAAATATTCATTGGGTAGTCTCTGTGTGCTAGTCTCTGTATGGTAAGAGCTGTAATAGAAACAGCAAAACTTCTTGTCTTCTAGAGCTTATATTCTACTGGTGAAGGTAGATTATAAAGGCTAAAATAATACAGGGAGGAAAGTGTTCTCAGTAGAGGAAAACGGCTACTGCAAAGGTCTTAAGTTAGAGGATTCTAGCAATACTGCAAGGACAAAAAGGAGGTTGGAGTGACAGGAGTACAGTGAGTAACATGAAGAGTGATACAAATAAAGAGAAGGATGCAGGTCCAGATAATGTGGATGACTTAAAATCAGTACAAGAGATGGAGTTTTACAAACCTAGCACACATACACTTATTAGAATCACATATAATTCCCACTCAAAATAGTCCTTATTTTTCAAAACACTGTGTGATGAAAGTAACATAAATTGTAATTTTTGGAGACTAGTTTCAGATAGATACAACAACCTAATGCTGTACTCTTTACTCAGAACACATGGGAATTGTGCTCCATGTCCAGATGAATTTGTCATGTCTCCCTTTCTAGAGTTACACCAAGCAAGAAGTGGGCAGAGGTAGCATCTTCCACATTCTGTTGAATGTATATCATATATCCATGTGTTCCAAAACATCATATTGTTTTGCCTTACTTTTGCCCAAAAGTTTTCTGTGCTTTATTTTAAATCAAGTTTGAGAATAAAATAACTGTGTCCTCTAAATATTAGCTACCACAAATCAGAAAACTTGATTTTTGTCTTTTTAGGTCTGGCTTATTTCACTGTCATGATCTGTTACTGTTGTGTTTGAGTCTTGGTCTCCCTCTAGATTCATTAGCATTTCTTTTATATAGCCAGGTGCTCGCTAATTCAGTGCATATACATTTATTGTAGTCACTTCTTCTGTTGAATAGATCCCTTAATCATTATATTGTGCCTCTTTGTCTCTTAACAGTTTTTATATTAAAGTCTATTTTGTCTGATATTAGGATGGCTACACCAGCTTTTTTTTAAAGTTTCTGTTAGCGTGGAATATCTTTTTCCATCATTTCATTTTCAGTCTGAGTTTTGTTGTGTTTTTTGTAGGCAGTAAAAAGATGGGTTTTGTCTTTTAATCCATTCAGTCAGTCTGTGTTTTTAATTGGAGAGCTGAGGCCATTTACATTCAAGGTGACTA
Organism: Oryctolagus cuniculus; assembly: GCF_964237555.1. Taxonomy (NCBI): domain Eukaryota; kingdom Metazoa; phylum Chordata; class Mammalia; order Lagomorpha; family Leporidae; genus Oryctolagus; species Oryctolagus cuniculus. Next base: position 74,737,029 of record NC_091434.1, on the reverse strand, counting down.
TTGATAAGTAATGGTTTTGCCCTGCCATTTTTCCTTAGTTATTCCTATTTTTTACTTTGGAATTCCTTTGTACTTTTACTTGGAAATTTTCTACCTTCACTTTCTTTGATAGGGATGACCATGTTTCTGTATTTCTGTGTGTAGCACATACTTAAGGCTGGATGATTGTGAAAAATTCTTTCAATTTCTGTTTGTTATGGAAGGTCTTTATTGCACCTTTATTCAAAAAGAGGTTTGCAGGATACAGTTTTCTGGGTTGACAAGTTTTTTTTTTTTTTTTTTCTATTGAGATTTGGAATAAATCTTGCCATTCTCTGCTATCCTATAGCAGTTCTGCTGATAAGTCTGCTGTAAGTCTAATTGGGGATCCTCTGAAAGTAATCTGGCATTTTTATTGTGCAAATTTTAGACTTTTTTCTTTATGTTTTACTGTGGAGAGTTTGACTACAACATATCATGATGAAGATCTTTTCTGATCATGCCTATTGGGAGTTCTATCTTCTTCCTGTTCTTGGATGTCCCTTTCTCTCTTCAAATTAAGGAAGTGTTCTATTTCACTGAAAAGGTCTTCTAGTCTTTTTTCCATTTCCACACCTTCAGGAACCCTTAAGACTCATATGCTGGGTCTTTTGATAGTATTCTGTAGATCGCCAACAATGTTTTTTAGTTTCCTTTTCTTTTTTTTCAATATAAATTAGTAAGTTTTATTTTCCCACTGATAATATATCCTAATTAAATGACTTGATATATTAAAATGAAGAGACATAAAAAAATACACACGTGAAATACAAGTACAAAAAAGTGTAGATAGACATTGCTTCCAATCTTTAGCATTCTTAAAGATCCAGTTTTGAAGAGCACTTGCTACAGACAAATCAATTTTGCAGGTATAAAAGTAAAAAAGACTCCTCCATTGTCCTTAAAAACACTCTGTCACTCTCCCATACCCCAACATGATTAATTCCCTATAATTTTGCAAGTTAGCCAGAGAATTCAAGGTGACTATGTCACATCTGATGAATAAAGTGAGAGGCTCACTTCTTTAGAGAAATTACATAAAGAAAACAATCTAACAACCTTCTTTTATAGGGATGTGCTTTGTGGAAGCATGATTAACTTGGTAAGTGGGTGTCTGCTTTGACTGAAACATCAGGGCTATTTGAATCCTCTGCAATTAGATACATAAGTAGGTATTCAGGGGGAGGTTTTTGAAATGCATATTGCTATGTCAATGGTTTGTTTAAAAAACCAATAATAACACAACCCTCCCTTAGAAATGGGACTGGCAGCTCCCTGGATTTCCTGAGAGCTGTTGACACAGAACTATTGAGCTAGGCTCTGGAGGAAAGGAATGGACTCAGGACTCCTGATGTGGAAGGAGTTCCACCACTGCCTTCAACAGCAGTTTCAGCCACAACCTGACACTTGCTCATCCAGAAAGGAAAATAAGGATAACCCAACAGAGATACCAGAGCATCTTTTCTATCCCACTAGGAAATTTGGAATAATTGCTATAGAATGTATTTAATATTTTTATATTACCAGGTAGATGCATTGGAAGTTCCCTTTGGCAGCAAAATGAAGAATTACCTAAAATGTACATGTAATTATGTGTATGGACCTGTTGGATAACTTTTTTTTATTTAATGAATGCATTTTTACATAGATACAACTTTAGGAACACAGTTGTTCTTTCTCCCATGCCCCTCACCCCAATCCCATCCCACCTCCCATTCCATCTCCCATCACATTCTTAATTATGGATCACTTTTAGTATGTCTTTATATACAGAGGACCAACTCTATGCTAATCATAGATTTCAACAATTTGCCCCCACACCCACACACAACATATGGAGTATAGTTTGGGGAGAGAATTTGCAGTCAATTCTCTTATTGCAATTCAATAGGGACAGAGGTCTTACCTGGAGAGCAAGTGCACAGTGACTACTGTTGTTCCTTTAACAATTAAAACTCTTTTTTGATGTCAGTGGTCATCCAAGGCTCTTGTTGTGGGCTGCCAGGGCTATGGAGGCCTTTTGTGACCATAGATTCTGTCACTATTTGGACACGGCCATAAGCAAAGAGAATGTTCTCCTCTCCCTTCAGAGAAGATAACCCTTCGTTTGATAACCCTTCCTTTCCTGTGAGGTCTCACGGAGATCCTCCATGTAGGATTTTTTTTCCCCACAGAGTCTTGTCTTTCCATGCCTGAGATGCTCTTGCAGGCCTTTTAGCCTGACCAGGAAGCCTTATGGGTTGATTCTGAGCTCAGTGTTATTTACTGCGAAAGTCATTCTAGGAGTCTGCTGTGTGGATTGTTTCCCATGTTGGTCCTTCCTTCCTTTTTTAATTCTATTATTTTTACCAGGTACTTGATGTTATTTATGTCATCCCTTTTAAACTGAGACTGGTCTATCTGTTGCCTTTAACATTTAATATGATCATTGTAACAGTGAAGATGGTGTTTATAGCACCGATTCTTCTGTGTTTGGAGCCCCATGATTAGTTCTTAGGCTGTACCCTGAGAAGTAAGTCTATATGCCTGTATGCAGAACTATGCTGTTTTACAGTTTTAGACCACCTCTTCCATCTCTTATTCCCTCCCTTGTTTTTTAACTGGGGTCTTTTTACAATTGTTTTAAAATACATGCAATCAACTCTGTTACATAGAGTTTAGCATATAGTGTGAAGTAGAGAGATGAGAGAGAGAGAAAGAACAGAGGAAAAAACCGACAAAACAAAAAGGATATACACAGTAAAAAGAAACAGTGGTTAACTATCTCTCGACAATCAGGTCAAGGATTCTTGAGGACTTTAATTCTAAAAGTGACTACTTCACTTCTATAGTTTTCATTTAACTGTGCTATTAATTCTCCCAAATCAGGGAGAACATATGGTGTTTGTCTTTTTGGAACTGTGTTATTTCACTCACTAAGTATGATGTTTTCCAGCTTGCTCCATTTTGTTGCAAAGGACTAGATTTTAATCATTTTTTACTGCTGTGTAGTATTCCATATTGTACATATCCCACAATTTCTTTATCCAGTCTTCAGTTGGTGGACATTTAGGTTGCTTCCATGTCGTAGCTATTGTGAATTGAGCTGTGATAAACATGGAGGTGCAGATAGTTCATTTGTTTACTGATTTCATTTCCTTTGGGTAAATCCCCAGTAGTGAAATGTTTGGGTTATATGTTAGGTCTATATTCAGGTTTTTGAGATATCTCTATGCTGTTTTCCATAGTGGCTTTACCTGTTTACATTCCCACCAGCAGTGGGTTAGGGTGCCCTTTTCCCCACATCCTCTCCGGCATTTGTTTGTTGATTTCTGTATGTGAGCCATTCTAACTGGGGTGATATGAAACCTCATTATGGTTTTGATTTGCATTTCCCTGATGGCTAGAGATCCTGAGCATTTTTTCGTATGTCTGTTGGCCATTTGGATTTCCTCTTTTGAAAATGTCTGTTAAGGTCCTTGGCTCATATTTTTATTGGGTTGTTTTGTTGCTGTGGAGTTTCTTGATCATTTTGTAGATTCTGGTTGTTCATCCTTTATCAGTTGTTTAGTTTGCAAATTTCTCTCATTTTGTCGATTGCTACTTCACTTTCTTTATTGTTTCTTTTGCTGTAAACAAAATTCTCAATTTGAGGTAATTCCAGTTGTTCATTTTGGCTTTGACTGCCTGTGCTTCCAGGGTCTTTTCCAGGATTTCTCTGCCTGTTCAAGTGTCTTGAAGGGTTTCCCCTATGCTCTCGATTAATTTGATGGTGTCATGGCATAGATTTAGATCTTTTTTTTTTTAACTTTTATTTAATGAATATAAATTTCCAAAGTACAGCTTATGGATTACAATGGCTTCCCCCCCATAACGTCCCTCCAACCCGCAACCCTCCCCTTTCCTACTCCCTCTCCCCTTCCATTCACATCAAGATTCATTTTCAATTCTCTTTATATACAGAAGATCAGTTTAGCATATATTAAGTAAAGATTTCAACAGTTTGCTCCCACACAGAAACATAAAGTGAAAAATACTGTTTGAGTACTAGTTATAGCATTAAATCTCAATGGACAGCACACTAAGGACAGAGATCCTACATGAGGAGTAAGTGCACAGTGACTCCTGTTGTTGACTTAACAAATTGACACTCTTGTTTATGGCATCATTAATCACCCTAGGCTCTTGTCATGAGCTGCCAAGGCTATGGAAGCCCCCTGAGTTCACCGACTCTGATCAAATTTAGAAAAGGTCGTAGTCAAAGTGGAAGTTCTCTCCTCCCTTCAGAGAAAGGTACCTCCTTCTTTGATGACCCGTTCTTTCCACTGGGATCTCACTCGCAGAGATCTTTCATTTAGGTTTTTTTTTCCCCCCAGAGTGTCTTGGCTTTCCATGCCTGAAATACTCTCATGGGCTTTTCAGCTGGATCTGTGTGCCTTAAGGGCTGATTCTGAGGCCAGAGTGCTGTTTAGGACATCTGACATTCTATGGGTCTGCTGTGTATCTCACTTCCCATGTTGGATCGTTCTCTCCCTTTTTATTCTATCAGCTAGTATTTGCAGACACTATTCTTGTTTAGGTGATCCCTTTGGTTCTTAGTCCTATCATTATGATCAATTGTGAACAGAAATTGATCACTGGGACTAGTGAGATGGCATTGGTACATGCCACCTTGATGGGATTGAATTGGAATCCCCTGGTAGATTTAGATCTTTTAATTCATTTTGAGTGGATTTTTGATTATGGTGTAAGATAGGGGTCTTCTTTCATACCTCGACATGTGGACATCCAGTTTTCCAGCACCATTTGTTGAAGAGGCTGTTCCTGTTCCAGAGGTTGATTTTAGCTTCTTTGTTGAATATGAGTTGGTTACAGATGTTTTGATTGGTTTCCAGTGTTTCTATTTTGTTCCCTTGGCCTATCCATCTGTTTTTGTTCCAGTACCGTGCTGTTTTGATTACAACTGCCCTGTAGTATGTCTTGAAGTCTGAAATTTTGATGCCTCCGGCTTTGTTTTTAGTGTATAGGATTGCTTTAGCATTTCAGTCTCCTGTTCCTCCATATGAATTCCAGCATCATTTTTTCTAGGTCTGTGAAGAATGTCTTTGGTATTTTGATTAGTATGGCATTGAACTTGTAAATTCCTTTCAGAAGAATGGACATTTTGATTATATTAATTCTTCCAATCCTTGAACATGGCAGATTTTTCCTTTATTGTGTCTTCTTCTAGTTCTTCAATATTTTGTAATTTCGTCATAAAGCTCTTTGGCATCCTTGGTTAAATTTATTCCAAAGATTGTTTTTGGACAATGGCTAGAGATCCTGAGCATTTGATTGTTTTTGTGGCTATTGTGAATGGGATTGATCTTAGAAGTTCTTTCTTGGCCTCGGCATTGTGTGTGTATACAAAGGCTGTTGATTTCTGTGCATTGACATTGTATCCTGCTATTTTGCCAAACTCTTCTATAAGTTCCAATAGTCTCTTAGAGGAATCTTTTGGATCTCCTATATATAGAATCATGTCATCTGAACATAGGGATAGTTTGACTTCCTCCTTTCTCATATGTATTGCTTTAATTTATTTTTCTTGCCTGATGGCTCTGGCTAAAACTTCTAGGACTATGTTGAATAGCAATGGTGAGAGTGGACATCCCTGTCTGGTGCCAGATTTCAATGGAAATGCCTCCAACGTTTTGCCATTCAATATAATGCTGGCCATGGGTTTGTCATAAATCACCTTAATTGTGTTGAGGAATGTTCCTTCTAAACCCAATTTGCTTAAGGTTTCATCATGAAAGGGTGTTATATTTTGTCAAATGCTTTCTCTGCATCTATTGAGATAATTATATGATTTTTGTTTCTCAATTTGTTAATGTGATGTATCACATTGATTGATTTTCGAATGTTGAACCATCCCTACATACCAGGGATAAATCCCATTTTGTCCAGATGAATGATCATTCTGATGTGTAGTTGGATTTGGTTGGCCAGGATTTCATTGAGTATATTTGCATCGATGTTCATCAGGGAGATAGGTCTATAGTTTTCTTTCTCTGTTGTGTCTTTTCCGGGTTTAGGAATTAAGGTGATATTGGCTTCATAGAAAGCATTTTGGAGGATTCCCTCCCCTTCAATCATTTTGAATAATTTGAGAACTGGAATTACTTGATCTTTAAATGTCTGGTAGAATTTAGCAGTGAAGCCGTCTGGTCCCGGGCTCTTCTTTTTCGGTAGCGTGTTTATTACTGTTTCAATTTCTTTCTTAATCCATTCAGCTAGTCTGTGTCTTTGTAGAGTTGAGACCACTTACATTCAGTGCGACTATTGTTAAATACTGTCTTTTTCCTATCATGTTTCTTAAGAAGAGCTGTTTATGTATTTTGGTATTTGTATTTTAGTTGGGTCATTTTCTACATTCTTTTGTAGTGAATTTCTTGTTGTGTTTCTGCATGCAGCACATCCTTGAGCCACTGCTGTAGGGCTGGATGCAAAGATACAAATTCTTTCAGCTTCTGTTTGTCATGGAAAGTCTTTATTTCCTCTTCATTCATGAATGATAGCTTTTCAGGTACATTATCCTCGGTTGGCAGCCTTTATCTTTTAAAACTTGGAATATATAACTCCATTGTCTCCTTGCTTGTAGGGTTTGCGATGAGAATTCCAGGGTCAATCTGATTGAATTACCTCTGAATCTAATGTGTCCCTTCTCTCTGGCACATTTTAGGATTTATTCGTTGTGTCACTGAGCTGAGAGTTGCCACAATGTGTGGTGGTGAATTCCTTTTCTGGTCATATTTATTCAAACTCCTGTGTATTTGTTGAATTTAGTTGTTTCTGTTATTATTTCATTGAAAATGCCTTCTAATCTGTTCTCTTTCCACACCCTCAGGGACTCCTATTATCCGGATGTTACAATGATTGATTGAATCTTGAAAGTCTCCAACCGTGATTTAATTTTCTAACTTCTTCTACCTATGTTTGATCTGACTGCATTTTTGGAAGTTTATCTTCAAGTTCTGATATCTGCTCTTCTATTTCATCTGTTTGATTTCTGAGGGATTCCATGGTACTTATTTGATCAATTGAGGTTTTTTTGTTGTTGTTGTTAATTTGACAGGCAGAGTTAGACAGTGAGAGAGAGACAGAAAGGTCTTCCTTCCATTGGTTCACCCCCCAAATGGCCACTACGGCTGGTGCACTGTGCCAATCCAAAGCCAGGAGCCAGGTACCTCCTCCTGGTCTCCAATGCAGGTGCAGGGACCCAAGCACTTGGGCCATCCTCCACTGCCCTCCTGGGCCACAGCAGAGAGCTGGACTGGAAGAGGAGCAAATGGAACTAGACTCTGATTCCCATATGGGATGCCAGCGCCACAGGCGGAGGATTAACCAAGTGAGCCACAGCACCAGCCTGATGGATTGAGTTTTTCATTTCCAGTATTTCATTCTGGCTTCTATTTAGGATCTCTATTCCTGGGAGTGCTTTTCATTCAGATCTTGAATCTGTTTCTCATTGCTTTTAGGTAATCTGATTATTAATTTTCTGAATTCTTTTTCTGGCATGACTTGAAATTCTTCAGCCTCTATTATGGACAGTGTAGCCTGCTCCATTGGTGAGTTCATAGGTTCTTCTATATTCTCATTCAGGATTTTTCCTTTGTTCTTCAGCATTTCTGTTTGGTTTCTTTTTGGCGTAATTTTTAAGTTGATTTCCCTCTGCTATGGGCTGCTATGGGTCTATGCCGACTGCCAGTGTAAGCAGGCAGCTCCACCTTCTGATGCTTGTTTATTTCTGGTAACTGAGGGAGGTGGGTACTTGAGTGGGCTGGTACTTGGTCTTTGAGGTACTAAGTCCCTCCCCCTGGGGCCAGTCTCCCTGTTCCTTTGTGCACCCAAGAGCACCTGGGCCTCTGTAGCTCAGCCCCTCCCACCCCAACCCCCACCCCCACCACTGTGCCCTCTGTGTGATGAGGGAGGAGTCACTCCGAACCACTGTGATCCTTGTTCCTTGGGAGGGGTGGTCCCTGCCACTGAAGTTCGCGTTAGGGAGGCAAAAGCACAGCCTGCCCTCTTTCACTCCCAGATGTAAACAAACATGATGGCTGCTCTCCGCCCACTGCAGCTCTGGTTGTGTGTGTGTGAGGGGGGTGACACCGAAGGATCGTGGCATGTTCAATCTCTCTTCATTCCCCAGAATTGTGCCCTCTTCCCCCTTATAGCAGCAAGCACTATTCACTTTGCTTTGCTTTGCTTACCCATTCATCCATGCTTGTGTTTGCCCTGTCCCTCCCAGAGTGCAGTGGGTATGGTGGGGTGGCTGTGGTGGGTCAGCTTCAGTGGCAGGTGCAGTGGGGTGGTTGTGGCAGCTGCTGTCCTCCCTCTGGTTCTTTTGTTTTCTCTTTCTGCAGTTCAGGCATCTCTGCCTTCCCTGGTGTGGTCTCGGCATTCTGGTGTACTCCTGTGCCACTCCGCACCAATCTTCCGTGGAACCATCGCCTGACTGTCCCCTATATTCTTCAGTCTCTCTCTGTGCGACTCAGCACATCTTGCTGCTATACTGCCATCTTACACGCTTTGTCTTTTAGTTTTTTTAATTTCTTCTTGGTGTTTTTGTCTGACTGTAAAATTTCTAGAGATTTCTCTAGCTTGGATGTTCTTCTTTTTTGCCTCACCAACTCTATTTTTAAGACTTTCTATTGCATTTTTATTTGATCTATTGAATTCTTCATTTCTAATATTTCATTGTATTCTCTTTAAGATCTGAATTTCATGGGGATAATTTTTCACTCATATGATGTATAGTTTTCTTTAGTTAATGAAATTGCTTCTGAGTAATACAATGATTAGTTTATTGAATTCCATTTCTGGGATTTCCTCAATCTCTTCCTCTTCACATTTTAATGTTGAAATGTTGTAGTATGGCCGGCGCCGCAGCTCACTAGGCTAATCCTCCACCCGCGGTGCCAGTACCCTGGGTTCTAGTCCTGGTTGGGGCGCTGGATTCTGTCCTGGTTGTTCCTCTTCCAGTCCAGGTCTCTGCTGTGGCCCGGGAAGGCAGTGCTTGGGCCCTGCACGCACATGGGATACCAGGAGGAAGCACCTGGCTTCTGGCTTTGGATCAGCACAGCACGCCAGCCATAGCAGCCATTTGGGGGTGAACCAATAGAAGGAAGACCTTTCTCTCTCTCTAATTCTGCCTGTCTCAAAAAAAAAAAAAAAAAAAAGTTGCAGTGTTCCTTCGTGGCGGGGGCTCATATTGTCTTCCTTATTCTGTGTTTTTGAATTTTTTCCTTTATTGTTTGACATTTGTAGAAATTTTTTCCTCTGGTTAGATCTGTGGTTTGCAGTCGTACAAAGTACCCACCTGCTGCAGCCTCACTTGCTTCTCAGTTGTGCTGGGCATGTTAGAGAGTCCCGCACCTGATGCTTCCCCTCCCCTCCTGTTGTTGGGCACCCAGCACTGTGCAAATGGCACAGGAGCTGAAGCAGCTGCCCCTGTCTGTGTCCAAAAAGGGCGTCAGCTCTCCCCACCGCTGGCCACAGGTGTCTGCTTTTCCACCTCTGGGCATTGGTCACCTGCTGTCACGGGAGATCCACGTGGAACTCTAAAAGCAGTTCACTAAGCTCTCCCCAACATTGTATCAGCAGTGCCATAGACCTGTGGAGTGCCCTCTTACCTGATTGCTGGGGCTGACGTCCTTCTCCCCAGATCCACCTCAGCAGGTCTTCTGTTGTGTTTTTGCTCTCCCAGCACAGGTCTGAACTGCCTTCACTGCACTGGTGGGGCCTCCCACCCTGGCTGTCTCACAGCTTTATCTTGAGAGTATATTTGTTCTCCTTTTTAAAATATTCATTTCACTTTGCATAAATCACACCATCCTGTTGGTATTCCACCATTTTGGAAACCCCCTAGTTTAATTCTTATCCTGTGAAGTAACTACAAATCTCATCCATCTGGGGTACAGAGAGGAAGCTTGCTCTGAGTCATGGCTAACAGCTGGAAGACTTGAGGCTTCATCATCAGCAGTTTGAATTCAGAGCCTTCATTCTATTTTTAAGATTTATTTTACTTCTTTTAAAGATGAGTTAAAGAGGTAGACAGAGAGGTCTCTTTCTGGTTCACTCCTCAGATGGCTGCAACGGCCAGGGCTGTGCTGATCTGAAGCCAGGAGCCAGGAGCTTCTTTCAGGCCTCCCATGTGGGTACATGGACCCAAGGACTTGGACCACCCTCCACTGCTTTCCCAGGCCACAGCAGAGAGCTGGATCGGAAGAGGAGCAGCCGGGACTAGAACCGGCGCCCATATGGGATGCTGGCTCTTCAGGTCAGGGTTTTAACCTGCTGCTGCACCACAGCACCAGGCCAAGAACCTTCATTCTTAACCACAAACATATCTGCCATGCTTCAAATTACAAGGTTCTTCGGTTTTAACAGATTTCCCTTAATTCACAGTGAGGATTTTTCCACGCACTGGAATATAAGTTCCAAGTATGTCTGCCCCTGCCAGCCTCAATCTGGCACAACTCCCAGTGATATAAACATGAAATAACAATAAGACTCAATTCTGAAATCTTACTGAAGCTGGTAAAATGTCTGTATTCAAAATTGGATACTTGAAAATGCACATACACACACATAAATTGGATATAAATTTCACTGAAAAGGGTAGATATATTCCAATTGATTACATGGAAGGTGAAGAAAGTGGTAATAA